>NC_133165.1:115585707-115901207 GCF_040802235.1 Manis javanica
ATTTCTCGAGTATTCTCAAGAAATTGATAAGTGTAGGATTTAGTTGAAAGGTGTTTTTAAGGTGCTATGTATTTAAAAATATTTTTTGTATCTCCATTTTCTAATAAAACAGAAACCTCAGTGCTCCAATTAGGGGATCAAAATTCAGCAATAAAATAGCCAATTTCAGTCTGTTGCATGGCAAGACAGCTGTTTTTGAAGTCTGTGTGTGGTATGGTAATTCTGAAAGAGTTCAGAATGTGCTACCTTTTATAAACTGCTGAAAAACACCGACATGGTGGATACTGTGTCCCTGGCATGGCTGCAGGGCCGTGGTGGGCAGAAGTTGGTTTCTCCGGTAATGATGGATTCCCAAATAAGACGCCAGAGGAAGTGCTGTGCCGACGCTGTGATTAAATGACTGTCAGGGCAGAGCGGCCCTCCCCGTGGGCCCGAGTGCCTCCCCCACGCGGCGGCTCAGAAACGCTCGGCCTGAAATTATCCTCTTCCTGTCAGGCAACATCACTTCTCCCTCTTTACTTGTCGTTTCATCAGCGTGTAGTGTGTTCTCTTTTGCATCTTAAGCATGTCTTCCCTTGACTCCATGTCCCCCTCACACCGTTATCCCTTTGCTTTATCCCAAGTCTACTATAAGAGATTTCTTATTTAGTGTTTATGACAGATGATAAAGAATATTTCATCCTTTCTTTTTCACAGGATTAATTTTTTTCTTCACTGAACCAAGCAGATGATCTAACAAATTTAAAGGACCAGATTTCCAAAACTTTTATTCATCAGCTTGTCATTGGTGAACGAATTGGTTGGTGGCCTGGCTATTCATCGGGCTCCACCAGTCAGAGGGTAGAGCGTTGGGGACCGCCTTTATGTTAGGTGTGTTAAGAGCTGTTCACAATATAAGTAGCTGCAATTGTATCAGTTTAATGTATATGTGTTTTTTTCTACATGAGATTGGTACAACATAAAATTAACCACTTCAAGGTGAACACTTGAGTGGCATTTAGTTAGTGGCACTCACAATATTGTGCAGACACCATCTCTGCCTAACTGCACATATCTTCACCCCAAAAGGAAACCCTGAACCCACTGCCCTGAACCCCTGGCTACCACCATCCCACCTCTGTCCGTGTGGACTTAGCTCTGCCAGATTTCTTATATAAATGGAATCATAGAGCTAGTGATCTTTTGTGTCTCGCTTCTTTCACTTAGCATGATTTTCAAGGTTCACCTGCCAGTAACATGTATCACACTTCCTTTCTTTTTATGACCAATACTGTTCCATCATGCACGCGCCGCACGTGGTCACCCCTCACCTGCTGATGGACATTTGGGTCATTTGTCCCCTTCGTCTGTTGTCCCACCATGTGGCCCTTTAGAATAGTGCTGCTGTGAGCATGCGTGCACATGTGCTTATCTGAGTGCCTGTACTCAGTTCTTTTGGGTGTATACCTTGCTGTGGAATGGTTGGGTCGGTTTTATATTTCACCTTTTAAGGAACAGCCGAAATGTCCCACAGCAGCTGCGCAGTTTTGCCTTTTCTCCAGTCAGGTACAAGGTTCCCGTTTTTCTGCATCCTTGCCAACATTTGGTTTCCTTCTTCTGGACTGTAGCCGTCCCAGTGGGTGGGAAGTGGTATGTCATCATGCTTTTGTTTGTCATTTCCCTAATGACTGGTGATGTTGGCCATCTCATGTGCTTGTTAGCTATTTGTAAGTCATCTTTGGGGAAATGTCTGAGTCCTTTGTCTAGTTTTTAATTGGGGTGTTTTCTTTTTGTTGCTGGGTTCTAAGAGTTCTTTATATATGGTGGATACTAAGGATTACGTTGAATCTGTAGATCGATTTTGGGGAGAATTGCCATCTTAGGGATATTGAATCTCCCAGTCCATGAATATGGAACATCTCTCTTTATTTAGGTCTTCTTTGATTTTCAGTTGTGTCAATTTCAATTAGATGACTTGTGTTTAGGCAGAGTGGGAAGGGTACAACTGAGGCAAGAAGGAATATACACATTCTTCTCACGAGCTGCTTGAAAAAGGCAGTTGACCATGTTACTTAATTTTACGGAATTCAACAGTGAAACTTGGATTCAACAAAACAACTTAAAAAAATTTTATAGTCTGTTAGTTCAAACCTAATACCAATCTTTTAAAAAGCATTCTGGTTCCTAATAAAGTGCCTGTATTGTGTTTTGACTGTTTCTCTGTGAGAACATTATTCTTGGTATCTGTGCCAGCTTTTTGTTACCACTCTTGAGGTAAAAACTATAATTACATTGTCAAAATAATATTTAGAGTATTATTTTCAGAGAATAATTGCAGTGGTGTGACGAATATATTATACTCATCAAATTTTATGTAAACACAAGCATGAGTTATTTTAATTGAGTTATTGGTGTTGTTTTTGGCCTTTATTCTTTTTTATTCTGTAAAAATAAGGTTGGGATTTTTGAGGGGCTTTGTTACATTTGCAATATTTACATAAAGATCAGTCGATAAGCAGTTTGGTAAAAGTAAACTGTCATTTGTACTTGTCTGGAGTTTTCTTTTCTTATGTCTCGGCTTCAAACCTTTTCCTTCCCAGAACTGTGCTCTGATTCAGAGTGCGAGCTTCTAGATGCCTCGTGAATTGTCGGGTGGGTCACTTGGTTTTCAGACCAGCTTATATTATATTGTTGCTTTTTTTGTGTGTTAAATTAATTTAACAAGGATTTGCATATTAATATTCAGTAACGATATAAATGTCATTTTAAACTGAATTAAAAGTGAAGGTTTTTTTATTAGAAACATTTTTTATAATTTCATTTTAGAGCAGTTTTTAAAGACTCAGAAAAGTGAATAGAAAAACAACATTGCCTTATGCAGTCTACATTAGATAAACACTTGACTTTTTTTAAGTCATTTTTCAATACTTGTATGTATAGGAATTCATGTGTACTTGCAGTTTTGTCTTCTCCTTCTTTATTTTAGATTATAATATGAATTTAATTGAGTTTTGAGGTTCTTGGTTCATCATTTTCTTTGTATACTTTTTTTTATCTCAGTGTTTTGATTTTTGGCCACAATCACTTGTTGAGCTGCTGTGAGTGAGTAGCAGAGGCGCGTAACACGCGTGTCCTTTTTATCTTTACAGCTCCCCTGCCTCTGAGGCCTTGGAGCTGCAGCCTGCCCTGCACTCAGCCAGGGCTTGAAGGGATGGCCTAGATCCTGGGAAAGTCTGAGAATGGGGGACGGGACCTGGGGCTGGATCTGAAGGCCACCCCTTTCCTTTAGCAAAGCCAGAGGTCTAGAAAGTTTAGGGCTTCAGAAATCCTTTTGCCCTTAAAAATGCCCCCTGGTCGCTGCCTGGTGGGACTTCCTTTAGCGGAGCCAGAGTTTCCGTTTCATCTCTCTGGCCTGTGGCCTGCTTCCTGCCCCCCCGGGAGGAGCCCCCACGTGTGTGTGCCAGCCTTTCTTCCACCGCCTGGGGCGAGTTACGTGACCTTCGGAGCTTTGGTTCACTGCGGTGCCAGGGGAGAAATGCGTGCCTGCCACGGGTTGTTGTGGGGATTAGATGAGCTAATGCAGTGACAACACAGTGCCAAGCACCTGGTAAGGTGTTTGAGCAACAAAACACTTTTGTCATTATTATTACCTCTGCCTCCTCCACGGTTCTCCGTGTGGGGTTCATGCCGGTGTTAATCCTCAGAAGTGTCTCTCTCTGTCCGCTCAGCGTCTCATCATAGGCTCTTCCCTCGGCGTGGATTGCCTCGGCCCCAGCAGGACCGCTTTAGAAGGAGTTAGCCAATGGTGGGGTGTAGGCACCGACCCCTCGGCGTGGACACCAGGCAGAGCTGGGGCCGGGCCGGGCCGGGGGTGGGCACGCCGGGGTTCATGGCGGTTCTGTGTACCACGAAGTACAGCAGTGTAGGAAGCGGTTTCTGGGTCACGTCCGCGGCCGCGTGGGAACTGGCTGAGCGCTGGCCCTCCTCCCAGCGTTCTGCAGCGGTCCGGAACCTTGCCCTCTTCCCTTTGGGCCCCGGGTCTAAGGGGGGGAGCTGTTTCCTGGAGCCTTAATCTCTGGGTCAGTCAGTTCAGTGTTGCATTTTTAGTTTAGCTGGTTATCATATTCAATTTTTTCTTTGGTTAAAATAACTAGTTTGGTTTTCCGTTTGCCTAATTTGGTGCTGATTAATCTAGCTCTCATCATTTTCTAAGGCCTGTGCTTGGTGCCTTCTCTGGTTTTCTCTGGGACCCTCCTTCTCTGCCTCCTCCCTCCTTCCCTTCTTTCCCTCTGCCTGGTCTGCCAGCTGGGGTGCAACCAGGAGACGGAAACCACACTGTAGCCATTGTTACAGTGGTACTGGCGGAACTTGCTGGAAATCGATTCAAACCCTTTCTATTCTCGGATGACTAGTTTTTCTTTTTAATTACTAATGGGTGTTAAATCTTCTCAAATACATTTTCTACATTACTTGAGATGATCATATGATTTTGTCCTTTACAGGTTAATGTGGTCAGCTATAAATTTTGATTTTCTAATGTTAAAGCCGCTTTCAGTGCAGGTATAAATTCACCTTCATCAGGTTCTATATTACCAGATTCATTTGGTTAGCGTATTTTTAGTGTTTTTCACATGAGCGGTATCATTTTCCTTTCTCATACTGTTTGTATTCTGACTTGGGTATCACAGCTATGCTAGCTTTGTAGAGTTGATTTAGGAGCCTACTCTCTTTCTGTTCTCTGGACAAGTTGTATAAACTGGAATTATTTCTTCCTTGAATGTGAACTGGCCAGTGAAACCATCTGAATCTAGGATTTTCTTTGTAGGAAAATTTTTGACTACCAATTCAGTTTCCTCAGTGTGTTACCTAAGTCGTTTACAGAGGTTTTGCAGTCAGTTTTTGTTAGTTTTAGGGTTTTGTTCATTTCATTTAAATTTTTAAACACATGCTATTTTAGTATCTTCTTGTTTTCTTTCCTGATGTCTGTAACATGTTTTTTTTCTGATGCCAGTATCCTCTCCTCATTTCTGAGAATTTGGTGTCTTTGTTATTGTGCCTTTTCTCATTTTTGATCAGTCTTTCCAAAGTTTGGTCAGTATTGAGATTTTGGAAGACCGGAATGTGGGATTTGTTGAGTCTTCATTTTATATTGTTTTCAATATCAATAATTTCTTGCTCTTTATTTTTATTTTCTTCATTTTTTGGGTGGTTTTGCTAGTGTTTTTGTAATTTCTTGAAGCAGATGCTTCACATATTTATTTTCATTGTTCTTCTTTCCCAACGTATGCATTTTAAAGCTAAAAATTTTCCTCTGTGTACTGTTTTAGCTGCATCTCAAAAGTTTTGGCTTGTTACATTTCTGTTAACATTTATTTTGAAATATTTTATTTCCATTATGTTTCTTTTTTTGTTCCTATGGGTTACTTAGAAGTATATCTTTTAGTTTTAAATGGTAGATTTTCTAGTTAATTTTAGGATTTATCTCCTCAAAATGATTGCATATAAGCATAATTGCAATGTGGTAAATGAATATTATCTGTGTATCAGTCCTTTAAAATTTGTTGAGAATTGTCTTTTGCTCCAATATATGGTGAAATAATTGTTTTACAATATGCTCTATGTCCTTGAGAAGACTGCATGTTCTGGTTTTTAAAATAATTTTTTCCTTTTTTATTAATAACTTCATATATAATTACCAAGTAGATGTTCTGATAAACATGAGACAACACTCTTACCATATTGGATTGAGACAATCACAGGGATAAATCCAGAATTGTGATACTTTATAAGTGTGTAACTTTGGTCAGGTTACTTATAACTTTTGTGAGTTTTGGTTTCCTGTGCTCTATCAGAAGGATAAAAGTACCTGTCTCAATAGTAAGATTCTTAGTAAGGATTTATATAGTAAGCAATCAAGGTTTCCATTTACTGTCTCTGACCACAGGAGCAAACACATATTTTCATTGAACATTTGGAAACCTGGCATTTTGAATTAATATTTATCAAGTCCATATTGTGCACTGTGCTGGTAAAGAGAGTGGCCAGAGGAGCGTTTGTGTTCCCTGCTGCGTGCTCAGCCATGTCAGTGAGCTCACATTTCATCCTTGCAGTAACTCTGCAAAATAGATATTATCTGAATTTTATGGTGAGGAAATTGGATCTCACAAAGGTTAAATAACTTGCGCAGGTTCACACTAAGTTGGGAATTAACTTAGATCTTTTTTTGGGGTCAATAAGCAGTTTTATTTTACTGTTCTATGTGTTTTTTAAACAGACTATTTCTTAGAGCAGTTGTAGGTTCACAGCAAAATTGAGAAGAAAGCAGAGATTTCTCAGGTGTCTCCTACCCCCACATATGCACAGCCACACTGACTGCCAACCTCTGGTGCCAGCGTAGTGCATTTGTCACATCACAGTTGCCCGAAGTCCACAGTCTGCGGGTTTGGACACATGTAACGACCTGTGTCCACTGCCCTGACACTGCCTGCGCTCTGCCCAGTCATCTCCTCCCTGCTCCTGGCAACCGCAGGTCTTGTTTTAGTGTCTCTGCTGTTTTGTCTTCTCCGGAATGGCACCGAGTTGGAATCCCACACCGTGCAGCCCTTCAGTTTGACTTCTTTCACTCGGTAATATGCGCACCTTCTTCCACGTCTTCTCGTGGCTCGATAGCTCATTTCTTTTTAGTGCTAAATAATATTCCATTGTCTAGAGACCACAGTTTATCTGTTCACCTGCTGAAGGACATCTTAGTTGCTGCCAAGTTTCGGCAATTTCAGGTAAAGCTGCTATAAACATTCACATGTAGGGTTTTGTGTGGACATAAGTCTTCAGTTACATTGGGTAAATACCAGGGAGCGTGACTGCTGGGTTGCACGCTGAGAGTGTGAGCGTTTCTGCTGTTCCACACCCTCGCATACAGCATTCTGTCAGCATTCTGGATGTTGTCCAATATTCTGCAGCTCCATTTGGTGAGATATTCCAAGTATGTCAACTATGTTGTTATTAAATCTTACTCAAGTCTTTTAAATGTACTGATATTTTTGTCTACTTGTTCTAGAAGTTACTGAGAGAGGTGTTATTACCGAATTTAATTGTGAATTTTTCTGTTTCCGCTATACTTCTGCCAGTTTTTCTCTCGTGTGTATTTGAGGCCATATTATTAGGTGATTCCAATTTTAAAATGTATCTTTCTGGTGAGTTAAGGTATTCTTAAATGACTTTAAAAAAATCTCCAATAATACTTTTTGCTTTAAGGTATATTTTGTCTGGTTTTAAGAGGGGTGTGACCTCCTTTTAGGCTGGTATTTGCCTAGTATACCTTCTTACATTCCTTAGTGTAGAATATTTCTATAGCCTTATGTTAGATAACCTGTGTTAAATGGCATGTAGTTAGTTGGGTTTTTAAAAATCCAGTCAAAGAGTAATTCTCCCTCAATTGGAGCACATATTCCAGTTGTGAAATACGAATTATAGGCATATTCGTCTTTACATTTACAACCTTTTTAAGAAATTCTGCTTAGAGCGCACTGATGTGGTAAGGCATTTTAAATTGAATGTCATGCCCAAAGTTTCACTGTGGAGAAAGACATTTATAGTTAAAAGAAGATAATGGAAATGTCCTGCTTAATAAAACATGAAATAGTTCTTATTAAGATGCATTTCTTCAGTGTGTTAAAAACTGTTTTAATCAATGTCATTTTTGCTTTTGTAAACCCTCAGCTTTCCGCTGTGGCCTGCAGTTTGTAGGCAACATTGCCTCTCGGAATGAAGAGTCCCAGTCTATTGTTTGGGTGCATGCTTTCCCAGAACTCTTCTTGTGAGTAAGAGTTTTTCTACCTTTTCTATCATGGTTATATCATGCCATTCATATCAAGTCCCAAACCAGGAAAAACTACACCCTTTGGTACCAAAATTGAAGATAGTGGTTGTTCTTGGTGTGTCTAGGTTCAGTATTGGCTGGGAGAGGATGTGGGGGAGGCTCCCAGGGTTCTGGGAACGTTTAGTTCCTTGATCTGGGTGGTGGTATATACATATCTAATAATTTACTGGGCTGTACACTTAAGATTTATGCCCTTTGGTATATGTCAGTTTTACTTTAAAAAAAATGAAAGTTTGGGTTAAAGTAAGAAATATTGTTAAGGACATAAAAAGAAAAAAGTTCCTAAGAAAAAAAGCTGCCTGTGCTTGAGCTACAAGGCTGTGGTTTAAAGCAGTTTAGACGCAGATCTAGGTTTGTTTCCCTGCTTTTGCACACGTTAGATATGTTTGTTTACATATGCAACTGATGTGTTAGTGCCATCATAAATTTATTAGGCTTTTTATTTTTGTGTACTAAGAGAGAAAACTAAAAAAGGACATAGGGTTAAAGTACATTATATTTTGTTCAAGACTGTTTGTAATGAAAAACAATTTCTCATTCAAAAACCATTTGTTGACTATAATAGAATAAAAGCATCCAGTTGACAAGAAAAAGCCACAGAACATTGAAGTCTGGGCAGTGAATTAATGATTATTTATTCACTGAGTACTTATATTCTCAGCACAGGGCTGCATGTTTTGGTAGATATGGAGAACTGTAAGACGTGGACAGCCCGTCTGTGTATCTAGGTTGGTTCACAGTACTTCTCCCAGTGGTTTCCTGCTTTGTTTTGACCACTCTGTTTGTTCATAAGAAATCAAGCATTGAGATAAAAGGTGAGCCATGAGGCAGGTAGTAAGAAAGGCACTGTCTGGAAGGAGGAAGCCTGGCTTCTCCTTCAAGCCGGGCTCTGTGTCCAGTGACTGGGGTGTCTCTGGTGCGGGCTACCATATAGGCAGCAGAGTAGAAGCTATTGTTTGAATGCCCTGAGCTGGGAATTTCTTGTGTATTGTCCCTGGCCTGCGTAGCAGCTCTGCAGGGCGGCGGTCCTGTCCCTGTTTGGACAGATTACTGCCAGTAAATGGTGTAGCTAGAATATAAACCCCCTGCTGCTGTCTGGGTCCAAAGTCCACACTCTTTTTAAATACCAGCCGCCTAAATTCTGTGCTGCCTTCCCCGGTTGTGTAGGATTTCTGGGCTTACCTGTGAAGTATGGGTCAGGATCAGGTACACTCTGATGTGGCCTCTAGCTCACTGAGTCCATAACTGACTCTCAGATTCCTGTACATAATTAGAGTTGAAGGGGTAAAATCTTTATGATTTAACAATAAGAGCTTAAGTGGAAGGGAAGACTTGTGGAACTCAGGCTAAAGAAATAGCAATTACTCATTTTTGAGAATTAATTTCTTTAAAACATTTTGCACCCTACTGTCTGTCAGGTCTGAGCTAGATGGGTGTGGAATATGGATAATTTAGATATATTCATCACTCCCCAAAAGCCCATGCTTTGGTGGGGAAATAAAGGAACAGGTAGGCACACCGTAGTGTAAGAACTGACCTGACTGGGATAAATTCAAGTGTCATGGAAACCAGAGGAGAGGCTTTGAGCAGGGCAGTCGGAGAGGTCAGGAGGGGTTACGTGGTGGTTTTACATGCGTCATCAGATCTGAGCCCCCAGAAGCCTGTGAGACAGGCTGAGGAGGTCTTGTGATTGTATTCCATTTTCATACCAGAAAATGCTAAAAGAGGTTATGTGACTTCACTCTATATGTATTCATAAGACAAATATAACCAAATTTGAATTCCTGCTTTGGCAGGTACTGGCTTTTTGCCCTTGGGCAAGTAAAGTCAGCACATTTTTATCTGTAATATAAGGATAATATGTCCTCCAGAAGAGTATTATGAAGTATAAGGGGAAAAAAAATTCTGCCGTAGTGCAGAAGCAGCCGTCTAATTGACAGTCAGTGTGTCAGTGGCCTTTCGAAGATGACACGACTGATAGGCAGACAAGCTAGGACTTGCCCTGAGGCTCTTGACCCCTGGTTCTATTTCTTGCCCTTAGGCATTCTGTCCCTTATAACTGTTAAAGGAAAGAGGTATCATTTAATGCCTTTTGATTTTTCTTTTTAACAAGAATGAACACTTTAACGCTTTATAAATATAATCATTTTATCTTTTTCTTTAATCAGATATTTGTTTTTTTGCTTCTGAGTCATATGTCAACTGTAACTTTAATACTGAATACTTTGTGTTGCAACTGACTTTAACTGACGTTATATTTGCTATTTCTACAGTAAATAATGTGCTGGTTTCAAAGTGTTCTACTTCTTCATTAGGTCCTTAAAAATATCTGTATGTGCTGAATTTGTTAAAGGGATTATTATTATTTATGTGTTATAATCATATTGTATTATGTTGCTAAATTGGGCTAATGCTTCTCTCTTTATTTGGAAGGTCTTGCTTAAATCATCCAGACAAAAAAATCGTTGCCTACTCATCAATGATTTTGTTCACATCACTTAATTCTGAAAGAATGAAAGAACTGGAAGAAAACCTCAATATTGCAATTAATGTCATAGAAGCTCACCAAAAGCAGCCTGAGTCAGAATGGCCGTAAGTATTTTGCTAGAAATGTGATTGCTTAAGAACATCCTGACAGATCACTTTCCTGTGGAGGGTTTAAGTGAAAGATTGAACTATAGTAATTGAGTGATAAGTTAAAAGTTAACATACGTTGACACAATAAGAAGTGTTTCTCAGTTTTCTCCGCGGACCCAGGGGGCCTGTGGAAGAGGTGCAGTGAGGTTTGAGCTGGGCCTTGAAGGGTCGGGAGTGTCCTTCAGGTGGGCGAGGAAGGGAGGGCACACCTGGCGCAGGACCCCGCACGGCGTGAGAGCGCACAGGCACTTGTGGAGTTCACCGATCACACTGCCGCGGCTGCGGTAGGTGGGACGTTCACAATCTCAGATTGGTATGTGTCTTGTGGGCATCTGTTTGGAGGAGAAATTCACTAGTGTTCAAATTGTACACATTTACATTATGCATCATTTCTCTGTGGTTGCTTGTAAGATTCTTCCCTGTCTGTTCAGAAGTTTAATTATGATGTCTTGGCATGGATTTCTTTGGGTTTATCCTATTTGGGGTTCTTCAGCTTCCTGAATCTATCAGTTCATATCTCCACATTTGGGAAGTTTTTGGCCATTATTTGTTTTGAATACTTTTTCAGCCCACGCTCCTTCTTCTCTCCTTCTGGGACTCCGTGTCAGGCCACAGCAAGGCCAAGGCTGAGGGTGACTGTGATCATGAAGACACAGCAGGCTACTTTTAGACTTAGCCAGCTTGTCACTTACGTGGACAGGGAAGAGAAGAGTAAGCCACGTCCCTGTGGTCCTTGTCCCACACTCCAGAAAAGGGGCTGGATGAGCGGAATGACAATTGTGAGATGCCCCATTGCTGAAGGGCCACTTCTTGATGCCTGGAGCGGGGGTGGGCTGGAAAGCCCCATGTCCCATCAGGTCTGTCCCAGGACAGCCTTCCAAGGGGCTAGGAGAGCCTCCGAAGCCTTAGACCACCATCGTCTCGAGTTCCGGGAGGCCCACCGAGTGTGGAGCTCCTGCCTGGGTGGCCTGTGCAGTTGTGCGTGAGGTTGGCGGGACGTGGTGGAGCAGTGCCCTGTGCCCTGCGCTCTGCTGGTATCAGGGCTGCTCTGCTGTTACCCCAGAGGTCCCTGAGGCTCTGCAGTTTGTTTGTTTGTTTGTTTTGCAGTCTGTTCTCCCTCTTACACCAGTACCACCTCCCTGCCTTGATTACTATAGCTTTGTATAACTTTTGTAATTGGAAACTCTGTGTCTTTCAGTGTTGCTCTTTTCCAAGATTTTTTTTGGCTTTTCTGGGTCCCTTGCATTATGGACTAATTTTAGGTTCAGCTTTTCAGTTTGTTCAGAAAAGCAGCTGGAAGTTTGTTAGGGAGTACATGAAACTGCAGATCAATTTGGGGAATATTGCCATTTTAACTAGATTAAATTTTCTAATTGATGAAAAGGGGATATCTTTCCACTTACTTAGGCCTTTAATTTCTTCAGTGATGTTTGTAAATTTTTCTAGTGTTGTAAGTCTTGCATTTCTTTAGTTACGTTTATTCTAATTATTTTATTCTTTATGGTGCTATTGTAAAATGGAACTATTTTCTTAATTTCATTTGTGGATGGCTAATTGCTAGTATATAGAAATACAATTGATTTCTGTATATTGATTATATATCCTGTAAGCTTGCTGAACTCTTTATTAGTTTTAATAGTTTTTTTTTAGGATTTTTTTTTGTATACAGGATCATGTCATCTGCAAATAGATATAGTTTTACTTTTTTCATTCAAGTTGCCTTTTATTTCTTTTTCTTATCTAATTGCTTTGACTAGAAATTCTAGTACAATGTTGAATAGAAGTGGTGAGAGCAGAAATCTGTCTTATTCCTGTTCTTGAGGGCAAAGCTCTCAAGTCTTTCACCATAGAGTTTGATGATAGCTGTGGGTTTTTCACGGGTATCTTTTATCAGGAAAAAGAACGTTCCTTCTACTTTTAGTTGTTGAATGTTTTTATCCTGAAAGGGCATTAGATTTAATCAAGTGCTTTTTCTGCATCTATTGAGGTTTTTGTTCTTTATCCTATTAGTGTAGTATATTACAGTGATTAATTTTGTTTTATTTTAAAACAACTTTTCATTCCCGCTGTCTTATGGTATATAATCATTTTTATATATTTCTGAATTAGCCTCATATTTTGTTGGACATTTTTTTGTCTATGCTGGTAAGAAATACTGGTCTGGAGTTTTCTTTTTTTGAGATGTTTTTGTCAGGTTTTAGTATCAGGTTAATACTGGCCTCACGGAATGAGTTGAAAAGTGTACCCTTCTCTTCTTTTTGCCTTGTGTTACTTTTGGGAGGAGTTTTGAAAGATTGGTGTTAATTCTTTAAATATTTGGTAGGCTTTACCAGTAAAGCCATCTGGTCCTGGCATTTTTCTTGTGAAAGTTTCCTGATCACTAATTTAGTCTCTCCTTGTTCGGGGTCTGTGCAGATTTACTTCTTGGGTCAGTCTTGGTAGTTTGTGTCTTTCTAGGAGTCCATTTGGCCTATGAGTGTAATTGTTGGCACACAGTTATTTATAGTATTCCCTTAGAACCCTCCTTATTTATGTAAGGTTGGCAGAAACTTATGTAAGGCTGCACTCTTCATTCCTGATTTTTGTAATTTTAGTCTTCTATTTTGGGGTACTATAGCTTAAGATTTGTCAGCTTTCCTGCTCTTTTCAGAGAACCAATTTTTTATTTCATTGATTTTTTAGATTAGTTTTTTATTCTGTATTTTACTTATTTCTGCTGTAATTCTCATATCGTTCCGTATGCTTTGGGTTTAGTTTGCTATTTTTCTCGTTTCTTAAGAGGTCTTCCTTCTTATTTATAGAGGTTTATAAATTTCTTTGTAAGAACTGTTAGCAGTATCTCATATTTTGGTATGTTGTGTTTTCATTTTCATTCATCTCAAATTATGTTCTAATTTCTCTTATGATATTTTGTTTGATTCATTTAGGAGTTTGTTGTTTAGTTTCTCAGATTTGTGTATTTCCTAAATTGTCCTTTCATTACTGGTTTCTAATTTCATTCCACTGTGGTTGGAGAACAGTAGTTTCATTCTTCTCAAACACATCGAGGCTTATTTTATAGCCTGGCATCTGGTCTGTAATAGAGAATGTTCCATGCGCACCTGAGAGCACTGTGTTCTGTGCTTGGTGGGGTGTCCTGTAGATGTCTGTTGGGTCCACTTGACTTACTGTGTCCTGTAGATGTCTGTTGGGTCCACTTGACTTACTGTGTCCTGTAGATGTCTGTGGGGTCCACTTGACTTACTGTGTTGTTCAAGTCTTCTGTTTGCCTGATGGTCTTCTGTCTAGTTGTCTAGACTTCATTACTGACAGTGGATTATTTTGTTTATCCCTTCAAGTCTATTAGTTTTTGCTTCACTTATTTCAGCTCTGTTGTTAGATAATATATGTGTTTGTAATTGTTACAACTTCTTGAGGAACTGACCCTTTTATCATTATAAAATTCATCAAGAGTTTTGTTGTTTTTAATAATGCTTCTCTCCTGTTTTCGTTAAAATCTGTTTTTATGCGTGTTTCCACATAGTGGTCAACGGGTTTAGGGCACAGATGGTCAACTGGGTGGGATTCACTTGCATTTCAAAGGTGAGGTAGGAGCTTTTAGTTTTGGCCTTTCAGTGTAAACTTTATTGTTCTGTTGAAATTATACCTGATTTTAAATAATTTATTTTTCTAAACATTCATTTGTATTTGAATTACCACTTGCAAACAGAAGTTGGTACATGAAAATATGATAGCGTGCTTGATTTAGAAGACCTACCTCAGTATGCAAATGTCTTGTAAACATGAGGGATGAATCAGAGTCAGCTTGCTTAGAGAAATTTTCTGTAAGTAGCAGAATTCTGTTTCATTCTGTTGAGTACCTTGGATGTATATTTTAACCATTTGCAATTTTTTAGCAGCAGCATTGTATAAAGAAAGGGTAAAAGGTCATAAAGAGCAGTATTTTCAGTCTACTTCAGGATAGCTCAAGTTAAAATATCCAAGGTCACTAGATGGAATTAGACAGGAAAAGGGGTGGAGGGTAGTAATAGTTAGCTGATGTCTTCTGCAGGCAGGACCCTGAATACTTTGATTTATCTGAGAGGAACTCTACATTTGGCAAACAAAAATGGGGTCACAAAATATCTAGAGGCTGCCAACAAAATTGTTACCTTGCTAAATATGAATCCTTCCCTGAAAATTAGAGAAAGCCTATTTTTTGCCATCCCACTTCCTAACTTTACAGGGTAACTGTGACATCAGCACCTTGATTTGTAAACGTTGCTTTTCTATAATCATATTTCGATGGTGAATTCCAAGATTAAACTGAGGCGCTCTGCCTCTGGCTGCGGGGTGGGTCAGTTCTGGCCCCAGAGGTAGAAAATAGTAGATGAAAAGCCAGACCTCCTGTGGCCTACGCGAGGGGGCCGCGTGCACGTGAGACGCAGGATGTAGGGAAGTGCCATACTCCTAGGGTTTTCTTTTTGTAAAATAAATGTGTTTCTCTAACGCCCCTTCCACCCTGACTTCTGCCTTTGATAGACTCTATTTGCATCTCCCACAAACGTTTTCTTCTATTTTCCATAAAGTTGGAGTATTATTTGAGTATTACTTATAGTCTCTAAATGTCCTTGTGGCATTTTAGGTTTCAGATTAGTGGAAGGAACTCCACCTTCCCCATATAATATTAGCACATAATTTCTGAGTTTACAGATTGTAGTTCTGCAAAAGAATTTAATCAATATTTGAAGTCTGTAACTTAGAGAATATTGAACATAATTGGGTCTCTTCTCCTTATAAATATCTTCATCATTGGTTTACCTTGAGTAGATTTGGTAAGAAAGTAAATGCAATGAATTCTGAGTGAAAGTTGAGAATTTACTTGTCACTTTATGTAGCCCACTAAATGGAGTGTACATTATATTTAGACAAACAATCCCAACAATTAACACATAAAAACTTAGACATAATTGACAACATTTAAATTACCATCTAAAAGTTGCAAGAGGAAACCTACCTTCCATTGGCTGTCTGTCATCATTGCTTCGTGCGTGTAGTATTATTTGTTGTCAGTGTTACATAGTAAATGTATGTTATAGGTCGTCACACAAAGAATTCCATTTGTTAGTATGGATATCTACACAGGACACCTTTTTCTGCCTGTGTTTGTAAAATGGATATGAGTGACAGTTGTTCTTATCCTCTAAATAGTTCTAAAGTTAATGTGAAAATGGCACTGTCTTTACTCACTCAGCATTTTTCCCTATTTGCTAAATGAAAGGAAGAGTGAGGGAATTTTACCTCTCATCATTTTGAACTGACGGCAACAAGCAGAGTCAGACCCTCACTCAGGTTTTAAGTCTACCTGAAACTTCTTTCTAGAGAGGCTGCTTGCTCAAAGGGCCAACTTTAAATAGGGGAGCATTCTAGGAGGAACCATGGAAGTCAGGAAGCTGGGTGCTAGTTTTGGCTTTCAGGTTCCCGGGGCCCAGTGTGTGGGGTGGTGGGGAGACAAGGGCAGGCAGGGGAGCTGTTTGGGTTTGAGGAGCCAGGTGGCGGGACAGTGTGGGGCGTGGTGGGAGGATGGGGCGCTGTGCTGGGGTCTTGCTCCGCTAAGTTGCCAGCGCACACCTGCACAGGAGCACCTGGTGGTGCAGCATGCCAGCGGCAGCAGGGGAGGCCTTCCTGGGACTGAAGGGGACGGGGGAACCATGCCTGAAGGTGTTACCAGGAAATCCAGCCGGGGAGATCTCCCTGTGCACTAGGTGGGGCCTTAGCCTGAGAGAGGGTTCTGAACTCTGATCAAGAAGGAACTCATGAGCAGGTGCAGGCAGAGAGCAGGTCACTAAGGCGAAGTCCGCGCTGAACGAGGGAGTGTGGGTGCGCTCCAGGGGCGGGCAGCTGGTGGGGCCCGGGTTGGGTGGTGTAGAGCCGGAGTTTAAGCGGGGGTGGAATATTCATCAGGGTGGATGGGGCTTTCTCAGAATAGGGAAGGGATTTCTGGGAAACAGGGTGATGCCCTCTTTTTGTCCTTAGGTGCTCTGCCTTGGAACTGTCATAGTGCCAAGGGGTGTGATTTTTAGTATGGTAATGAGTATATAATGTATTCAGAGGTGAAGTCAAGGTCAACTTCTCTGTATTGGAACCAGCCAATTTTGGCAGGTCTGTTATCTACCCCCTCACTCCCCACATCCCTCAGAACAGTTTACAGGGAATGGTTAGAATGTAAGTAAGCATCTAGCTCAATGTAAACACCAGCCGAAGTCCCCGGAAGTCCCCGGCCCCCTCTCTGTTCATGTCTGGTCATTTACCTGCTGTAACAAGGGGGCTGGGGTGGGAAGAGAGTACGAGGCAGGCCCATGGGGAGGAGCCTCCCTTGGCAACGTTCAGTCTGTGACGTGATCTGAGGTGCTGGAGCCTGCATTGTAGGTTTTAGAGAACCTGCATTATTGGGTCCCTGAGTCGCCATGATAGAAGGTGACATTAATTCATCTTTTGTTTCTATTTTCCTTTGCCTGTCTGAGAAGAGAGGCAGAGATCTATGATTTGGTGTTTTGGAGGAGTGCCTGGACTTGGCCCACCCAGCCGAGATGAAACTCACCCACTGTCCGTTGCAGGCTGATGAACCAGGGTTACCCAAATGGTTGTCCCACCAGCATATGGCAGGATGTCTGTTAAGCAGAAATACATTTGAGATTAGTTTGCCTGGATACGTTATTTAAATTGCAAATTTAAATTTGTGGGGATAGCTAATACATGCATGTAGTTTAGGTACCAGAATGTATTTCTCTCCACCGTTCACCTAGCTCCCCCGACCCCATTCCCTAAACAGGTAAGCTGCTGTTTCTTCCCTCCCGCCACACTGTTGTGCCTCTTGCTTTGTTTCACTGCATAATGTATTTTGAGATCTTTCCACACCAGCATAGAAAGTACTTCTCATTCTTTTATCTTCCATTGTATGAATATACCATGATTAATTTAATCAGTCCCTTATTGGTGACATGTAGGTTGTTTCCAATGTCTCATAACTACAAACTGCTGCGGTGAATAGCTTTGTTCTTACATGTGTCATCCTGCCTGTGAGCAAGTGTGACTGGAGGTAAACTCATTAGTGCGGTCACTGAGTCAAAGGGAACATGCTTTTCCAATTTTGACAAACATGTCCTAGTTGTCATTCATAGACGTGATACCAGTGTACACCCTTACAGACGTGGCACCAGTGTACACCCTCACAGACATGGTACCAGTCTACACCCTCACAGATGTGGTACCAGTGTACACACCCTCATAGACATGGTACCAGTGTACACCCTCACAGATATGGTACCAGTGTACACCCTCACAGATGTGGTACCAGTGTACACACCCTCACAGACATGGTACCTCTGTACACCCTCACAGACATGGTACCTCTGTACACCCTCATAGACATGGTACCAATGTACACCCTCACAGATACGGTACCAGTGTACACCCTCACAGATGTGGTACCAGTCTACACCCTCACAGACATGGTACCAGTGTACACCCTCACAGATGTGGTACCAGTGTACACCCTCACAGATGTGATACCAGTCTACACCCTCACAGATGTGGTACCAGTGTACACTCTCACAGATGAGGTACCACTGTACACCCTCACAGATGTGGTACTACTGTACACCCTCACAGACAAGGTACCACTGTATACCCTCACAGACATGGTACCAGTGGACACCCTCACATACATGGTACCAGTGTACACTCTCACAGATGAGGTACAGTGTACACCTTCACAGACATGGTACCAGTGTACACCCTCACAGACGTGGTATCAGTGTACACTTTCACAGACATGATACCACTGTATACCCTCACAGATGTGGTACCAGTGGACACCCTTGCAGATGTGGTACCACTGTACACCCTCACAGACGTGGTACCAGTGTACACACAGACGTGGTGCCAGTGTGCACCCTCATAGACGTGGTACCACTGTACACCCTCACATACATGGTACCAGTGTACACCCTCATATACATGGTACCAGTGTACACCCTCACATACATGGTACCAGTGTACACCCTCATATACATGGTACCAGTGTACACCCTCATATACATGGTACCAGTGTACACCCTCACAGATGTGGTACCAGTGGACACCCTCACAGACATGGTGCCAGTGGACACCCTCACAGACATGGTACCACTATATACCCTCACAGATGTGGTACCACTGTACGCCCTCACATACATGGTACCAGTATACACCCTCACAGACGTGGTACCAGTGTACACCCTCACAGATGTGGTACCACTGTACGCCCTCACATACATGGTACCAGTGGACACCTTCACAGACATGGTACCAGTGGACACCCTCACAGATGTGGTACCAGTGTACACCCTCACAGACGTGGTGCCAGTGTACACCCTCACATATGTGGTACCAGTGGACACCCTCACAGACATGGTGCCAGTGTACACCCTCACAGACATGGTGCCACTGTACACCCTCACATATGTGGTACCAGTGGACACCCTCACAAACCTGGTACCAGTGTACACCCTCACAGACGTGGTGCCAGTGTGCACCCTCATACACATGGTACCACTGTACACCCTCACAGAGGTGGTATCACTGTACACCCTCACATACATGGTACCGGTGTACACCCTCACAGACATGGTACCAGTGTACACCCTCACAGAGGTGGTATCACTGTACACCCTCACATACATGGTACCGGTGTACACCCTCACAGACATGGTACCAGTGTACACCCTCACAGAGGTGGTATCACTGTACACCCTCACATACATGGTACCGGTGTACACCCTCACAGACATGGTACCCGTGTACACCCTCACAGAGGTGGTATCACTGTACACCCTCACATACATGGTACCAGTGTACACCCTCACAGACGTGCCAGTGTGCACCCTCATACACGTGGTACCACTGTACACCCTCACAGAGGTGGTATCACTGTACACCCTCACATACATGGTACCAGTGTACACCCTCACAGACGTGGTACCAGTGTACACCCTCACATACGTGGTATCACTGTACACCCTCACAGATGTGGTACCACTGTACGCCCTCACATACATGGTACCAGTGGACACCCTCACAGACGTGGTACCAGTGGACACCCTCACAGACGAGGCACCACTGTACACCCTCACAGAGGTGGTATCACTGTACACCCTCACATACATGGTACCAGTGTACACCCTCACAGACGTGGTACCAGTGTACACCCTCACATACGTGGTATCACTGTACACCCTCACAGATGTGGTACCACTGTACGCCCTCACATACATGGTACCAGTGTGCACCCTCACAGAGGTGGTATCACTGTACACCCTCACAGACCTGGTACCAGTGGACACCCTCACAGATGAGGCACCACTGTACACCCTCACAGATGTGGTACCAGTGTACACACCCTCACAGACATGGTACCAGTGGACACCCTCACAGACGTGGTACCAGTGGATACCTTCACAGACATGGTACCAGTGGACACCCTCACATACATGGTACCAGTGGACACCCTCACAGACGAGGTACCAGTGGACACCCTCACAGACATGGTACCTCTGTATGCCCTCACAGACATGGTACCTCTGTACACCCTCACATACATGGTACCAGTGGACACCCTCACAGACATGGTACCAGTGGACACCCTCACAGATGTGGTACCACTGTACGCCCTCACAGACATGGTGCCAGTGTGCACCCTTCTTGGCAGGTTTTGAGAGTGCCTGGTTTCCTCCGTCGCTGCTCGCCAGGTGTGCTCTCAGAGTTTGGATTTGTCGATCCTGTCAGCATTTAAAATCGTGTCATTGTAGTTTTATTTTGTATTTTTCTTGTTATGAGGTTAAGCATCTTTTTTATGCTCAAGAGCCTATTTCTTTATGTGCATTCTCGTTTTCTTTACCCATTTTTCTATTAGGATGTCAGTCCTTTCCTTATTTATATGTAAGAATATTTTCTTAATCAGGGATATTAGCCCATAGTTTGAAATAAGACACAGTTTTTTCCCCTACTTCTTTGTCTTTTGACTTTTCATATGGCAATGGCTATAAAGGCCCTTTTGGGGGCCTATTTTTGGTAGTAGCTATAAAGGCCTTTCCTTTACCAATGTTGTCTCCCAGTATTGTATCATTTCAGTTTTGATGTATAAGTGTTTGATGCATTTGGAATTTATCTTGCATAAAGGTCAAATATGAATACACTTTCCTTTTGCCCCAGATGATGCTGGTGGTCATAGCAAAAGAGCGCCGTAGTGGCTGTGACCCGTTCTCTTCTTCCCTTGCCCCTTCCCGGTTCCCTCACCACCTCACCACCCCTCCACGTGGAAGACTTTTCAGTTCCACCGCGTCAGCACACATTCCAGCATGAGAACGTGCTCCTTCCTTCACTAAGTGTGTCTCTGTCTGCTATTAGGCGTTAAGGATTTTATAACTATACTGATCAAATCACATTTATCACACATTTCTTAGGATATTTTATTTGTTTAAGAAGAAATTCCCTAAGTGCCTTTTATCCCCCAACCTGATTGACTTGGGTTTATGTTCCAGTGTTTGAAAATTGTTTCTTTTATTTTGTCTGCTTTTATAGGTTTAAGGTAGGAGGGTAAATTGTTAGCCTGTTATGCCCAGAATTGGAAGTGATACTTGGAGATTTTAATACTGATATTTATAGAACATTCTGGCAACACTTATAAAATCCATTTCATTTTCAACTGCATGTTTTATGTTCACCAACTTAGACCATAGTCTGGGCTATAAAAAAAAAAAGAAATCTCAGTAAATATATGAAAAAGATAGAAAATGTACAGATATGTTCTGTGACCATAATACTTAAATTAGAAAACCATAACAGGATGCTAATCTAGAAAAATTCCAAAATTTTGGAAATTCGCACATCTAAATAATTGATTTCTCAAAGAAGAAACGATAAGGCAAATCAGAAAGTCTTCTGAACAACACAATAAAATACAGAATTTGTGGGATAAAGCTAAGGCAGTGCTTAGAGGGAAATTTATAGCTTTAAATGTTTCTATCAGAGATGAAGGTCTGAAATCAGTGACTTAAGGTTCTACTTTATGAAAATCGAGAAGAACACAGTAAATCCTAAGTAGAAAGAAGAAAGTAATAAAAGATAAAGGCAGAAGGCAATGAAATGCAAAACAGAAAAACACTAGAAAAACTTAACAAAGGCATAGTTGGTTTTTTAAAAAGATCAACAAAATTGATCAAGAAAAAAGAACGAGGATACTAATGACCAGTATCATAAAAGAAGGCTTGGCCACCACATCTGTCTTTTCTACGCTCCTGTGTTGGTTGAAGCAGCTTCCTGCAGGGGACAGTTCAGACGAGGGCTGGCAGCTGGGGGCTGTTTGCCAGTAGCATTCAAGGATAGAAGCCTTCAGTCTTGAATCCCTCTCTATCCATTCATCTACTGATGGACACTTAGGTTGCTTCCATTTCTTGGCTACTGTAAATAGTGCTGCGATAAACATAGGGTGTATCTGTCTTTTTCAAACTGGGCTGCTGCATTCTTAGGGTAAATTCCTAGGAGTGGAATTCCTGGGTCAAATGGTATTTCTATTTTGAGTTTTTTGAGGAACCTCCATACTGCTTCCCACAATGGTTGAACTATTTTACATTCCCACCAGCAGTGTAGGCGGGTTCCCCTTTCTCCTCATCCTCGCCAGCATTTGTTGTTGAAAACCCTAATAGTATTTTATAGTTTATAGTTCCCTGAGTTTCCTTCATGCTGTTTCTGAGTCGTTTTTTTGTCACTTCTAATTTAAATGCTCCCCCTCCTCCTTCAGCTAGGGTTTTACAGAACACCTACTGTAGCCTCCTGACCTTCATCCCAGCTCCGCACCAGCCCTCTGGTTAGGAAAACTGTTGTTTCGATAATCCACAATGTGTGCCTGCATGTTGCACCCAAGACATTTTTCTCGAATTATCTATGTATGGGTTTTCCTTCACTGTTAGAGCTTGGAGTACTTGGAATACAGTACTTGGAATATTGTGTTTTTAAATGAATGTTCCTGTGGGAAAAATGTTTTGAGCTCCAAACAGCTGAATTATGAGTGAGCTAATTCAGGATCACAATTTTGTGTACCTGGCTTGAAATGCATGAACTTCTATTGTTGCAGTTTGCTGACCTACCTAAATTGATATGAAAATTGTTTGAGAATTTTAAATAACATTCATTCTTGTTAGAAATATTATACATCAAAATGTTGATCAGTTATTTCAAAAGTTGTAGAAGAAATAGATAAATGTTTAGATTTAGTTTTTATATGAAGTGACCAGTGTGTTGTGGTAATATGCTTTGTTCTGTTATCATACTGACAGACATACTTTTGTTTTATTGTTTGATAAAACGTGATTAAATAAACTGATATATTTAATGCTTTATAATCACTCTGAGTACTGCAGCCTTGGCTGTAAACAGCATATTGGCGAATTCTTTAGTTCTTCAGTTTTCAGATGCCCTCTGGCAAATACGATTCAGAATTAATTAATAATACTATTCAATCTTTTTAAGTGTCACAGTGGTACTTTGAAGAAATAGGCTTATAATCTTGGCCTCCGGGTTTCCATAAGTTGATCTCTAAGTTTAGATGAGTGCGGTCGCTTGACAGTGAGGATGTTTTCTTGGAAACCTGAGAGCTTTCAAAGAGCAGGTAATCAAGCCAGGCTGTATCACTGTGTTGCTGGCATATGTTTAAATAAAAAGTGTGACATGCCCATTTCTCTGGTTAAGTTTACCACTTAACTTCTGACTAAAACAATTTAATATGCTTTCTTTTTATACCTGAACCTGTAGCTAAATTTTATTCTACTCCTTGAACAATTACTGAAGTATTTTCCTTTCTCCACTTAGACAAAAGCCATAGTACGCCCGTTGAATCATTTCAATAAGCTTTTCAGAAGTAAAATTGGAAAAAAGTGTTTTGAGGTTTTTTATTTTCTTTTAGCTGCCAACAGAAAAACAGGATGTGAACCTCTTAAAACATCTTAAGATTATAGTTAATCAAAAGCATAATAAAAAGGAGTGACTTTATGTGTGAGATATGCCTATAAAGTAGGTAAAACCACGTCTATTTTACTATGTCTCTAGTAACCAAAGCTATTTTCTCCTTTTTCCTTAGGTTCTTGATTATTACAGATCATTTTCTGAAAAGCCCGGAATTGGTAAAAGCCATGTATGCCAAAATGAGCAATCAAGAAAGGTAACCCCCAAAACCAGTGTGGTTTTGAGTATTTAGCACATTCCATATAGAGTATCCTGTACACATGACTGGAAAACCATGTGGTTTCTTAGTTGGCAGAAAATCTCTAAATACATGTTTCTGTGTCAGTAATGGTTTTAAATTGGTTGGGTAACATTACAGCTTAGCCACAACAGGCTATGATTTATGTAGGGTTGCAGAATCCAGGTTGGCGCCATTATTCAGTAAAGGCATATTAAAGTATGTTAAGAACACAATGGTGTGCTTATCCCTTGATTTTATAATAGTAAACCATGCAGCTGTATATTACAGGTGCATATTTGAAATGTGCTCATTTGTTCCTGTCTCTGGTGTACTGGTTTGGGATATTCCCTCCTAGGTCTGTAGTTTTCTGGTAGCTGTTTTAGACTGAAAGAGGATCAGTATCTGCCTGCAATCTCATTGCCACTGTAGTAGGAAGAGCAATGCCCTCTGAGCCCAGGGACCTGGCCCTGTGCCTTGTGATGGTCATTCTTTATGTGACCTTAGCCAGTTTTTCACCTTGCGTGGATTCAGTTCCTGGACCTTTAAAATTAGAGGATTGAATAAAATCATTCACAGTATTCTTTCCATTCCAATAGTATATGTGTTTCCTAATCCAGTTGGAAATGTTGCCTTAGGAAAATAAAACCTACTCAGAAGTCACAAATCTAATGACAAACAACTTTAAAAAAATGTTAATCTTGTGATTGTAGTCACAATTTTTGTAATTGGCATCGTTTTGAAATTCTATATATTTGGATTCCAGCAGTTCAGCTTTATGCATGCCTTTATAGTCTTGTTTAGTAGTGTTTTTTTTCTTCTTTATTATCTTTAATAAAAAGTAAGTTCATGCTCTTAAAAGTCTCTTTAAATCTCATGTTTATCAATCCAGTGCCCCTTGCCATCACCACCATATGTATACTTCTGTCCCAGAAAACAGAAGCATTTTGTAGTTTTTGGACCTAAAGTAATATGAGGGCAGCACTATACATTAGTGAGGTGCTTTGCAGTAAGACCACCTGAGTATAAGAAAAATACGGTTTCATTGCATTTTAATTCTTCCTAGCCAGGAGCATGGGATGAGTTTCCATTTGTTAGTGACCTCTGTAATTTCTCTTAAGAGTGTCTTGTAGTTTTCAGAGTATAGGTCTTTCACTTCCTTGGTTAGGTTTCTATTTTCCGTATTCCTGTCAGAGGATCTATTTCTGGACTGATCCATGACCTCACCAAATGAGGATGACAGACTGAACATTTTCTGTTTTTCTTTATAAAAAATTGGAGCTGTTGCTTCCCTACTTCATGCAGGTTTCTGCTCAAGTGTCTGCTCTTCCACATCTGCATTTCTTCCAAAGGAGAATTGCTTTCCTTTCATCACATCATTTACTGTGCACCGTATCGTGTCACACACCTGCTTGCTGTTTTATGACGCTGCCATTAGATTGTTAGCTCTGTGAGAGCAGGATTTTTTGTTGTGATTTTTTTGTTCTGTGATGTCCACCTTTTCCAGACAGTGTTTGGCACATAGCAAGTGCTAAAAAAAGTTGTCTGAACAAAATTTTCTTACTCATGAAAAGTTTATCTAGTATGCTAATTAGTATACTATCCTCTACTGAGTTGGAAACCTCAGAGTTACTCTCGGCTCCGCCCTCCACATTCTGGTTCACAGCGGCCAGTCGGCACATTCACCTCTGCATCAGCGTGGTGGGAATTCCCTGGTTTGTCTCGGCTCTGGTTTATATGTCATTCTTGACTGCACTTGGGCTATATGGCCTTTTACAGAATCGTGATGCAATAAACATCTTAGTTGTACAGTTCAGGAGTCTTAAGCTTATTCTCATTGTTGTGCAACCAAGCTCCGGCACTTTCTCTTCTTATTTTTCCATTGAACAACTCCCTGTCTCCCCTCCCCGGCCTCTGGCACCCACCATCCCACTTTCTGTCTGTGGATTTGACTCTTCTAGATGCCTTGTAAGAGGCGTCACATAGTGTCTGTTCTTTTGTGACGGGCTTATTGCAGTTGGCATATGTCGTTGGGTCCGTCTGTGTCATAGCCTGTGTCAGGATGTTCTTCCTATTCCATTGCATGGATTGGCCACGTTTCGTTCATCCGTCGTCTGTCGGTGGACACTTGGGCTGCTTCCACCGTTCTGCTGTTGCGAATTGTCCTGCTGCGAACACAAGTGGGCAGCAGCCAGGTCGGCTTGTTCCCTCTGTTGTTCGCTTCCTCTGTTATTTGATCTCGCCCTGCCATTTCCGCGTGTGTGACCTGTCGCCGGATGCAGTTCAGTTCCGCCGTGTGGCATGGTGTCACCCCTGCCCGCTCCTGCGTCCCCCCACCCCCGTCCCGTCACTGCAGTGGAGCCGCACAGTTCCTCCCAGTGCGCCGGTCTCCCTGCCGTCTCAGACGCACTCTGCTGCAGTGGCCCAGCCGCCGCCCCGCCGCCTGGGGCCTGTGCGCTCATGCTCTGCAGGCCCTTAGAGGCCACCTGCCTTCTGCTGGCTTTTCTGACTTTACTCCACAAAAGCCTTCACGTCCTCATCTGCAGGTTTATCATAATAATCTGCTTTTCTTTAAGGACAGAGACTGAATCTTGTGCGTCTCCATCATTAATACCTGCTGGAATCAGTATGGGAACAGAATTCTCAACTAATACCAAATACTTACTGAAACACAGCCTACGGTGGCACCTTTGTCAATCCGTCGGACAGCAGGTGGCTGGCCGACCGTGACTAGGCGGCTTGCAGCCGTGGGCCTGGCTCAGCTCGGCACCTCTGGTGAAGCTCGGTACAGGGACTGCGCCAAGATACTGTCTCTGCTCAGCGGCCGTGCTGAGCTGAGCCTGCTGCTTCTTACTGTAACCGCCAGCTGGGCCGTGCCTGGCTCCGCTTCCTTGTCTCAGTCGTGTTCTGGGGAAATGGTATCAGACAGTGACTTGGGAATCTCTGGGTTCCTGACACCTGGAAACTTGCTGAAAAGAGCTGCCAGAGGAGCAGGGGCGGGGACGGAGGAAAGCCCCGACTGTCACCTTGCCTGAGTCACAAGCAGAATTTGTGGACAGGGACCTCTGCCCTAAGTCTTCCTTTTATTTGGTGACAGCTATTGTGCTATAGTTGCTCCAGTAGAGTAATCGCCTCCAGAGTGGGGTGTGGAGCCTCCCCAGAACTCCAGAGTGGGGTTCGTCAGCAAGACGAACCTGCTGAGTGTGGCAGGAATATAGAAGGACATCTGCTTGTATTTTTATCTAAAAATAAGGAAGCAACTAAACTTTCATAATATTTGCAATCTCGTTGACAGTTGTGGGTCATCTATGAATCATATATATTGGAGGTGTGCGATGAGATTTCTTGTGTTGGCTGAAAAAGCTTGGAGAATACTGAACCCAAGCGTGCTGTTGCCGGATTCTTTGTTCCTGTGGCTCTTCATCCTTTCACTTTTAATTGAACCTGCGTTCACCGAGTTTCTGTCATGTGCTGAATGCTGAGAACACCAAAGTGCCCAGCACACTAGTGTCCAAGAAGGGGACCCTGCTTTTTATTTTTCAGTAACGTCGTTTTTGTCACGTAGTTGATAGCAGTGTGATCATTTTGGAGTAACTCTGTCAGGCAAAACCGTTTCACAGCCCCCGATGTTTTGGGGCAGCAGAGGTAGGCCTGGGCTGGTGTATTCTGTTTGCGCTCGAGGCCAAGAGCAGCTCAGAACTCCTGGGAGGCACCGCGAGGCTGTTCCAGGATGGCAGGGGAGAGCTTGGACTGCTGGCCTTCAGCACCAAATGCTAAGTTCCGACCCTCCAGGCACAATGAGGTATTCGGGTGGTATTCTAGTCTAAGACCTTGCTCTTTTCAAGATGCTTATTTTAGGTGAGAATATCTACCTATTGTGTGCTGCATTTTGTGCCGTGGTGATGAATTGCCTCTAATGTGAATATGTTATCGGTGAAAGCAGTTTAAAATTTTTTCTTTAACGCACATGTGTACAGCTTTGGTTATGCATGCCAGGCACCGTTCTAAGCCCCTTACAAATATTAACTCACTCATTGCATCAACCCTAGAAGATCGTCCTGTGGTTGTCCCTACGTTGTACACGTGTACACTGAGGAAAGGAGGTTAAGTGGCTTGCCCCAGGCCACATGGCGTGGGAATGGCAGAGCCAGGATTCAGGCCAGGCAGGCTGGCTGCGGAGGCTGTGCGGATCCTCTTGCACTGGGCCTCCAATGGCTGACGGCCGTAAAGGCAGATTACACTGGCATGGTGCCCGGAAAACTCGACACCCGCCAGTACACTGTGTGAACACGTGCCGATTGAATTTGAAATCGTTCTCTTCATCTGCCTGTTTACTTCCCCTCAGTGTCCACCGATGACTGTGTTTCCCCGATACTGAGGTCCCATCGAGCACAGTGGTTTGGATGTCATGATCGGCCAGCAAGTGTTCACTGAGGGAATGAAGACCCGAGTGGTGGCCTAAGCCTTCAGTTTCCCTGGGAGGTAGATTTTTTGGGATGTGGGTCCCATGGTAATATGGCTTCAGCCAGACTTCCAGCAGCAATCCTAATTTCTAAGGAACATTGACCAAAAACTACACTTTTTACCCCTCTGTGGGCTTAGTTATAGCAAAATTCCTTTGATTGGCTTCATTCCAGTGAGTTGATTCCTTGCTCAGAAGAGGGCACTTCCCTGTGTTCCCTGGGGAGATGCCCAGGTTACTCAGGCGCAGAGCGTGACCTCTGGACCAGAAGCCTTCCTGTGAACGTCACGAACACCCAGGAGGGAGAGGGGAAGTGAGGGTCCTCGTAACGGTGATGCAAAACCTATTTGGAAGGTGCCACAGGAAAGGGACAAATAGAGGGCCTCAGGGATGGGGAGGGTGGGGACAGATGCCGCTGTGGCCTTCGGAGTAAGGTGCAGAGGACGCAGCATTTGACAGACCTGTAGGGCGGCAGGATTTTGCCAGGCATGTGTTAAAAAGAGAATGTGGATGTTTTCCAGTTGAAAAAATGGCAGAGATGTGGGATTGTTGAGTGTGTTTTGGGGAACATCGAGAAGTTGAGTGTGCTCGGAATAAAGGATGCTCATAGAGAGCAGGGGGCATTCCTAGGCCTCGCTTCGTTTTGGTTCATTCAACAAAAGCTTACCGAGTGCCTCCTCAGCGCACCAGACGCGATCCCAGCCCTCATGGAGTTATGTCTGGGGGCGGGTGATGCCTGACGAGCTCTGCCAGATGCGGAGGTGTGTGAAGCCAGGAAGGGGGACTGGGTGAACTCACTGCTCACAGAGCCATCTGGGGTTTCGGGGTGACCTGGGGCCCTGAGCTCATGGTTGAATGAAGGGCCCAATGGGTTCAGACTGGCGGGGTCTGTGCTGGTGTGTGGCGGTGGGTGGAGGACTGGGAAGGAGGGCAGTGGGGTCCCTGCTGATTCCTTTCTGGCAATGATGGACAGTCCTGTGGCCAGTGCTGTATGTAGGCAGGTGAACAGGTTTGAAATAATTCGTTTTTCTCAACAGGGGTATGTGATGAGTTAACTTCTTGCCTGTGTGTCTGGGCTGGTGCTGTGTGCTTGTGAGAACTGAGGGGACAGTCACCCGGACTGTTTCTGTGCCCTGGCTTGAGCTGGGGAGCTTCCCTGGGGAACGCTGCGGACCCACGTCTGAATCAGCTAAGCTGCAGCCAGGCTGAGAGGGAATGTCTGGATGGGTTCACTGCCACTATATCACAGAATGTTGGTGGATTGTCCTAAAAACAGCGCTGTACTCACTGAGCACCTGCTGGAGGTCCTCTGGGCGCAGCAGCGAGCAGGCAGGTGCCGCCCCTGGTTTGGACGGGTTGTGGGGTGGGGGGCTGGCTTGCAGATGCTCAAGCCTGTATTGCGTGGCTTCTCCGAGTTGTCACAGGTAATTGATGCCTTTGTGTTGGTGATTTATTGGGCAGATTACTTGGTGAGGGGGTTTTGGATAGACTCAATCAGCTCCCGTGGTATGATTCAGCAGCCATGAGAGCCCACATTTACACAATTTTCTGGTCCCCTTTGCCAGTGAATTGGAGCAATGTTAAACTAGCTGCTCTTGGAAAGCAGCTTCCATAGTCATTGGGTCTGTAATCTGCATAGCAGAGTGATTAGCCCCGGCGGTAGTCCTGCCAGCCACTGCTCTGGGTCAGTTCCTATGCTTCTGGAGCTCTGTTTCATCCGCAGAATGGGGATAATTGTTTCCACCCCGTGAAATTGTTGTGGAAATATGTGTAACTAATCGAAATACGTAGAAAGCTTTTGGGTGGAGGGGCTGGCATGTGACTGTCCCTCCTGAATGAGTTGCTATTTCTGCCGCTACTACAGCTACTCCCCTAACGCCTTTTCCTCCCGGTAGCAGCACTGTTCTGTCGGGAGGAGCCTGCAGCCGCTGCTGTTTAATCCTCAGAATGACCCTGTGAAACAGGCCTTGTTCTTGCCACTTCCACATTGGGGATCTGAGGCTTTATAGCTTCTGGGATTTGCCCCAGGTTGCAGAGGTAACCGAGGTAGTACTTGAACCCAGTCTGATGCCAAGATCAATGATCTTATTCCCTGCAAGACACTAACTTTTTATATCTGTAATTTATTAAGGGACCAATGAGGTAAATTCAGCAAGAGCTGTCTGCCTGCATCTTGGTGAGCTTGTCCAGGTTAATAGGGTTTTGGCCGTTGTGGCATGCTATTCAGCAAATTTCACATGCGGAGTAGTTCAAACGTAAATTCAGAATTTGTTGGAGATGTCAGTCCTTGAATTTGAATTGAAGATATTTTATTTCCAAAATAACAGAGTATTATTTCCTGTGCTAGAATGCTCATAAAACTTACTCTTTTCCCTTCTTTGCCCCTCACTCCAGTCCTGTCACAAAAATTACCCATTTCACGATGGAACACACATAGTTTTTAAAATTGTAGCCTGCATCAATTTAAGTATAACTTTAAAATACAAATTTTGCTGTAGAATTTGCCCCTAAAATCCTTCACGTGTGCATTGCTGCCTATGTTTGATGAAACAGGAATCATGATTCCTGTTTTGAGGCAGCGTATATAACTATTTAATCATAAGTGAATTAGATGCTGTGGGAGAAAATGATAGAAGCTTGACTCTGATCGAGGGGTGTGTCTGGTGAGCCGGAGGCAGCCTGGGTGATGATTTCTGGGTTAAAGGAAGCAAGACTTCCACACTGATGGGTAATAATTTTAGAAAACTGGTCTCTCTGACCTCTTTAACTGGGTCTTTTTGCTTTGTGTCCTTTACCCCTGGGTGAATAAATCAGTGAGTGAGTAGCATTTGTTAGACCACTTCTGTGCCGTTATATTTAAGGAAGTATTTAGTGCAGTTCCCCTGCAATTGGAAGTAGAACATTCCACATTGTATCCCATTTTTCCCTGATTACACAGTACATTTGTTCAGTGCACTTATGTTTTCTGGCATAGAAATGGGGTTAGCAAATGTAATGCATGATTGAAATAAATAGTTTTGAAAAAAAATGTCCTATTTGAGTTTTATGTCTTGTGTGTGATTTGTATTTTACAAGAAGGGTGGTTTTTGATGGTGGCTAGAAATAGAGGGGGTTGGAGAGTTAGGGGGCACTCCGGTTGGGAGGGGCCCGTAGGGCAGACTGAAGTTTTGGGACCTACTCCTTAACGGTGGGAGCCGGTGGGAGTTTTTCTTGGCGGATGACTTACTATAAGGAGGGTCGCTTAGTGAAGTGTAATTTATTCCCAGGTGATATTCGAGGCTGGTTTATATTTTTGAGGTCAGTTTCTGACTTTCCCCTCTTTCCCTTCAGAAGCACTCACAGCCCTCTCCTTAGCTCGCCTGTCTTGCCCACATGGCAGAGAGGAGGTGCACCCACCAAGTCCGAGGGAAGCGGGGCTCCGGGGAACTTGTAAGAAGGCGGCATTGCTCTTACCTTTCAGCTCCGGCTTCCAGACCCCCAGTGTGTCCCCTCGGCCTCCTCGGCCTCTTGCTGCTGCTGGGCAACCTTGAGGCTGCACCCTGTGGCCTGCCCTTTCTGTCCTGGTCTCTCCCGGCTCCTCCAGGGCCTGCCCCGGATTTTGGTCCTCTTCCCCCATGAGCTCATTCCCCTTCACCTGGCTGTGAGTAGCAGTACACGAGGGCCTCAGTTCCCTTAGGTCAGGGGTCATGACTTCCTGCACTTAGCAGTAACTGTTGCCTCACCCCAACTTAAAAGGAGCATTTTTAGAGCAGACTTTTGGGTTCCTCCTTCCAGCATTCCTGGAGAGTTACCCTGCTTGGGGAAATTGGAAAGCCTGGTTTTCTGGCCTTAGAGGACCCCATTCATTTTTTTTTTATTTTGGTATCATTAATCTATAATTACAGAAGGAACATTATGTTTACTAGGTTCCCCCCTTCACCAAGTCCCCCCCGCATACCCCTTCACAGTCACTGTCCATCTGCGTAGTAAGATGCTGTAAAATCACTACTTGTCTTCTCTGTGTTGCGCAGCCCTTTCCGTGCCCACCCCTCCCCACGCACTATACATGCTAATCGTAATGCCCTCTTTCTTTTTTCCTGCCCTTATCCCTCCCTTCCCACACATCGTCCCCAGTCCCTTTCCCTTTGGTAACTATTAGTCCATTCTTGAGTTCTGTGATTCTGCTGCCGTTTTGTTCCTTCAGTTTTCCTTTGTTCTTATGCTCCACATATGAGTGAAATCATTTGGTACTTGTCTTTCTCCGCCTGGCTTATTTCACTGAGCATAATACCCTCTAGCTCCATCCATGTTGCGAATGGTAGGATCTGTCTTTTACTTACGGCTGCGTAATATTCCATTGTGTATATGTACCACATCTTCTTTATCCATTCATCTACTGATGGACATTTAGGTTGCTTCCGTATCTTGGCTATTGTAAACAGTGCAGCGATAAACATAGGGGTGCATCTGTCTTTTTCAAACTGGAGTGCTGCATTCTTAGGGTAAATTCCTGTAAGTGGAATTCCTGGGTCAAATGGTATTTCTATTTTGAGCATTCTGAGGAACCTCCATACTGCTTTCCACAATGGTTGAACTAATTTACATTCCCACCAGCAGTGTAGAAGGGTTCCCCTTTCTCCACAACCTCACCAACATTTGTTGTTGTTTGTCTTTTGGATGGTGGCCATCCTTACTGGTGTGAGGTGATATCTCATTGTGGTTTTAATTTGCATTTCTCTGATGATTAGCGATGTGGAGCATCTTTTCATGTGCCTGTTGGCCATCTGAATTTCTTCTTTAGAGAACTGTCTATTCAGCTCCTCTGCCCATTTTTTAATTGGATTATTTGCTTTTTGTTTGTTGAGGTGTGTGAGCTCTTTATATATTTTGGATGTCAATCCTTTATCGGATCTGTCATTTATGAATATGTTCCCCATACTGTAGGATACCTTTTTGTTCTATTGATGGTGTCCTTTGCTGTACAGAAGTTTTTTAGCTTGATATAGTCCCGCTTGTTCATTTTTGCCTTTGTTTCCCTTGCCTGGGGAGATATGTTCATGAAGAAGTCACTCTTGTTTATGTCCATGAGATTTTTGCCTATGTTTTTTTCTAAGAGTTTTATTTTATGGTTTCATGACTTACATTCAGGTCTTTGATCCATTTGGAGTTTACTTTTGTGTATGGGGTTAGACAGTGATCCAGTTTCATTCACTTACATGTAGCTGTCTGGTTTTGCCAGCACCATCTGTTGAAGAGACTATCATTTCCCTATTGTATGTCCATGGCTCCTTTATCGTATATTAATTGGCCATATATGTTTGGGTTAATGTCTGGAGTCTTTATTCTGTTTCATTGGTCTGTGGCTCTGTTCTTGTGCCAGTACCAAATTGTCTTGATTACTGTGGCTTTGTAGTAGAGCTTGAAGTTGGGGAGCAAGATCCCCCCAACTTATTCTTCCTTCTCAGGATTGCGTTGGCTATTCGGGGTCTTTGACGGTTCCATATGAATTTTCAAACTATTTGTTCCAGTTCATTGAAGAATGCTGTTGGTAATTTGATAGGGATTGCATTGAATCTATATTGCTTTGGGCAGGATGGCCATTTTGACGATATTAATTCTTCCTAGCCAGGAGTATGGGATGAGTTTCCATTTGTTAGTGACCTCTGTAATTTCTCTTAAGAGTGACTTGTAGTTTTCAGAGTATAGGTCTTTCACTTCCTTGGTTAGGTTTATTCCTAGGTATTTTATTTTTTTGGATGCTATTGTGAATGGTATTGTTTTCCTGATTTCTCTTTCTATTAGTTCATTGTTAGTGTATAGGAAAGCTATAGATTTCTGTGTGTTAATTTTGTATCCTGCAACTTTGCTGAATTCCGATATCAGTTCTAGTAGTTTTGGAGTGGAGTCTTTAGGGTTTTTTATGTACAATTTCATGTCATCTGCAAATAGTGACAGTTTGACTTCTTCTTTACCAATCTGGGTTCCTTGTATTTCTTTTGTTTTGTCTGATTGCTGTGGCTAGGACCTCCAGTACTATGTTAAATAACAGTGGGGAGAGTGGGCATCCCTGTCTTGTTCCCGATCTCAGAGGAAAAGCTTTCAGCTTTTTGCTGTTCAGTATGATGTTAACTGTGGTTTTATCATATATGGCCTTTATTATGTTGAGGTACTTGCCCTCTATGCCCATTTTGTTGAGAGTTTTTATCATGAATGGATGTTGAATTTTGTCAAATGCTTTTTTAGCATCTATGGACATGATCATGTGGTTTTTGTTCTTTTTGTTGATGTGGTGGATGATGTTGATGGATTTTTGAATATTGTACCATCCTTGCATTCCTGGGATGAATCCCACATGGTCATGGTGTATGATCCTCTTGATGTATTTTTGAATTCGGTTTGCTAATATTTTGTTGAGTATTTTTGCATCTACGTTCAATCAGGAATATTGGTCTGTAATTTTCTTTTTTGGTGGGGTCTTTGCCTGGTTTTGGTATTAGGGTGTTGTTGGCTTCATAGAATGAGTTTGGGAGTATTCCCTCCTCTTCTATTTTTTGGAAAACTTTAAGGAGAATGGGTGTTATGTCTTCTCTGTGTGTCTGATAAAATTCCGAGGTAAATCCATCTGGCCCAGGGGTTTTGTTCTTGGGTAGTTTTTTGATTACCGATTCAATTTCGTTGCTGGTAATTGGTCTGTTTAGATTTTCTGTTTCTTTCTGGGTCAGTCTTGGAAGGCTGTATTTTTCTAGGAAGTTGTCCATTTCTCCTAGGTTTTCCAGCTTGTTAGCATATAGGTTTTCATAGTACTCTCTAATAATTCTTTGTATTTCTGTGGGGTCTGTCTTGATTTTTCCTTTCTCGTTTGTGATTCTGTTGATGTGTGTTGACTGTCTTTTTCTCTTGCTAAGTCTGGCTAGAGGCTTATCTATTTTGTTTATTTTCTCGAAGAACCAGCTCTTGGTTTCATTGATTTTTTTCTATTGTTTTATTCTTCTCAATTTTATTTATTTCTTCTCTGATCTTTATTATGTCCTTCTGTCTGCTGACCTTAGGCCTCATTTGTTCTTCTTTTTCCAATTTCAATAATTGTGACATTAGACTATTCATTTGGGATTGTTCTTCCTTCTTTAAATATGCCTGGATTGCTATATATTTTCTTCTTAAGACTGCTTTTGCTGTGTCCCACAGAAGTTGGGGCTTTGTGGTGTTGTTGTCATTTGTTTCCATATATTGCTGTATCTCCATTTTCATTTGGACATTGATCCATTGATTATTTAGGAGCATGTTGTTAAGCCTCCATGTGTTTGTGAGCCTTTTTGCTTTCTTTGTACAATTTATTTCTAGTTTTATACCTTTGTGGTCTGAAAAGTTGGCTGGTAGAATTTCAGTCTTTTGGAATTTACTGAGGTTCTTTTTGTTTCCTAGTATGTGGTCTATTCTGGAGAATGTTCCATGTGCACTTGAGAAGAATGTGTATCCTGTTGCTTTTGGATGTAGAGTTCTATAGATGTCTATTAGGTCCATCTGTTCTAGCGTGTTGTTCAGTGCCTCTGTGTCCTTACTTATTTTCTGTCTGGTGGATCTGTCCTTTGGAGTGAGTGGTGTGTTAAAGTCTCCCAAAGTGAATGCATTGCATTCTATTTCCTCCTTTAATTCTGTTAGTATTTGTTTCACATATGTTGGTGCTCCTGTGTTGGGTGCATATATGTTTGTAATGGTTATGTCCTCTTGTTGGACTGAGCCCTTTATCATTATGTAATGTCCTTCTTTATCGCTTGTTACTTTCTTTATTTTGAAGTCTATTTTGTCTGATACTAGTATTGCAACACCTGCTTTTTTTCTCTCTGTTGTTTGCATGAAATATCTTTCTCCATCCCTTGACTTTTAATCTTTGCATGTCTTTGGGTTTGAGGTGAGTCTCGTAAGCAGCATATAGATGGGTCTTGCTTTTTTATCCATTCTATTACTCTGTGTCTTTTGATTGGTGCATTCAGTCCATTTACATTTAGGGTGATTATTGAAAGATATGTACTTATTGCCATTGCAGGCTTTAGATTTGTTGTTACCAAAGGTTCAAGGTTAGCTTGTTTACTGCCTTACTGTCTGACCTCACTTGCTTATTGAGCTGTTATAAACACAGTCTGATGATTATTTCTTTCCCTTCTTTTTCCTCCTCTTCCATTCTTTATATGCTGGGTTTTTTGTTCTGTGCTCTTTTAGGAGTGGTCCCATCTAGAGCCGTCCCTCTAAGATACCCTGTAGAGGTGGTTTGTCTTGGGACAAATTCCCTCAACTTTTGCATGTCTGGGAATTGTTTAATCCATCCTTCATATTTAAATGATAATCGTGCTGGATACATTATCCTTGGTTCAAGACCCTTCTGTTTCATTGCATTGAATATATTATGCCATTCTCTTCTGGCCTGTAAGATTTCTGTTGAGAAGTCTGATGATAGCCTGATGGGTTTTCCTTTGTCGATGACCTTTTTACTCTCTCTGGCTGCCTTTAATACTCTGTCCTTGTCCTTGATCATTGCCATTTTAATTATTATGTGTCTTGGTGTTGTCCTCTTTGGATCCCATCTCTCGGGAATTCTGTGTGCCTCCGTAGTCTGAGCAACTATTTCCTCCCCCAGTTTGGGGAAGTTCTCAGCAATTATTTCTTCAAAGACACTTACTATCCCTTTTTCTTTCTCTTCTTCCTCTGGTACCCCTATAATGCGGATATTGTTCCTTTTGGATTGGTCACACAGTTCTCTTAATATTGTTTCATTCCTGGAGATCCTTTTATCTCTCTCTGCATCAGCTTCTGTGTGTTCCTGTTCTCTGGTTTCTATTCCATCAATGGCCTCTTGCATCTTATCCATTCTGCTTATAAATCCTTCCAGAGTTTGTTTCACTTTTGTAATGTCCCTCCGGACGTCTGTAATCTCCCTCCAGACGCCTGTAATCTCCCTTCGGACTTCATCCCTTAGCTCTTGCATATTTCTCTGCAGCTCTATCAGCATGTTTATGATTTTTATTTTGAATTCTTTTTCAGGGAGACTGGTTAGGTCTGCCTCTGCAGATCCTTTCTCAGGTGTAACTATCTTGGACTGGACCAGATTTTTTTGCCTTTTCATGGTGATAGCAGTGGCTGTAGGCAGGTTGTGGGTGTGTCAGCTGGGAGAAGAAAGTCCTTTCCTGCTTGCTGGATGCCTTGCCCTTCTCCGCTGCCTGTGTTGGTTACCTGCACTCCTGGAGCAGCCACTGGGTTAGTCCCCTAAGCTGCTGTGGGCGGGGTGTCCATCAGAACAGCACAGAGCCCTGCGGGGAGTGGCAGGCACGCCAGGTGCGCTCCTCCATGGTAGCGGCGACCCTGCCGGGCAGCTGTGTGGCAGCAGCAGCCTTTGGGTCTGGCGTGGGCGGCTGTGCATTGGAGTGGGATTCCGGTCGGCTGCTGGGAGCGCGCCTGCTCCCTCTGGCTCCGCTGCAGGTTTGCGCGGGGCTCTTCCACACAGGCTTCTACCAGGCTCTGGCTTCACTGCTGCTGGTGCGCGCGAGCCACGCCCGGGCTGTTTGGTCGCGCCCCTGTGAGCTAGCACAAGCCTCTCCTGCGGCGCACAGATCTGCTCTCGGTTCCTTCCGGCGCTGCTACTCTCCTGCTACTGGGCCCATGTGTCGGGGTCCACGCCAGTTGGAGGAACGACTGACAGGCTGCTTAGTGCTGTGAGGGGCTTCAAAGCTGCATTGCCTCCGTTTAGGGTGCCTAAGTTTCCCCGGTATTCCCAGCTGCCGGGACAACTTCATCCAGCTGTGGGGTCCCTGTCTCTTTAAGACTTGTCAAAATCACTGGCTTTTCTTTTGTCTCAGGGGCGCCATTTGTGGGGACCTGCCCATAGGTTTTGCTTTTCCATTTCTCTGATATCCAGCACCCCGTGCACCTTTTGTCTGCGTTCCGGGTGCGGATTTCTAGAGCTGGTTGTTTAGCAGTCTTGGGCTTTCACTCCCTCCCTGTTCCAACTCCTTTCTTCTCGCCAGGTTTTGGGGTGGGGGAGCGTTCGGGTCCCACCTGGCCGCGGCTTCTATCTTACCTCCTTCGTGTGATGCTGAGTTCTCGCAGATGTAGATGTACCCTGGCTGTTGTACTGCATCCACTGGTGTCTCTTTTAGGAATAGTTGTATTTATTGTATTTTCATAAATATATATGTTTTGGGGAGGAGATTTCCTCTGAACTACTAACGCCGCCATCTTCCCGTGATCCCCATTCGTTTTTTAACATTTTATGTGAATAACAGAAAACAAAAATATCTTAATACCAAACTATTTGTTGTTTTTTTGTGCTCAGCTGAGTGGATTATTTGTGTGTTTTATTTTCAGTTAGTAATTGCCATCAGAAATCTGAGGTTTTAGCAGTTTTGAAAACTGCTAAGGTCTGTGGGTGATTTTTCTAGACTGACGATCTTTCCCATCCTGTGGCCATAATACTAGAAGAGTAAAGTATAGTTTTAGTTCCTACTTGAAGCAGTAAACAGTTCCTATTTTTCTTTTGGTAAGAAATAATCCCTGCCTAATGTAAGTGTATTTTCCCACACTTACTAAGCATTTTAGATATTCGTATCCTTTGTGGCATAGAAATAAATGGGAATTACACATACAATCCCAAATCAAAAATGTGGTTTTGAGAAGCATCCGCTTTGGTTTACACTGGCTCGAGTGCCCTGAGCATGGTTTGTTTTTCCCAGGAGAAGGAAGGAAATTGTTGAATAGAAATATTTACTTGATGATTTAACTGTTGTAAAAAATGGCACAGGTCTGGTCTTCAGATCGGTGTTTCCGTAAACTAAAATCATGGAACAAATAAAAAAGCAGCCTTCACGAGAAACACAGTAAATTGAGTGGCTAAGGCACCTGGCCCAGGAGTGAGAGACTGTCCTGTGCTTGAAGCCTGACACGGCAGCTCCGTGTATGTGACACTGGCAGGTGAACTCTCCTTGCTCTGCTGGGTTTACCGTCTCTAGTGTGAGGCAATGCCAGTGCCTGCCTCATGGAATTTTTGTGTGGACTAAGTGAGATAATATATGCAGAATGCATAGCTTAATCCTAAGTAGTAAGTGTTAGTGCCCTTAGCTTTGCTGTTGTTACTGTAGATGTCTTATAAAACTTAATCTGACAGCATTTCTGAAATGTATTATTTCAGTGCTCAGACTAAACTAAGGGATATAAAAGTTGCTCGTTCCTGTGGCCAAGTCACATCAGACAAATCAAGATTTAAAAAAATAGTAGTCAGTGATTTATTTTATTCACCAAAAAATACATTTTGCCTACCTAGACATTATAAACAAAGTAAGGAATTTGAAAATGAGAATGTTCTCACAAAGAGGTCTCTATAAATATTTTTAGCATTGTACAATTTCAATATTCCTACTCATGTAAACATTTGTCATGTTTTACAGGGTTACATTGTTAGACCTTATAATAGCCAAAATAGTGGGTGATGAACCGCTAACCAAGGATGACATCCCTGTGTTTCTGAGCCATGCCGAGTTGATTGCAAGCACTTTTGTGGATCAGTGCAAAATTGTGCTAAAACTGACCTCTGAGCAGCATGCTGACGATGAGGTAAGAGGACAGTTTTTATTAAAAACTCAGATGAGAGAGAGAACAGGGATGTTTTCTAAGTCAGCTAGGTCCTCTATGAGCATTATTTTTATTTATTTATTTTTTTTGAGAGGCCAGCTCTCATATTTATTGATCAAATGGTTGTTAACAACAATAAAATTCTGAATAGGGGGGTCAATGCTCAATGCACAATCATTAATCCATCTCAAGCCTAATTCTCGTCCGTCTCCAATCTTCTGAAGCATAACGAACAAGTTCTTACATGGTGAACGAATTCTTACATAGTGAATAAGTTCTTACATGGTGAACAGTACAAGGGCAGTCATCATAGAAACTTTAGGTTTTGATCACGCAATATGAATTATAAACAATCAGGTCAAATATGAATATTCGTTTGATTTTTATACTTGATTTATATGTGGATCCCACATTTCTCCCTTTATTATTATTATTATCATTATTTTTAATAAAATGCTGAAGTGGTAGGTAGATGCAAGATAAAGGTAGAAAACATAGTTTAGTGTTGTAAGAGAGCAATTGTAGATGATCAGGTGTGTGCCTGTAGACTATGTGTTAATCCGAGCTAGACAAGGGCCTTAAAACATCTATGAGCATTATTTTTTAAAAACTTTAAAAAATATTCCCTAAGTATCTGCTATGGACTGAATGGGCACAACCTTCCCACCCCCATTTGTGTGTTGAAAGCTTTAGTTCCCAAGCTGATGGTTTTAGGAGGTAAGGTCATTGGGAGATAATTAGGTCATGAGGGCAGAGCCCTCCAGAACGGGATCAGCGCCCTTATCAGAGAGGCGCTGGAAAGCTCCCGCCATGTGAGGAGGACACAGGGCCATCTGCAGCCAGCAAGAGAGCCTTCATCAGAACCCCACCGTGGCGGCACCCTGGGCTTGGACTTAGAGCTTCAGAGCTGTAAGCAGTGAACGTGTGTTGTTTATAAACTGCCCAGTCTGTGGTATTTTGTTGTAGGAGCCCAAATGGACTAAGTATCCTTATTTTAGAACAATTAGGAAAATGCAGACGAGGGAAAACAGTGCCCCTATTTCTACCATCCAGAGTTAACCTAAAAAAAATTTCTACTTAACGTATTTTTTAGGCAGAGAACATCAGATATATTTATGCCTACATGCACATATGCATAAACGTAACTATATTAAAGATGGAATCATTCGTTGCTGTCTGTCTGTAACTTCCTGTTTTTTCTTCTCCTGAATATAAGCGCCATGAGGGCGGAAGTTTGGACTGTTAAGGTCGTAGTACTGTGTACGTCATAGACACTCGTAGTATGTATTTGTTGATGAACAAAACAGTATATTGTGGATGTCTTTTTAAAATGCCAGTGTAGCATTCTAAATAAAGAATTCACCATAATTCATTTGTCCAACTCTATAGTTGGACAGTTAGTTTGTTCTTATTTCTGTTTATTGTAACTAGTGCTATGGAACCTGTCTGCATGGTTACTGCTTTGTATGTGTCTGGTTATTAACCTAGGACATAATCTTACAAGTGGAATTGCTGTGTATAAAAGTATGTCCAGTTTTAAAGCTTTTGATATGCATTTCTAATTGCCTTCCAGAAAGTTATTTCTTCTGTTCTTATAGGAGATCTCCAATCATATACTATCCTGGTTTGTCCCTTCATGTATGTTTTTATCCTCAAGCCTACCCTAGATCTTTCAGGGCTTTTCTTTACTTAGGAGATGAGAACTAGCTTACTCTAATTTTGTTTCCTTCCCTTTCAGTCCAGAAATTCTTTTTGTCTATTCCTACTTCCTTCCTTCCCTTCTGTCTTAAATAAGAATTGTTCTTTCTCTGGAATACTACTCAGCAGTAAAAATGATGTATTCTGATTCAGCAGCAGAAAGAACATATTTGTGATTCCCTTTTTGTGAAATTCTATAGCAGGCAAAATTTATGGATAATAAAGCAGATCAGATGTCACCTGGGGCTGGAAGTGAAGGTGAGATTGGTTGCAGAGGGAGACGAGGTAATGTTTTGGGTCATGGAACTGTCATTCATGGCTGGGTACATTGACACAACTCTGCAGCATATACTTAACATGGATGTATTTATTGCACGTAAGTTATTTCTCAGTAACATTGATTTGGACATGTTCAAAACATATTAGAGAAGCCATTTCCGTGCTGCTAGGAATGATGAGTAGAGTGGGAACCTGTGAGAGGGACCACCCCTCGACAGGAGCCACCGTCTCCAGGTGGGAAGGTGGGGGGTGCCGGCCCTGATCACAGCACTTCCTGGAGAGTTGTGTGGGATGCCATGAACTTCTTAACTCTTGTTCAGGCCATGCTTGTGACTGTTCTACCACGAGAAGTGTGACTCTTTCTTTGTGACTATCCTTTTTTCAAGGTGACTCTGCTGTTGGTGTTCTGTGTTCTGTCATGCAGACCATGTTAAGTCGCCCTGGTGGGGCCCGGAGCTCTCTTCTCATTTCTGTGCTAGAAGAGGGGACGGCTGCTCCGTTTCTGGAGACAGATTTGCCTCTGTTTCCAGCAGGAGGAGCAGTGAGCTGTGCTCCAAAAAGTTCTCAAAATTAATTTTCTAGGAGACAGAGAAAAGGAAGGAAAACTTATTCGTGAAATCACAGCTTTAAAGCTTTTTGAGGCACTTATATGGTAGATATTTTATATTGTAATAAGTTGTTACCTGACGTAACTTTTTATATCTAGGAAAATTTATATTTTTCCTTCAGTTTCTTCTCTAAGGTTGGAAGAATTATTGTATATGTGAATTTTTTTTTCATATGAGGTTTACCTTTTAAAATATGTTTATTAATGAACATTTTCAGAAAATTAATCTTATGTCACATATGTAGGAAACTTTTTACCCATAGTTAATTTTTGTTTGAATTGATCTATGGTATTGGCCTTTTTTAGAAGTTTTAATTTTTGTTTTTAAACTAATTACGTTGTTTAATTTTATCCCCATGGTTTTTTTTTGTTGTTGTTGTTGCATATTTAATAAAACCATCTCCACTTAGATTGTGGAAATATGCACCTATATATTCTAGTTCTTTCAGTACTTTGTCCACATTTCTGAGTAACCTCGATTTATTTTTGAGTGAAGTATACAACCAAATGAATTTTTTGTCTCAGCTCTCCAAGATTATAATCTTTGGTGGAAGAGTGCTGGGTTCTAAATCTTGATCTTCTATTCCTGGTGTGTGGTCTTTGGAAAGTCACTCTGTGCTCCAGTCTCTCTATCTGCAAAGTGAATTTATTTTAATACAAGCGCTTGGATGTGCTGACTGGTACATAGCTAACATTCCCTAAATGTTAGCTCTTAATTATTGTGTCAATACCACTTAGTGAATAATCATACCCTTTCCACTAATTTTAATGCTACCTATATCATATATTAGATTCTTAGATATTTTTGGATCCATTTCTGGATTTTTGACTTTTTACAAAGGGAAACAGTAAGATATTAGCAACTTTCAGAGAATTCAAAGAGCCCTATATTTATATGCAATAAAGGAATGCTGAAATGAACTTACAAATAATCAACTATGCTTCAATAAAAAAATAAACTATACTTCAGATTTTAAAAAATGAACTTGCAAATAGATGCAAACCCTGGTCTATGTACAAGGCAATAATTAATTGCATTCCAACCAGATATAACCAATCTGCATTTCTATAGACTAGAATCATTTACATTTTTAACAATTTTCTACAACTAACAATGTTGTAAAAGAGCTGAAAGACAATAAAAGGTGAAGTTAACTAGACAGATGATGTAGACAGGAGATGAATCATTTTTTCTCTCTTTTGTCCACGTCAATATCTTGTTCCTTTGACTTGCCTATTTTCCCCCTAGTATCTGACTGAATAAATAGTTTTATGATACAAATACTGGAGGACATCACATTCATGACTCTTATTTTTAAGAGAATAATTTTTCCTGGTTATTATTTCATTGTTAGTTTCCAGAATCTCATTAGACACTTTATTAATAAAAGAATTCTAGTGATTAAAATTGAGGAGTATTAGGTGGTCATAGATTAATATTCTTTTGGGTTTATTTCAATTAATATCCTAGAATTTAGGAGCTAGAAGGAAATTTTTAGGTCATCTCTTCCAACACTCATTTTATTTTTGTCTTTTTATCATGGAAAATTTCACACACAAACTAAGGTACAGAACTTACTGAAACTCCATCACCCAGCTTCAGCAGTTAACTATTCATTAGCATTCTATTTTGTCCCCAGCCCACCTCGTATGCCAGTTCCCCGGGTTGAAACAGAGCTTGAACATATTTCATCAGTGAACTATTTTGTGTGTGTCTCCAGAAGATAAGGAGCCTTTACATATACGTAAATTACAATTAGTACATCTAAAAAATTAACAATACAATTTTAGTATCAGATAAACAGTATTCAAAATTTCACCACTGTCTAATAATTTTTGTTTATTTCTTTGACTCAGGATACAGGTGGGGCATTGCCATTAGTTGCCATGTCTCAAACCCATACTATGCAGACTCCCCTTCCTTCACCTCTTCTGTGTCTTTTTTTTCCCCCTTGGCTAGTTCTTTGTTGAAGAAACTGGGTTGTTTTGTCTGTAGAGCTTTCTGTAGTTTGGATTTTGATACGTATATCTCCATTCTAGTGTTTAACATTTTCTTTTCCTTGCGTTTCCTGTGAATGAGAGCTAGTTCTAGAAGCCTATTCACATTTGGGTTACTTTGTCTTTTTTGCGGTATGTTTTAGTGTTAGGGATAGTGCACTTTCATCAAAAGGCATGTAACCTAGATCCATGAATTCTTTAGGGCCTGCGAAATCATGCTTTTTGACTGTATCTTCATTTTTTTATTAATTGGATTGTTTTATAAAGAGAAACTTCTAATCACCTATTAGGTTGTACAGGGTGCATTCTGATTAAGAAAGGCAGAATAGATGTTTGATTTTCCCTTTTGATTACCGATCTTCAGAGTAATTAGTTGGGTTTGTGGCATCATCCAAAGATGACCAGTGAGTCATTTTGTTTTGGTTTAAATCATCATTATGAAGTCATGGCTTTGGAGCCGCTTGATTTGTTTGCAGTCCGTTTCAGTTGTAGTTCTCCCTGATGGTCTAAGGGGCCGTTGCTGGGCGGCGGGAGCCTCCTCAGGCTGCCTCCCATCCCTCCTGGCATGATCCAGTAGTCTCTGAGAGCTCCCTTGCCATCTAGCATGACAAGGTGTCCGGGGTCATCTTATCCGTGCTTGGCCCCAGACCTAGAACCGGGAAGCTGTTTCTTGAAAGAAAAATGGCATCTGGGGGCGACGATCTGGGTGACTGCGCATTTAACAAAGGAAGATGCTGAAGCCATGTAAAGTAATGTATTTGCTCAAGAGGCTTTTAAAAATGGTACTAATTTCAGATCTCTAATCTACCTACCTTTTTTTTTAACCCTAATTTAAATATTTTACCTTAAGTAGCACATGAAATCTATTAAATAAAATTAATACAAGGGATTAAAAATATAAGTTGTTTCTGCTATTTATTTTAAAATTTCAGAATGCTATATTAAATATTTAAATCTTATAACTAGAGAACAGTAAATACACTTTTAGAATTAACAAAAGGAATAATTTACTTTGCTTTTGAAGAATGTTATCTTTATTACTTAAATTCAGAGTATCTGCCACATTTTGTCAGACAATGTATACTTTAAAATTGAGGTTCAAAATCTGTGCAAGAATTGCATTTAAAAATTTTGTTCAGAGGGCGGAGCCAAGATGGCGGCGTGAGTAGAGCAGTGGAAATCTCCTCCCAAAAACACATAGAGCTATGAAAATATAACAAAGAAAAATCTTCCTAAAATAGAGACCACAGGACACAGGACAACATCCAGACTACATCCACACCTGCAAGAACCCAGCGCCTTGTGAAGGGGGTAAGATACAAGCCCCAGCCCGGCGGGACCCGAGCGCCCCTCCCCCCGGCTCCCGGCGGGTGGAGAGAAACCGGAGCGGTTTTTTTTTTTTTGGCGAGCGCTTTTTGGAAGCCTTAGAGGGACGGGCCCCCGTTGCTGGGGAGGCAGGGTGGCGGGACCGGTGAGGAGGTGCCTGGGAACGGCGCCGGAGGACAAAGAATATCCTGCGTTTCTCCCTGCGAGACCTGGGGGCGGGTGCCTGAGACCGGTGCCTGAGGACGGAGGAGGTCGCGCGTTTTTCCCCTTTTTTTTTTTTTCTCTTTTTGGCGAGCGCTTTTTGGAAGCCTTGAAGGGACGGGGACCCCAGTGCTAGGGAGGCACGGTGGCGGGACTGGTGAGCGGGTGGCTGGGACCGGCGCCTGAGGACAAAGAATATCCCCCGTTTTTCCCTGCGGGACCGGTGGGCGGGTGCCTGAGACCGGCACTTGAGGACAGAGGAAATCGCGCGTTTTTCCCCTTTTTTTTTCTCTTTTCTGTGAGTGCTTTTTGGAAGCCTAAAAGGGACAGGGACCCCGGTGCTAGGGAGGCAGGGCGGCGGGACTGGTGAGCGGGTGCCTGGGACCGGCACCTGAGGACAAAGAATATCCCGCATTTTTCCCTGTGGGACCGGTGGGTGGGTGCCTGAGACCAGCACCTGAGGACGGAAGAAATCGCGCGTTTTTCCCCTTTTTTTTCTCTCTTTTTGCCGAGTGCTTTTTGGAAGCCTTGAAGGGACAGGGACCCCGGTGCTAGGGAGGCAGGGCGGCGGGACTGGTGAGCGGGTGCGTGGGACCACTGCCTGAGGACAAAGAATATTGAGCGTTCCTTCCCTGAGGGACCGGTGGGTGGGTGCTTTTTGGAAGCCTTGAAAGGACAGGGACCCTGGTGCTAGGGAGACAGGGCAGCAGGACCAGAGAGCCGGTGCCTGGGACCGGCACCTGAGGACAAAAAAAAAAAAAAAAAAAAATCGCTTGTTTTTCCCCTTTTTTTTCCTTTTTTTTTCTCTTTCTTTCTGTTCCCTCTCTCATTGTTGCTGCTGTTGTTTTGGTTTGGAGAGTGCTTTTTGGAAATCTTAAAGGGGCAGGACAGGTCACTTAGACCAGAAGCAGGGAATCTGGGGATCTCTGGGCACTCTAACCCCCTGGGCAGCAGGGAGCACAGAGGCCCCTTACGGAGATAAATAGTCTCCTGGCTGCTCCCCCTCCAACGGGGCTCCACCATTTTGGAGGAACAGCCCCAGCCAGGCCAAGCCCACAGCAACAGCGGAGATAAACCCCAAAGCAACTGGGCAGGAAGCAGAAGCCCTGTCTGCGCGCAGCTGCCCAGCACAAGCCACTAGAGGTCGCTATTCTCCCAGGAAAAGGCTACAAACCAACAAGAAGGGAAGCTCTTCCAGCGGTCACTTGTACCAGCTCTGCAAACTATCTCTATCACCATGAAAAGGCAAAACTACAGGCAGACAAAGATCACAGAGACAACACCTGAGAAGGAGACAGACCTAACTAGTCTTCCTGAAAAAGAATTCAAAATAAAAATCATGAACATGCTGACAGAGATGCAGAGAAAAATGCAAGAGCAATGGGATGAGATGCAGAGAAAAATGCAAGAGCAGTGGGATGAGATGCAGAGAAAAATGCAAGAGCAGTGGGATGAAGTCCGGAAGGAGATCACAGATGTCAGGAAAGAGATCACAGAAGTGAAACAATCCCTGGAAGGATTTATAAGCAGAATGGATAAGATGCAAGAGGCCATTGAAGGAATAGAAGCCAGAGAACAGGAACGTATAGAAGCTGACATAGAGAGAGATAAAAGGATCTCCAGGAATGAAACAACACTAAGAGAAATATGTGACCAATACAAAAGGAAAAACATTCGTATTATAGGGATACCAGAAGAGGAAGAAAGAGGAAAAGGGATAGAAAGTGTCTTTGAAGAAATAATTGCTGAAAACTTCCCCAAACTGGGGGAGGAAATAATCGAACAGACCATGGAATTATACAGAACCCCCAACAGAAAGGATCCAAGGAGGACAACACCAAGACACATAATAATTAAAATGGCAAAGATCAAGGACAAGGAAAGAGTTTTAAAGGCAGCTAGAGAGAAAAAGGTCACCTATAAAGGAAAACCTATCAGGCTAACATCAGACTTCTCAACAGAAACCCTACAGGCCAGAAGAGAATGGCATGATATACTTAATGCAATGAAACAGAAGGGCCTTGAACCAAGGATACTGTATCCAGCACGACTATCATTTAAATATGATGGTGGGATCAAACAATTCCCAGACAAGCAAAAGCTGAGGGAATTTGCTTCCCACAAACCACCTCTACAGGGCATCCTACAGGGACTGCTCTAGATGGGAGCACCCCTAAAAAGAGCACAGAACAAAACACACAACATATGAAGAATGGAGGAGGAGGAATAAGAAGGGAGAGAAGAAAAGACTCTCCAGACAGTGTATATAACAGCTCAATAAACGAGCTAAGTTAGGCAGTAAGATACTAAAGAAGCTAACCTTGAACCTTTGGTAACCACGAATCTAAAGCCTGCAATGGCAATAAGTACATATCTTTCAATAGTCACCCTAAATGTAAATGGACTTAATGCACCAATCAAAAGACATAGAGTAATAGAATGGATAAAAAAGCAAGACCCATCTATATGCTGCTTACAAGAAACTCACCTTAAACCCAAAGATAAGCATAGACTAAAAGTCAAGGGATGGAAAAACATATTTCAGGCAAACAACAGTGAGAAGAAAGCAGGGGTTGCAGTACTAATATCAGACAAAATAGACTTCAAAACAAAGAAAGTAACAAGAGATAAAGAAGGCCACTACATAATGATAAAGGGCTTAGTCCAACAAGAGGATATAACCATTCTAAATATATATGCACCCAATACAGGAGCACCAGCATATGTGAAGCAAATACTAACAGAACTAAAGAGGGAAATAGACTGCAATGCATTCATTGTAGGAGACTTCAACACACCACTCACCCCAAAGGATAGATCCACCGGGCAGAAAATAAGTAAAGACACACAGGCACTGAACAACACACTAGAACAGATGGACCTAATAGACATCTATAGAACTTTACATCCAAAAGCAACAGGATATACATTCTTCTCAAGTGCACATGGAACATTCTCCAGAATAGACCACATACTAGCTCACAAAAAGAGCCTCAGTAAATTCCACAATATTGAAATTCTACCAACCAATTTTTCAGACCACAAAGGTATGAAAGTAGAAATAAATTCTACAAAGAAAACAAAAAGGCTCACAAACACATGGAGGCTTAACAACATGCTACTAAATAATCAATGGATCAATGAACAAATCAAAATAGAGATCAAGGAATATATAGAAACAAATGACAACAACAACACTAAGCCCCAACTTCTGTGGGATGCAGCGAAAGCAGTCTTAAGAGGAAAGTATATAGCAATCCAGGCACACTTGAAGAAGGAAGAACAATCCCAAATGAATAGTCTAACATCACAATTATTAAAACTGGAAAAAGAAGAACAAATGAGGCCTAAAGTCAGCAGAAGGAGGGACATAATAAAGATCAGAGAAGAAATAAACAAAATTGAGAAGAATAAAACAATAGCAAAAATCAACGAAACCAAGAGCTGGTTCTTTGAGAAAATAAACAAAATAGATAAGCCTCTAGCCCAACTTATTAAGAGAAAAAGAGAGTCAACACAAATCAACATAATCAGAAATGAGAATGGAAAAATCACGACAGACTCCACAGAAATACAAAGAATTATTAAAGACTACTATGAAAACCTATATGCCAACAAGCTGGAAAACCTAGAAGAAATGGACAACTTCCTAGAAAAATACAACCTTCCAAGACTGACCAAGGAAGAAACACAAAAGTTAAACAAACCAATTACAAGCAAAGAAATTGAAACAGTAATCAAAAAACTACCCAAGAACAAAACCCCGGGGCCGGACGGATTTACCTCGGAATTTTATCAGACACACAGAGAAGACATAATACCCATTCTCCTTAAAGTGTTCCACAAAATAGAAGAAGAGGGAATACTCCCAAACTCATTCTATGAAGCCAACATCACCCTAATACCAAAACCAGGAAAAGACCCCACCAAAAAAGAAAATTACAGACCAATATCCCTGATGAATGTAGATGCAAAAATACTCAATAAAATATTAGCAAACAGAATTCAACAGTATATCAAAAGGATCATACACCATGACCAAGTGGGGTTCATCCCAGGGATGCAAGGATGGTACAACATTCGAAAATCCATCAACATCATCCACCACATCAACAAAAAGAAAGACAAAAACCACATGATCATCTCCATAGATGCTGAAAAAGCATTTGACAAAATTCAACATCCATTCATGATAAAAACTCTCAGCAAAATGGGAATAGAGGGCAAGTACCTCAACATAATAAAGGCCATATATGATAAACCCACAGCCAGCATTATACTGAACAGCGAGAAGCTGAAAGCATTTCCACTGAGATCGGGAACCAGACAGGGATGCCCACTCTCCCCACTGTTATTTAACATAGTACTGGAGGTCCTAGCCACGGCAATCAGACAAAACAAAGAAATACAAGGAATCCAGATTGGTAAAGAAGAAGTTAAACTGTCACTATTTGCAGATGATATGATACTGTACATAAAAAACCCTAAAGACTCCACTCCAAAACTACTAGAACTGATATCGGAATACAGCAAAGTTGCAGGATACAAAATCAACACACAGAAATCTGTAGCTTTCCTATACACTAACAACGAATCAATAGAAAGAGAAATCAGGAAAACAATTCCATTCACCATTGCATCAAAAAGAATAAAATACCTAGGAATAAACCTAACCAAGGAAGTGAAAGACTTATACTCTGAAAACTACAAGTCACTCTTAAGAGAAATTAAAGGGGACACTAATAAATGGAAACTCATCCCATGCTCATGGCTAGGAAGAATTAATATCGTCAAAATGGCCATCCTGCCGAAAGCAATATACAAATTTGATGCAATCCCTCTCAAATTACCAGCAACATTCTTCAATGAATTGGAACAAATAATTCAAAAATTCATATGGAAACACCAAAGACCCCGAATAGCCAAAGCAATCCTGAAAAAGAAGAATAAAGTAGGGGGGATCTCACTCCCCAACTTCAAGCTCTACTACAAAGCCATAGTAATCAAGAGAATTTGGTACTGGCACAAGAACAGAGCCACAGACCAGTGGAACAGATTAGAGACCCCAGAAATTAACCCAAACATATATGGTCAATTAATATTTGATAAAGGAGCCATGGACATACAATGGCAAAATGACAGTCTCTTCAACAGATGGTGCTGGCAAAACTGGACAGCTACATGTAGGAGAATGAAACTGGACCATTGTCTAACCCCATATACAAAGGTAAACTCAAAATGGATCAAAGACCTGAATGTAAGTCACGAAACCATTAAACTCTTGGAAAAAAACATAGGCAAAAACCTCTTAGACATAAACATGAGTGATCTCTTCTTGAACATATCTCCCCGGGCAAGGAAAACAACAGCAAAAATGAGCAAGTGGGACTACATTAAGCTGAAAAGCTTCTGTACAGCGAAAGACACCATCAATAGAACAAAAAGGAACCCTACAGTATGGGAGAATATATTTGAAAATGACAGATCTGATAAAGGCTTGACGTCCAGAATATATAAAGAGCTCACACGCCTCAACAAACAAAAAACAAATAACCCAATTAAAAAATGGGCAGAGGAACTGAACAGACAGTTCTCCAAAAAAGAAATACAGATGGCCAAGAGACACATGAAAAGATGCTCCACATCGCTAATTATCAGAGAAATGCAAATTAAAACTACAATGAGGTATCACCTCACACCAGTAAGGATAGCTGCCATCCAAAAGACAAACAACAACAAATGTTGGCGAGGCTGTGGAGAAAGGGGAACCCTCCTACACTGCTGGTGGGAATGTAAATTAGTTCAACCATTGTGGAAAGCAGTATGGAGGTGCATCAAAATGCTCAAAACAGACCTACCATTTGACCCAGGAATTCCACTCCTAGGAATTTACCCTAAGAACGCAGCAATCAAGTTTGAGAAAGACAGATGCACTCCTATGTTTATCGCAGCACTATTTACAATAGCCAAGAATTGGAAGCAACCTAAATGTCCATCTGTAGATGAATGGATAAAGAAGATGTGGTACATATACACAATGGAATACTACTCAGCCATAAGAAGTGGAAAAATCCAACCATTTGCAGCAACATGGATGGAGCTGGAGAGTATTATGCTCAGTGAAATAAGCCAAGCGGAGAAAGAGAAATACCAAATGATTTCACTCATCTGAGGAGTATAGGAACAAAGGAAAAACTGAAGGAACAAAACAGCAGCAGAATTACAGAACCCAAAAATGGACTAACAGGTACCAAAGGGAAAGGAACTGGGGAGGATGGGTGGGCAGGGAGGGATAAGGGGGGGGAAGAAGAAGGGGGGTATTAAGATTAGCATGCATGGGGGGGAGGGAGAAAGGGGAGGGTGGGCTGCACAACACAGAGAGGACAAGTAGTGACTCTACCACATTTTGCTAAGCTGATGGACAGTAACCGTAATGTGGTTGTTAGGGGGGACCTGATATAGGGGAGAGCATAGTAAACATAGTATTCTTCAGGTAAGTGTAGATTAAAAATTAAAAAAAAAAAAAAGAAAGAAAGAAAGAAAAGGGGGATTACTCCTTAACAGGATAAAACTATTGGTAAATCAAAGATCAACGCATGCTTTAAATATCCTTAATGTTGATCACTTAAAGGGTGTCAGATGATCAGCTATGGAGGTACTCTTTTCTGATAATATTCCTTTCTCTTAATTAAAAAAAAAAAAAAAAAAAGCAGTTACTGTGTGCTGACCTCCAATGAGTTCTGCACAGTGGTATAGAGGGCATGTCAAAGTGTGGGCAAAGGGTCTGTTTGTTTCTAGGCAGAAGATCAAGGCCTAGCTTGGATACCCAGAAAATGAACTAAGATACGATATGAGGAGGAGCTTCCGGCATCAGCACTCTCTGGAGGACTCGTGCCGGGGGATGATCATCAAAAAGCCTCCACAGGGATCCGGACGATGCTGCGGTTGTGGCTGCATCCAGCCCACCGTCTCCTGGACTTGCCATAGGAATGAGGAGGGAGATGTCTAGGCTGGCATGTGCGTACAGTGAGACAACGAATTTGACCGGATCTGTACTGTTGGAACTCAACCAGGAGTTGGGAGGGGTGCAAGTTGTAGCACCCCAAAATCTCATGACTATAGACTATCTATGGTTAAAAGAACATATGGGATGTGAACAGATCCCAGAAATGGGCTGCTTTAATTTGTCTGATGGTTCAAGTACAGTTCGAAAATATCCATCATATCATAGATAAATTTTCACAAATGCCTAGGGTGCCTAAATGGTTTTCTTGGCTTCACTGGAGATGGCTGGTAATTATAGATTTGCTTTGTTTATGTCACCGTATTCCTATTATGTTAATATGTGTGTGCAAATTAGTTAGTAGTTTAAAACCTGTACATACTTAAGGTACTCTACAAGAAGATATGTCAAAGAAATAATCAATCCTCCCATGTTTCCTTCATATGCTACATCTATAGCTTTTCTTCTTCCTTCCTAATTACAAACCTTAAATAGAATTCGTGCCTCATATCGAATTTACCGAGTATCATAATTCCTCCAGGTGGTAAAGATACCTCGAGACAAGTGCTGGGCATAGAAGCCACAGGGCATAAATCTGCAAAGAAGTTAAAAGCTAACCTTTGCAAACAATATGGCTTCTCTCTCACTTACCAACTTTACATTTCCCTGTATGGCCCCGGAAGATGACTGGTTAGCCAGAGACGGGTAAGATTCCTCAAGGGAGGAACAACCTAAGACAGGCACAGTCGCAGGGGGGCCATCAGGTGAGAAATTGGGGATCAACAGAGGTGAGGCTCAGAACCTCACCCCCCCTGCTTTGAGAGAAATCTTCTGCATCCGTGGATGTTTTGCTGCCCTTGTCTAGCCTGGAGTAATACTTAGTCCATAGGCACACACCTGATCATCTGATCATCTACATTTGCCCTCTTACAGCACTAAACTATGTTTTCTACCTTTATCTTGCATCTACCTACCACTTCAGCATTTTATTAAAAATAAAAATAATAATAATAATAGGAGAAATGTGGGATCAACATATAAATCAAGTACAAAAATCAAACGAATATTCATATTTGACCTGATGGTTTATAGGTCATATTGCATGATCAAAACCGAAAGTTTCTGTGATGAATGCCCTTGTACTGTTCACCATGTAAGAATTTATTCACTCTGTAAGAATTCGTTCACCATGTAAGAACTTGTTCGTTATGCTTCAGAAGATTGGAGACTGACGAGAATTAGGCTTGAGATGGATTAATGATTGTACATTGAGCATTGACCCCCCTATACTGAATTTTATTGTTGTTAACAACCATTTGATCAATAAATATGAGAGATGCCCTCTCAAAAAAAAAAAAAAAAAAAAAAAAAAGCACAATATCAGGTCATTAAAATACTGTTATAAAATAAAATAAAGATACTCTTAAAAAAAAAAAAAAAAAAAAAAAAATTTTGTTCAGACTACCCCCTGTTGGTAGTTTCTTGATCATGTAGTCTGTTTGATAATAAATCATTTAGCAGTTCTATGAACTGACATTTTCAAATAATAATATCTCTTCAACCTACCAAGATTCTGCACGAGTTTATATTTACCCAGAAATAATGCAAGTTCTTGCAGCCAGAGTTTTTTTGACCACCGCATTTTTACAGGATTCCTGTGGACAAGAAATTAATATATTTCATGGGGTATTTGTATCTCTAAAGTAGAACTTGCTTGCTGGAAACACTTTAAAAAGAAAGTATTTGCATAAATGTTATGTACATAGCTAGCAATGTTGAACATTTATTCCACTGTTGGAAGGTCTTTTTGCTTGAGTAAGAACTTTTCTGACTCTCTGCTCCGAGAAGATGTAAAATGACACAGAGTCTTGCACTCTGATGGCAGATGTTGCTCCTGGTGAAAATGATCGCTCATGTACACACTTAATACTCTGGTTTTGGTCCCCATAGTTTTGCTTCTCTCTTTGGATGTGTTACAAGCACTGGCTCTTTAATATTTATTGGACTGTTTCATTCTCTCACAGTTATTTATGGCAGTCAAATCATTTAGCTTGACTTAAAAGCCAGGTTTTCTTTTCTTTTTAGGAGGCACTGGCTACAATCAGGCTCCTTGATGTCCTGTGTGAGATGACTGCTAATACCGATTTGCTCAGCTATCTGCAGGTTTTTCCTGGTTTGCTGGAAAGAGTGATTGGTGAGTTTTTTATTAAGAAATCTTTGACTGGTCACTATAAGATAAGTCCAAATGCAGATCCTTTACTTTCATTGTATTGGTATATTTTTGAGATTTTTTTTTGGACTATTTCTTCTTGAGAGGAATCACGGTGTTTTGGTAAGAGCTCACTTACCTGCTGTTTAACTCAGGATGCCTGCTCGGTGGGTGAGGACAGCGGTGCTTCTAAAGCACAGGGCACATAGTGGATGTTTTATGGGTAGTAGTTGGGATGATGGGGGGTTCGGTGGTAATGATGGCAGTTTTTATATGACTATAGTTTTACCAAATTTGTTAGCGAATTTTTCCCTGTTACATTTGTGGGGCATGAAATATAGTACTTTACACATAATAATGATATATTCGACTCTTATAAGAAAACTTTTAAACAAGAAGCCATTGTTTGGGATATTACCATCTTTGCTGAAAAGCTGTTTGCAAAATAATTAAGGTAGAACCTGTTTCTTGTGTTTACACATGCCTATTATGGTGGTGTTATTCACTGTTTGCAATTTTGGTCTTTAAAAAAAGATTGTGCTTATTTTGGAGACCCATATGCTAGGGAAGATGGATGGTGAGGTGAACGTTATAATCACTACACTACGAAAATGGCACCAGAAAGCTGAATTGTATCCAGATGGGCGGATGCCTTGGCAGTGAGCTGTGGGACACTCTTAGGGTTTCATACCGGTGTTTTGTTTTGAATCACTGTGGGAAGAGCATGTGTTTGGAGCCGGAGCAGACACGGGTTGTCATCCCGCCTCTGCCAGATCGCTAACTTCTTTGAGCTGGATTTCTTCATTATAAAATTGGAAAAGGAATATCTGCCTTTAATAGGTTTGTTGGGGTAAATGAGATAATGTAGAAACATTTAAATTCAGCTCCTAGAAGACTGTCCATTGCATGGGATGCCTAGAGGCCTTTTGTAGAGCATAACAATGTAGAATTATTTCTTCTAAATATAGCCAAAATAGCCCCATGGAGAATGCACACTGCCTTCTGGTTACCTGGACAATGAGAAAACAGTCAACGTGCTTCTTGGTTTCTGCCATACGGCGCATTACAGATAGGCTGTTGCATTCAGACTTGGCTACTCTAGTTGCCACATGAGTTCCTTCATTAAGAAGTTGGAATTGGAAACATTTTTCCAAGAAAGATGGTGGAGAATCTTTAGCTAACTTTTCTTTGCGGGTAAGTAGAAAGTCCAAGCGAGGGCAATACCGTGGCTTACCTCCCCGAACTAGAGTCATGTGTTAATTTTTTAAGCAAAAGGACTTCTAATTATTATTTAAAGGGAGTTTTCAGCACTCTGCCTTTCTTGTTTTATTTCATCAAAATAAATTAGATCTGTTTGTGAAAACTAAGACAAAATACTGAGCATTTTCTATGGAAAATGAAGTCTATTCTTTTCTGTTACAGACCTTTTACGACTGATTCACGTAGCTGGCAATGACACCACAAATGTCTTCAGCACCTGTGGGTGCCTAAAAGGGGAAGGTGACGTCTCCAACATGGCCGAGGGGTTTAAGTCTCATCTCATTCGTCTGATTGGAAATCTGTGTTACAAGAATAAAGATAACCAAGACAAGGTAAGATTATTTCTCATTCATACATGATACATACATACGTGGCTTCATTTAGAATATAGTACTTAGAATTTAGAATGTGTTCACTTTTTTGGAATGAAAGCTCGAGGTGCTTAGAAAGCAGCTAAGATTTATGTGTATGTATATATTCCCCCCCAATAAGCACAAATTATCATATTTGTTTGTATTTTTGTGATTTTGCATTGCATTTGTCTTTAGTGTGTTTGAACCAGTCTCCTTAGTTATGAATTGCCAGTGCATTTAAATACACTCTTATGTCATCTAGAGAATACTTGATAGAAACAGGCATTTAAAGAGCCTAGGAATGTTCAAAGACAGGGATAATTACTGACCTCTAGTTGTCATTGACCCTTATCTACACAAAAATAAATCTTAGATCTGTGCCTGTTTATGCAAGCAAATGCAAGCAGGGTCTACCCCACACTCACTTGGAATTCCCAGCCGATATGAATTCACGTATGTATCAGAAGCTTCTGCCACTGTTGTGTGTGAAGACAATACAGCTTGACTCAGACCCAAGTTGAATCTCTAAGCGATGCAGAAAAATGTTGGCAATAATATTCCATTTTGAGGCCTTTTTTTTATCAGACAGGTGTACTTAGCTTTGTAACACAAGCATTCCTAAAGAGTTGGTATACTGTAAATTCTATAAAGCAAATCTTGTTTTAACATTGATTTCCGTTATGTCAGAGACATTCTCCCAAATCTCTTGCCCTTCCTGCTTAGTTGTGATGACTGTGCAGAACAGGAAAGGGGGCAAGAGAGAGCCTCTGAGGCTGGCTGCCTTCCTGGAAAGGAAAGTCTAGCAAATGCAGAGCTTCAAGCCCCAGAACAGCTCTGATTCTCTCCTGTGAAATGACCCCAGGCCCATTCTAACTGGCACAACCCCAACTCCTCAGCTACTGTGAACTTGATGGTGAGGCAGAGAGGGGCAGCCATGGAGAGACACCACACTGAGGCCTGCTTCTACAGATGATCGGGAGCTGGGGGTAACTCAGTGGGCCTGAGGGTAAATCATAAGCATTTCTTCTAGGCATTTTAAAATGGACATAATATTTAAGTATTAAATCTTTGGAAACTCAGTAGACTGTCATTAGAAAACTCTTCTGTGCTGAAGCACTTAGAGGTCGTTATATCAATAATATGAGAGGATGATAAAGAGGGTGGTGGGAGAATTGGACCTCATGCTTCACATTTAACCAGCCTGCCTGAATCTTCCCAGAGTCGTCCTTTGGGTGGCTTTTGTTTCGCTTCATCAGATATTGAATATACGTGTGTCGGATTATATTTTTCCAAGATGGCAGTGAAACCGTCTTTCGTTCCGCATGTATTCCTACAAGGCCACTTCGCCACTCCTCCATCCAGGGTCGGCGTTTCATTTCTCTTCCTCTTGAATCTGGATGACTGCAGCACTGTGACTGCTTTGAATAATAAAATACGGTGGGAGTGATCCTCTGCCAGCTCGGGGAAGCCCCTGGCTAGTTTGGCAGGTTCCATTTCTAGCCTTTTAGAATCTAGGCACCACGTAAGAAGTACAGATTCCCTGAGATCTCTGCGCTGTGAGTGGCCGTGTCCACATGGATAAACACTGGGGGATGAGACGCAATGAGGAGAGAAAAGACCGGTCGGGGAGTGTCACGCACCAGGTGTGTGCATGAGAAGCTGCCTTGGAGGTTCTTCAGGTAGTTGCTCGGTTCCTTAGTTCCAAGCTCCATGTCCTAGTTGCCCAGCAGATGCCAGATGAATCAGGGACAGCCTGCCCAGCAAAGCCCTTTCTGAATTTATGACCCACAACATTGGGAGGAGAAGTAAAATATTGGGCAAAAAAGTCGTGGAGGTTCTGCTTCTGTTAATGGTCTTGGAAGCTACTATTGGACCAATTCTCCTGCCAATAACTACAAACTCGGACAAGAGGCAGCAATGGGAAGACATTCAAATTTGACACAAGCAGGCAGATTTTGGAATCAAATCAACACTTGGAGGAAGGGAACAGCATGGTGTGTGCCATGCAGGGCAAGGAAAACTCTGGAAGAAAATCTACAGTCCTAGTAGATTCAAGAATCAAAGAAGAGTTTGGAGCAATCACAGCCACTGGAAAGTGTCACAGGGAATCCTGGAAAGGAAATAGCAAGCCCCAAATTCTGTGTACCAGCCACTTAAACTCTTGCTGACGCCCAAATCACACATTCGACAGCCAGGCCCCAAGCAGCCAGGGTAATGATAAAGTAACTGTACTGAGATTTGAGCTGCCACCCTAGAGTCTACAGCTTAAGTTCAACCAAGATAATTGCCTGCTAAAACAAAAATAGCATTCTTTAGAGGAACATACTAGAATCCAGTGTTTCCACAGCATAGCATTCCCAGTGTCTAGGATACAATCCAAACTTAGTTGAAACACAGGAAAATATGACCCATTCCCTAGAGAAAAAAGATGCTGGAGACTGTGCAATGTCACAGCTCTCAGGTTTGGCCGAAAGAAAGGATTTTATAGCAACTCTGTGCAAGGATATAAAGGCAGATATCCTTTATATATGCTTCTAAAGAATGAAAAGATCGCATATCTCAGCAGAGAAATAGAAACTGTAATGAAGAACCAAATGGAAATCCTAGACTGAAAAGTACGGTATCCAAAATGAAATTTAAGTTGTACTGAATGAGCCTAACAACTCGATAGAGATGACAGAGTAAAGAGTCCTTGTACTCGGAGATAGAAAACACTGAACGGTCATCCTAAGATGGTAAATTCTGGGGTAGTGTGCTCCGCAGCGTGGGCAGTGAGTGGTTCCTGCAGGATGTGGTGAAGAACCCGATGCCGGGTACTTGCTCCATTACACATGTTGCATCGCCATTTTGATTTCTCCTCATCTTCATGCAGATAGGAGTAGAAGACTGCTCATCCCTCTTGGAAAATGACTGGACTAATTTTTGTGAGAGAAAGCAACACTACCTTTTTAAAGGCCAAAGCTGCCTTTCTTGGGGAGCACAAAAGAGGTAGTTTTTCTTGTGTTGTTAATTGGGGTTGCCTCTTACAGGAACAGAATGTAGTAACCCTTAAAAGGCTTATGAAGTCACTCGTTGAGGTCAGGGTCAGATTGCACCCTAGGTAAATGCGGAGCGTGCGAAGTGCTGCTGTGGGAGGTCACTGGGGCGCAGGAAGTCACCGGCTTGTTCCTTCACGTGTGCAGCTGCTAATAGCAGTGCTGACTTCTGAGCAAACACTCTCAACAGCATGAAGGAGCTCATTCTTTGAGTGTAAGAATGCCCCTCGTTCTCCTGCTTTCTACCTCTGCCAACAAAAGGCCTTACCTAAAAGCTTTACCTCTGAGATTTTTTTTCTCCTTCCAAAGAATCTGACCCAACCTCACAATCTTATTGTGGATGTGCTAGAAGCTTCTTTATTCTTGTAGGCACTGACTGCCACTGGGTGGGACAGATACTGCCTTGCTCACTGTTGCCTCACGGGACGGAGTTCACCAGCCCTCGGATGACTTTGGTGACACTTTGGAGAAATGGATGATGAGGTAGATGACTGTCACCTGGCTGTGCGTGCTCATTGTACCTTTTAGCTGGGCTGTCCCACTTCTCCCCAGATTGGGACCTGAAGGGAAATTTGGATCTAAGACTAAACATCTGAGTTAGACGGCTTTTGTGTCATTTAGCCTAGTTTTTAGTTTATTGTTCACCCAGAAGAAAAAAGGGACGGATGATTTGTTCAGTGTCTACTCCGTCCCAGCATTGTGCTTAGTGAATTACATGTTATCAGCTTTAATCTCTGTGTCAGCCCTGCAGAGCAGGTCTGCCAAGCACATTTTAGGGAGAGGCCATCCAGTTAGTGAGTTGCAGAGTCCAGAGTAGAACTGGATTTGACTGACTGTGAGCTCCTGGGCCTGGGCTCTCTCCCTGTGCCATGGTGCCTCTCCTTTGGGAGCCTTCCAGGGGTTTGGAGGAAGAGGTTTAACAATAGACTTCCTGAAGGACTTGAGACTGGATATTCTGGAGGCTGGTAAATGTGGGTCACTGAGGCTGGCCAGATCCCTTAGGCCTCCTGTTTGGTTCAAATCTGGGCACCCTTCTGGTGCCCACCTGTCTCTGATGCCTCCATTCATCCAATGGGAGTGTTCCCAGCCCTGGTTGCAGGAAGCTCCTCCTCTGAAGCTTCTTCTCCAGTGACACCTAAGGACCATCCTTGCCTCTTTGAACTAGAGGCCCCAGATTATTGTCACATTTCTCCAGAGTTTTGTGCAGTACCTGATGGCCCTGAGGTTTGATCAGAAGACATTTAAGCCCACTGGGTCTCTGTGCTTGTCTGGTTCAACATCATTCTTTGCATTGAGCGTGGTGTCCACCTCCTGGGTGGCACCCGACACTTGTGTGGCCCCTTCCCTCCTATAGCATTCTTTCCTCTGCATTAGTTCATCAGCACCTTATGACACCTCTGTGGGAAGGGCTAAAGGACAGTATCATCATTTTCTAAGTGAAGAAACCAAGACTCAGTGAGACTTAAGTATGATTTAATTCAGCTTGATGGGAACTGCCACGTGTCTCTTGCTCTGGAGAAAGTCACCTCAGCAGGTGTAGCTCTGGGAGTAAGGGGGTTCTCTGCCTGGGGCAAGTTCTCTATGAATGTGATGATACCAAAGGAGGATAAGGGGAAGGGCATGTTGGGAGAAAGGGTTTTTACTGCTCACAGCTTGCTAGGGTTTGCTAGCCAGACCCTGCTCTGTCTATCCCTGCTGGCCATGGTGCGCTTGCTTCCCCATCCGCCCCTTCTAGCAGGAATTCCATGGGTGGGTACCTGGTGACAGGCGGGCACCAGACCAATTACACATGAGGAACAGAGGGAAGGAGAATGGCCACCACTGTCCACCCCCTACTCCGTATCCACCAGAGGCTTTGCCGTGGTAAATACCCATTGCTGTGCAAACAGGCCAAGGCCAGGTGGGAAATTCTGGGTGAAAACGTCCATTTACCCCATAGAAGAGGACATGTGCATGGGCAACGGTAGCGCTAACACAAGTGTGTGTGGGGAGGCCTTTCAGAGAGGAACTGTTGGGTCATGTGGTCCTCTGGGCTGTGTGCCGAGCCCAGCAGGGGTGGGCACCATAGAAAGAGGAAGGCTGGTGGCCTTTCTGTTGATGTCTTTGGGCTGCCTTTATTTAAGACAGTCAAGGCGCCTGGCCTCAGGTTGAATCTGCTCGGAAAGTGTCTCACGCATCTTCCCATGAGTCTTGAATGCAGAGTCTGTGCACGTGACAGATTGTAGTGCTTCCTGGCTGGCGAAGGAATCGCTGGACTTTCTTTGCCAAGTCATGGTGGGGAGGTTCTCTTATTCCTAAGTGACTTATAGTCTTACCTTGTTATTGTGACAACTTACATGGTTTTTCCTTGCTACATCTGTAGTGATTACTTTACTTTTAAACCTTTGTGGGCCTGAGGTGGAGACTGCGTTTTGGTTTTCTGCTGCCAGAGCGCATGGGTACTAATGGCTGCTGCTTAGAAAAAAGAATGTGTGGTTTACTTGTTTCTTCCCCATTCTTCTCTCCTTTACTATTGCCATAAATTCTTTAAGTGAATGCTTTATTAGAAGAAAAACCAAACATGGATTTTTTTTTTTTTTGTAAAGCTAAATGCAGTTTTCAGAATGGCTAGGTCAGCGGTCTAGCTTGCCCACCTTCTTCTTTCCGCAAAGACGTCACGCCAAGATGGGCCGTCTGCCGCGCCGCCTGCTGAGTTCATTCTGCTGAGGGTTCTGTGGAGACGCTGCTCACCGTCTCCTCCTCCTTCTCTTTTCTTCATACATGTTTGATCTCATGTGTTCAGACATAGGCACAGACAGAGCTTTTGTTACAGGTATGACTTCATTTTAGAAATAAATCTGTGCTATGTGGGAACATTCAACAGGTAAAGACACTAAACTATTGGCCATTCCTCAGAGTCATCTATTAAAAAGGTGGGTTTTTTATGTGGCTGACTTGTCAGTTGCCCGGATCATTGGTGGAGTGGGTGCTCTGCAGAGAAGCAGGTGTGTGACTAGTGTTACGCTGCTGTGAAATGGGTGTGTCACATGGCCCTCGGTGCCCCATGCCCACTCTTGGCCTATCCTGGGACTGTGTAGGTTTCCCGACATGCGTGCGTTACCTGAATGACCTTAACTTGGCCTTTGGTACTCAAGGTCACAAGGTGTCTTCTCTAGGGCACCTTCTCAGGTCAATGCAGACAGGCTTTCTCTCCCCTGCCGCCCACGCCCTGTCCACCTGCTCTCTGCTCCCCTGCCCTGTACTCTACCTGTACCCTCAGTCTGTGTGCGGGTGCATCAGTGCTTGTTCATCCTGGTGCATGTTGCAGTATATGTTTGCTGTTGTTTTTACTTGAGGCTTTACGGTGACGCACACGCATGACTGACCACTGGCATAGCCATGACATATGCAAAATCTGATTTGGGTGTCACTCAGTTTAATGTACTAAGCCTGGTTCCTTCCTGGGCATCCCACCACCACCACTTTTTCCCTGCTTCCCCCCTGATGATTAGTTTTTCATGAAACCCCTCTGCCTGGGTCTTCCTGCTTGATAATAACTTAATCTGCCCTCTTTCCCAGTACATATTTCTCCATTTTTATAGAAAGCTTTAATCCCATTATTCTGTGTCTGACTAATTGGGAAATTCCAGGTAGGGTATTGAAAACACCCTAGTGGTGGGCACCCCTGTCACTGCTCATCTGTCTTTGCTTGGCTTATAAGGATCCATCAATATGTACGATGCTCACGGAGGAACCTTACAGCAGACAGAAGGCTTGGAATTGTAATAGTACATAGTCCAGATAGAACTTAGATTTAGGTAAACCCAGATTTGTCTCTTACAAAACATCGCTCAGCTGTGTAAATTTGGACAAGTAACTTAACCTCTCTGAATCTCAGCATCTTCATGTGTAAAATGAAGACTGTTGTACCCACCTTGCAGGTTTGGAAGGATTGAATATGATCACGTGTATGAAGTATCTACTAGATTACATGCCCTCTCTCTCCACCTCCTTCCCTCACCCCCTCTTCCCCACCAGTCTCACTGTGAACAAGGAGATCTAGTTCATTTCTGATCTCCCCTTTGCGTGTATTTTAATACAAATTGTAGACAACATTTCACAGCTATTTACAAAGTTTAAAGTAACCCTATCATTCCATTTTCTGTGTTTATTTTCAATAGATGAGACTTGGAGGAAGTAAAGTGAAAATGAAAACAAGTGGGGGACTTTCTTTAGGATGAGAATCTTTTTTTTTCTTGTCAGTTTTTATGCCAAATGCTTTCCAAGTTGGATTTCTCTTTTGTTATTATCTAGCAAAGAGGTGAAGTGTTTCCTATGTGGATACCAAAATCTGTTCCAGCTCAATTTTGAGAGCATTTTAAGGAGCTTTTAAATTACAGGTATATGGCCTGTGTCAGACTGTGTTTTCCCTCTGTCAGAAACAAGTTGCACAGAACCCCAGCTTATTGATTTGAGGATTCAATGTATAGGCAAGATCTGGCTTGCTTAGAATTCCACTTCTTTGTCACGTAATCCCAGTTCAAGAAATATGTCAAAATTCATAAATCAAGCTGTCACCATTAGTTTCCTGAACTTACAGTTGCTGTTACAGTAAATGAACTTAAAATTCCTATGTAGAGGACACAGATTGTGGTTTCATTTGCTGCAGCTGTAAAGGTTTTCTTTCTTTTTAAAGACCCCCAAGCTCATTTTGTCCTGTCATAGGGTGACCAGCTTGTTATTTTGTACAGAAGGTGTAACATTATTCAAAAGGAAGCATCAGACTAAATATATAAAGTGTACCAGTTTATTGTCATTTCTTCTTATTACTGCTGCGTACTAACGAGGCTCCGGGCCCTGTGCTCTCTCCCTGTGAGTCCCACCACCACTCTGTCCTCACTAGCTGAAAGGGCAGAACATACTGTGTCTGGTGGAAACCTGGTATGTCCCACAAGGCACTCATGGACACGGGTGAGGGCCCGGTTTACTGGTTAATCGGCCTAGAGCAGTCCAGTTACATGGTGGGAGTGATAGCTGGCCGAATTCTGATTCCACATCCAAGCTTTTCCTGGTGTATGCCACCACATCCACCTTCACCAGGAAAAGAGATGTGTGAAGCTTGTCCTTTGAAATCCTTGACCAATTTTGTGTGAATCCTCAGAGTGGGCATCTTCTGTAAGAAAGAGCATGGGGGACTGACTTCAGATGTCGTTCTTGATGGGGCTGCATTCCGTAGTTCTTGTGGACTTGTTTCCTTTGTGGTCCAAAGTGTTCTAGTAGCATGTGACTTCCTGGAGATTAGCGTGCAGAACTACATTTCTGGGCCATGCATATTTCTGAGAAGCGTAATTTACCCATATCCTAGATAACAAAAGGAAGACTTTGGAGAAGTAATTTGCCTATGATGACTCAGCAGCTGAAAGGCCTGGAATTCAGTTTTTTTAACTGCTACTCCGTTTTCTTTACTGTGCTGTATGATCATGATTCTAGACAACAGAGATTTTAAATGGATTTATGTTTAATAAGAAAAACAATTATTTCACGGTATCCATAACAGGAATCTGAGACGTAGGTGAAAGAAACCAGCTACATAAAACTGACAGCTCTCTTTTGTTCCTAAACGGGAATATGGAATATTGTAAAGAGAGCATTTGTTTTTGACTCACTTATCTGTTTATTGCTAAGCTAATTAAAATCCCACTGAGTGGAATAAAAGCCCAGAATTTTGACAAAAAATGAAAATACTTGGGAACTTGTCCTAACAACATTAAAATATATTTTAAAGCTAAAATAATCAACACTGTACAGAAATGGATAGTTAATGTACTTTAGAAACAGACTTCTGAGAAGTTGTAAGAAGTTAACATGTGACAGGGATAGTCCAACAGCCCTGGAGGAAAAAGGAAAACCTGTTGTAAAAGTGAAACAGGGGTAATTGGTTAACTCTTTGGAAAAAGCTAACTTCACCTGTAGCAAAAACCAAAATAAAATTTTGATTGAATAAAGAGTAAGATGGAATCATGGGAACCTACAATATTATGTAATTGATTTTTCGGAATGACCAAGGATGTTTTATGGATTAGAGATGATGAAGATCATCAAAGATACGACTATAAATAAATGAAGAGCTCAGGCTCTAACCAGCCAAAATAGATTTGAATCTGGGTTCTGCTACGTAATAACTGGGTGACCTCGAGCAAATCATTTAGCCTCTCTGGGACTCAGTTTACTCGGTCAAAACCAAAGTATTATTAATAGTTTTGGGAAAGGCTGGTTGTGAGGAGTAAATTAAATAATCCTTGTAAGACATACGGCAAGTAATTAGCTGTATTTATACTTAGGTTTATTTCAGCATTATTGATAATATTAGGAATAGTCTACTTTTCCATCAGTTGGAAATGTTTAAATAAATTATGGTAATTTGTTATCTGTTCCAATAAATATATTTTCAGAGAATGTTTACTGTATTGCTACAATGCTCGTGATACCATCGTCAGTGGACATAATACTGTATCTAATAAGTCCGTAGCTTTATATATTTTTATCTATGATAAATATATATTAAACATAAATAAATACATATGTGCATGGCAGAATCACCCAACAGAAATGCACTATAATATTAATAGCAGTTATCTCTGGCTGGTAGAATCAAGGATTAGTTTCTTTTTTCTCAGATCCTTTTTTTAGTCTTTATAGGAAACGTGAATTACTTTAATAAGAAGAAGATACTATTTAAAAAGGAAAAGGGCACATGTCTAGAATTCCTGTTTTTCTCTGCAATAAGAAGAGAATGTGCTTAGTTCATGACTGGAGTAATTCTTTACTGTATTTCATAGTTGTACAACCCTTCTTTAACCCTTCCTTAACCTGGCTCTGCGGGCTTTAACAATTACAGTTGCAATTACATTTTTCATTGAGAGATTTTAAAAAGTGAAACATTAGCATAGGATTTGGATAATTTTGCTGACAAATAATACCTGGGACAGGAGTTGTAGGTGGTAGGTGAAGGCAGTGGGGGAGAGAAAATGCAAAGGTTACCTTCCAGTGTGTTAAGTATTTTTTTTCCCTTAAAAGGAATAGAAATTTGTCAGGTGTTCTGATTTGGGTACATCAGCTTTTGCTGAGCGCCTGAGTGTTCAAGATTTTTATTACATCCCTCAACCTAATGAAAACCTGAGCACTTTTTATGTTGGCAATTTCTTTGCATCTCCCCAGGCTTCATTTCTTTGGTTTAATGAGAGGAGTGCTCTTATTTCAGATGTTGGAGAATGTTCCCTTTTCTACGAGAACAAAATGGAACTGTCTGTCACACATGTAAAACAGCTTTGATCTTCAGCGTATCTGGTGTTTTGGTGTTTTTCTGGCAGCAAATGAAAATTAAGAGGATCGAAGTCACATTCCTATAGGGCTCTTCTTCGCCAGCACTTGAAGTCACTGTCGGACTGCCCCCCATTTTAAAACCTACTGCTTATCTTACTCTGATAGAATTTAATTTCACACCCATCACATCCTAATGGACCAAAAGTGATATTTAGTCTCAAGCTGTAGCTTTTAGCTTGAATTTAAGTCCGCTGTATTGCAGTTGAGAGTCAAGTCTGGAATAACGTTGACTCCAAATATGAACGAACGCGGTGCTTGGCGTCGTGTTAGGAGCACTCGGCTGAGCCCAGCACGCGTGTATCTCCCATGTGCTGAGTCTCTGCCGGTGCTCTCGACACTGGGGGTGCAGGAATGGATTTGGCCACGTGTTTACCCTCTAGGAATTCACAGGGTAAGGGGGAGACGGGTGTAAAATTGGATCATGTCAACAGAGTGGAGTAAGTGGTGAGTGAGAAGTATTCAGAGTGCGTAGAAGAAACGTTCTCCGTGCTTGAATGGCTCACCGCGGAGCTTTGAGCAGAGCCTCAAGGACCCGGGCCTTCAAGGACGAGTGAGAAGGAGGCGGCAGGTGGAGGGGAGGGTCGGTCTCGCTGGCAGAAGAGCACCTGTGAGCAGGTGTGTGGACCTGCTGCTGTGTGCCAGTCCTACCAAGGACCTGCGGGGTGGCAGGCAGGGGGTGGGGCTGCCGAGGGCTGGCGGGCGAGGCCACGTGGGGCCGTTTGCCAGGCTGACAGCTCTTGGCTGTGAGGGAGGAGTTGTGAGTCTTAGCACGGTTTTAGTCTTTGTAGCTTCATTAAAATCTCGGAGAGTGGCCTTTGCTGCTTTTTCAGATCCACTCTTCCCCCCACTGTGCTTGTTTTCTCTGTCACACTGTGTTATGGTTTCTGGTCAGAGGATGTAATCTCTCTCCTTGGTCTCCCCCTCCCTCGTCCTGTCCTCTCCTGTCCTCTCCTGTCCCCTCCTCTCCTCCCCTCCCCTCCCCTTCCCCCAGGGATTCTTGCTGCTGGAGTCACACTGCAGCCTCACCTCCCATGGAGATAGGTTTTTGGTGGGAGTCCCTGGGCCCGGGGTTGTGGACTTGTCCTCAGAGTGATTTGCTTTTGTTCTGTCCCCTTGGGTCCTGGAGGACCACAGCTCCTCACCTTTTACCTGTTTTTATAGTAACTGACCAGGGATTTCACTATCTTACCCATAGTGTGCATGTCGCCCGGGGCCTGCGTGTGGCCTCTGGGCAAACCGCAAGCCTTATTGAACTAGCGGGCAGTTTTTCCTGAAGGGGCAGCCTGTGGTGGGGCCTCACTGTAGACTGGAGTTTTTCATTCCCTGTCACTGCCCTGGGTAACCTGAAGGCCTGCACCCTCACAGTGGCCCTAAAACCCCGGCTTCTGGGGGCTTTGTCCTGCTTGGATTCCAGATACCGCACTCTTGGCTACCACTCTGGCTCTTGATTTCTGGCATCTTCAGTGATACAAAGGCCACCCTGTGGCAGAATGACGCCCAGGTCCCCTGAACCCTCCAGGGGTTAGGCACAAAAGTGAGGCCTGCCAGCCAAGCAGCGCTGCTGGGCGATGGTGTGAGCCCTGGGCTGCGGGTACCGGGAGCTCACGCCCCGCCTGCCTGTTCCTGGCGCCTTCACACCCCTCCCTTCAGCACAGTGCGCAGGGAAGTTTTGATGTGGGGGAGTGAAGGTTTAGGTTCCAGATGCTGTACTTACTAACAAGGCAGCTGTGTATGTGTCACCTAACTCCTCAGAGGCTCGGTTTCTTCCCCTGTGAGGTGAGGTAATTCTGCCTGCATCATGTTTGCTGTGGGGAGCAAGTTGTTAGTGACTGTGGTGGCATTAATAGCTGCCTCCTGTGAGGGCCTCTGTGTGTACTGGAGTGGGGCATTTTATAGACGTGTATTATTTTACCCTGTCTGATCCCACAGCCCATGTCTGCTATGTCATTCTTCCTGTCTGAGGTCAGTGTGCAGGAAAGGCCAGGCTCCCAGAAGGTAACCGCTCCTGTGGCTCTGGGAGCAGGGCCTCAGCCTCGCTGAGCAGGCTCCTGAGCAGGCAGCACCCATGGACGGGAGCCAGAGAGGGAGAAGGCTGGGGTCCATGCCAGTTCCCTTCCCACCGCGAGCTGCCATATGGCTGCGCCCTCCCTCTCCACAAGGACTGGCTGCCTCTCTCTTGCAAAGCAGCATCACGAAGGCTGGGGCCCAGGGCCCTGAGGAAGGCCACATGCAGTGCCCTGCTGGGCGAGCCTCAGAGCAGAGCGGGCCGAGGTCTGCTTCAGGAATTCTCGCACTTACGCAGTACTTACAAGGCCTGTGCGGCGCTTCCCTTCTGGTGAGCAAAGGGCCGCCTGAATCCCCATGGCCCCCTCCATCTTCCCAGTTTCCATCTTACTAGGAATTCCATTATTAGCCTTTCATTTCCTGTCATTCAGATTTATGTTAAAATGCAAATACATCTTGGAGGGGAAATGATCTCAGCCTGCATCCGTCTCTTACATACTCGGTGTATGTAGGTCTGTCTTTCCTGAGGGCAAACTCGGTAGCACGGTTAGGACATGCTCACGCTTTTGGTGCTGCCATTAGTGGTAATTTGTCTGCAGTTGGAAGTGACCTCCGTTTTCTTTTGGAGAAAAGACATTAGTTACCATGGCCACTTATTTAGATTGGAAAATAAAATCTTAAGCCTTATTCAAGACCCTAGAAAAGTAAACTACTTCTAGAGTAATAATAATCCCAATATTGGGAGCACGCATTGTATCATGCTCACGCTGTGACAGACGTCTAAGCCCTTTCAGTACATTTATCGTCAACACATTTCCTAGAGTAGGTAAAATTACCCCCGTCTTATAAATTTGTCAATGTTGGCCCATCGGTTAAATAACCTGCCCCCGGTCACACATGGCCAGTAGTCAAACCAGCCACTTAGGAACCCAGGCAGCCCGGCTCCAGACCCACACTCTTGACCAGGCAACATGGCCTCCCAACTGCCTGTTTCTCTTTCCGTGGTTGGCCCGGACTCAGCATGGGCCTAGTCTGGGATAATTGTCCACTGGGGATATTGTTAGCCACATGAATCTTCCAGTTTTTTATTTATGATCACAGATTCAGTTTCTGCTTTGCAAGTCAATGCATGCCGAATATCCAGTATCAATCTCTCAGGTGTGGTAGGAATAAAGATAGTTTTTGTAAATTGTATTTAAAATAGGTTTCTCTCTGCTTATCCAGGCTGTTTTTAAGTAATTAATCTTCTGAGTACAGCTTTGAAAGACTGACATTTCCAAAGAGGTATATTTATTAAGGAAAACTTGGTCTACTAGTACATACTATACATATGGTGTATATGTATACACATATACATACATAAGAAGAGAGAATATATGTTCTTTAATCATTTAAAGAAAAATAAACTTTTGACATTTAAAGAAAATAGCTCAATTGCTCTGATGGACTTCATAAAGGATATTTCCAATTTTTGTTTGCCTGGCATTTCCTGAGGAGGCCCCTTGGCAGCATTTCCAGCCCCTCTGCTGAGCACCGCGGGAACCCGTGTTCCCCTCCTGAGCTGAGATGGCCTCTCAGAAGTTTGTGTGATTGCGGGGAAGGTGGTGGTGGTGGGGGGTTGCTGTGATTGTCCTTTTCAGGTTGAACTATTTGTGTTGTTTGTATTATTGTACATCTTGTGTTACAAATCCTTCCCCAAGCTGTGCTTAGCTCATGTTACTCCTGGACATTTGAATAATTGGTTTAACGTGAGACTAATTGCTGGGAATGATTCAGTGCTGTTTACTTGGTTTGATTTAGTGACAATGTTGAATTTACCCACTGGAAAAATCCAACAGGAAACTTTAAAAATAAGTCCTCTCCATTTTAGAGCTGGGGGCAGGAGGGGTACTGGAGTTGAATTTTTATCTTTTTAATCCTGTGCTGCTGGTGCATGAAAACAGAGGAAGAAGGAACCAGACAGAGGCAGGGGCCAAGATGAGAAATACAGTTTCGAATGTTTCTTGAGGCTCATCATGCCCTCCTCCTCCCTGCGGCAAGGAGTGACTTCGGGTCTGCACCTGCATCTGGGGAGCAGAGAGCCGGGGGCTGGGGGCGTGGGGAGGAGGGCCGGGAGTCTGAGCAGGGAGGTGGCTGCGGGTGCTGTTGACAGGAACAATCCGCTGTCGGGCCTCTGGGAGGGGCGCGGGGAGGGCGTGTCCCTTGCCTGCTGGAATTTCAACCCTGACAACTTTCAACTACATCCTCCTCCCTCCCCCAACCAAAAACAAAACAAAACAAAACAAAACAAAAATATCCCGGTGCTCCAGTGGGAGAGGGGCAGTACCAGCTGATGGGTGAAGTGTGGCTGAGCAGTGGGCTCCCGCCCCACCTGGCGGTCTGCCCCATCCCCACAGTGCCACCCAAGTGCTAGCAGAGCCCCGTACTCCTGGGGCTGCAAGGCGTGAGCCCTGGCTGGGGCTGGGGTCCCCCCACTAATTCACTGGGATAGGGTTTTGCTGTTCCCCGTGGGCCCCTGGAGAACCTTTCCAGAAAGCAGGAGTGGATGTCTCATTCAGCACTTTGAAGGGAGAAAGAAATCCATCCTTCTTGTTTTCTCTGTAGACAGATAGGTTTTTAATCCTGAAAAATCATCTCTAACAGTTATAGAAGAAAGAACATTAGTACAGCATTGGGAAACAGGATAGGATTTTTTTAAATGTTTTTTTTCCCACATGCACATAGGATTCAAGGAATTTTTAGTATACTGACCTTGCAAGTCAAATTGTTTTGAAATTTTAGTTATTAAGGCCATATTGTGATTAGAAATTCTCATCTAAGTTAATTGGTACTTTCTTCTCTTTTAAGTGTTGTTTTCTTTTAATAGTTTTTATAAGCAGTTCAGCTTGGCTTTACCGGAACGTGAAGCACTGAAACACTTTCTCTGGTCAGTGTCTCTCACTGGGGCCACACTTGTTAGTGGCATTTAGTGGATGTCTGTGTACATACACTGTTTATTAATCTTATTTGAACTTGTAGAAAAGAAAACACAGAGTTCAGCCTTTGTGATGAGATGTACCAATTCAAGCTCCAGTTGATGTTCCGAGTTTGTAAGCAGAGGCTGACTTAACCATTTGTTCTGTGTGTTACTAGAAAAGCAGCGCGAGGCCCCTGCAGTGGTGAGGGGACCTCTTACCTCCATGTCGGCCCGCCTTCCTAGGCTCCCAGCGCTCCGCTGACCTCTTAGCGCTGCTCTGAGAGTTGCGTGAACCCCTGTGTGTCTTGCCTGTCAGTGTCTACATGTAGCACCGCAAACCTTAGGGCATTTTGAATCCATGTAGAAGCTCAGAAAAAACAAGTTTTCCTTTTTTGAAATTACATATTCATGACCTGAGATACACCCACTTTTAGTGTTGGACATTCCTGGTTCAAAACATTAGATTCGAACTATTGATCTTAAAAGCTGATGTTTGCTAAGGAATAACACACCTAATTTCAAGATTGCTTTTGGTGTGTTACTGTGCCAGTCCACAACTTGGAAATTCTCAGTTAGTGCAATGTTTCATGCTCTGACAATTATCTTTAAGATGTTTTTAGGTTACCAGGTGTTAATTCAAACACACGCAGGCCTGTGTGCTTGTGCATACACGCATGCCTACACACTCACAGCTGAGTGCCAGGAGCTGTAATTTAAAGTGGAATTGATAGAACAGTATGTAATGTTTCATATTTAGGGCAAGTTCCTGGTGTACAGCTTCATGTGACATCTCGTTTTTTAAAAGCCTGAGGCATCAGTAATCTTTACAGCAAGACTCTAGTGCTGTGTTATGCATTCCAGGCTTACTGTCTATTCTGCCCAGTAAATATATGGCTTTTATGGACTTATAAATCATGACAGTAGGATTCATACATATCCCGAAAAGAAGGGATTTAAATCTTTACAGAGTTACCAAGATTTAATGTAATTTAGACATTATTCTTACTCAGAATAACATTCTTATCTAAGGCAGTATATTTCCTATCTTTGAAGGTAACTTTAAAAACATACTGCCAGAGAAACAAGTGTTTATTAAGAGCATACTGTATGCCAAGCATTAGGCTAAGTGCTGGCAACAAGAAGGGAAGAAATGGTCCTAGCCCTTCATTAACTCTCAGCCTGAAGGAAGGTGCTGAAAAGGGAAAGAGGCCAAAACTGTCTGGAAAGTTGTGTTTTTATGACAGAGCAAGAAGGCAGTCCTGTGTGGAGGGGGACAGAGCGGGCCGGCGGAGAATTCCAGGCCCTTCGTGTGGGTCTGAGCCTGAAGGAATGGCTTGCCGAGGGCATGGACACTGCCAAGCTCCCAGGACAAGTGGTGTTTAATGGTGTCAGCAGCAGAGGCCCGGCTCGCCCAGCGGTTCATACATTTTTCCCTCCTTGTCTTCCTAAGGCTCTAGTTTTGGGGAGAGCTGGAAGCTGAGGAAACCAGAAGGTCGGTGGTGTCCCAGGCTTGCTCCTCTCTCTCATTTGCATACAGATGCACACATTGGTAACGAGGGGTTTGCTAAGGGTGACGGATATACACACCTGTGTAACTATTGCCCAAATCAGGATGTACAGAACATGTTTATCACCTTCGAATGCCCGTGCAGCATTGCCGGGGGTGGGGTGGGGGAATAATGACCCTGAGGATGGAATGAGGAACAGGGCGGAATCCTGGATTGCATTCTTTTCCTCTGCTGGAGATAGACGTGTGCTAAGCCAGCTGCATTCCTTTGCTTACACTCCCTGAGAGCAGTAGCCCAGTTGCTCGTGGTCCTGGTGGTCCTGGCTCACGTGGAGGCATGGTTCAGGTCTTAGAGCCGTGAGGCTTTCCCGTCCACAGATGATGATGCACCTGACCCTCGTCTTGAGCTTTTGTCAGGTTTCTTGCAGCCCAGATGCTGCCGTGAGTGTGTCGTCATTGCCAGTACTCTCTACGTACATCCAGCATGTGCAGGGTTATTCATTGCTTAGCTCACAGTCACTAAGTGTCTGCCACCTGGCAAACTGTCTGTTAAGCTCGGGTTCAAAAATTGAGTCGATGCAATCTGTACTCTCAAGTCACTTATGGTCTAATAGGGGACACAGACGGTTAAACGGGGAGCTGCAACAGGGTCTGGCCAGGGTGGGATAGGGGTAAGCACAAAGCTTCTCTTCCAGCTCCCCGGGAGTGACGAGAGCAGTAAGAACGGTCACCACTCACTGAGCGCTTACTGAGTGCTAGGCACAGTTCTGAGTACTTACCGCCTAATTCACTTAATCTCTTGATACTGTTTTTCCCATTTTGCAGATGAGGAACCAGAGGGTCAGAGAAGCTGAAAAATGAGCTGTGCTGCTTCACGCCCCTCGGGGTTTTTCATGTTGTTTGTTAGCTGCAGCGTGCATTAGCCTCGCCTAGCTGACTGATGAGAGCAGAAGAGCTTGGAGAACCAGTTAGCAGGTGGCCACAGGCACCTGGAGCTGGAGGAGCTGGAGGCCTGATGAGGAAAGAGCGTGGTGATAAGACTGGAGATAAAGGGACAGATTGGAGAGGAAAGAATCTGAGGAAGACAGGAATGCAGGAGGGTGTTTTTCTTTTGGTGGGTCTTGTGCTTGGTTATTATTCTTTTGGGAAAGAAGGTAGCTCTTCATTGTTGCCCTACAATTTTAAGGACTACCTTGGTATTTTAGCATATTTATATTGGGGATGTTGAGCGCAGATTAAAGTGGCACCTCAAATGCTGCGAGGCAGCCCCTGCCATGCCTTTGCTCGTCCCCCTCTTTTCTGCCCCTGGCACAGTGCCCTGCCCAGGGTGAGTGCTCTGTACATTTTTAGGGATGAACAAATGAATGTTCTTAAATATAAATTTTTTTTTTTACAGTTAAATTTCTCTAAGCTCTTACTTAACACTGTATTTGTTTAACGTTCATTTCCTTCTAACCTTCATAGGAAAACTAGGGACAAAAATGATTATTGATAAAATTGTAATACAGTATAATACAAACTATTTGTAAGAGGTGAAAATTAAATGTAATATTGTAATACAGTTGTGATAGAAAACACCTCTTTTTTTTTTTTTTAACTTTCCAAATACAGTGAATGGGACATTTTATACAAGCCTTTGCTCTTTAATTTTTTACCGTAACACCTCTTCCCTGCTGTTGCCTAGGCTTTATTAGTAATTAGATAAAAATTTGTCTTTTTCAGCTACTCCCCAGGGAATGGCAAAAGTTGGTTGCTTGGCTAAATGGTCTTTAATTAAAGCTGAAAAAAAATTAGGCCATCATGATAGAGATATTTTTAAATGTTGGCTAGAACAGAAGTGGCTGATTTAAGTGCAATCAGATTGAAGCTGTTTGTACTTGAGTGGATTAAAGTATAATTTTTAAAAAGTATAATTAAAAAAAACATCTGTCTGGGGTGTTGCAGGTGTGGTCCTAATTTTAAGCAAGTGACTGGACCAGGTCAGCCTTTAAGAGTCTTCTGACTCCATGATTTTTCTGACTTTAAATGTATTTTCTATTTAAATACATCTTTTTACTTCACTTTATGGTTTCAGTGAGATAAACAACAAAAATCAAACATAAAAGATAGTAATATAATCAGAACAATTACAGAAAAGGGGAAAGGCTTGAAGGTAAAAAGTAAATTAACTTCCTCTGTCCACACTGGCTTCTGTCTAGGCATTTTGGAAGCTATTTGTATATTATTTTCTCTTTGTGTGTCTCTCTTGACTGGGCTGTATTTCTTTCTTGAGGAGCAGGTACCTTAGCTTCCTTTTCTCTGTATGTAAATTTGCCTAACAGAGGGCCTGGCTGCGAGTAGGTGCCAGATATTCATGAATGCCTCCCTCTGCTAGACAGAGGGATGACTGTTGCTTTTTATCTTTATAATAACAGATAACAGGTGGAGCAGATTATTCCAGTCAAAAGTAAATGTAAGCAGTAGTCTTGTTGGCTGTTGTATGTTCTGTGCTTAACATATATACTCACACTTGGAATGTGACATCTTTGAATGTGTCTGCACTGTATTTGTTCTTTAATAAAACAGTCTTCTTAACCCTGATGTGCTCAACCGTAAACAGAAGTGTGCCCCTGAACCTGCGGGCCCCCCTGTGCACACCCAGGCTTGTCCCGCTCAAGCCCCTTCCTTCTGATTCCTCTCAAGCGGGCTCCAAAAATGCTGGGCCGGAGCGTGTATTTCAAGGGTGCTTTGAGAACATGGAATCCTACGGCAGGGACTGAAGGCCTCCAGGCCCTCGGAACTCTGCAGCCATCGGGAGCCAGAGCCGCCCAGTGGCCCCTCAGAGGCCTCACCCTCTGCCTGACTGCGTCAGCCTCAGTCAGCCTCACATCGCTGCTGTGGGACCTACAGCTGGCAGGTAGTGCCCTCTGCATCTTGGCTACAAACCCCAATGTGAGAATGATGGCATGGCTTCTCCTGGGCCCGCTTCCATCTCTGTAGGTCCCTCACTACTTAGGGTCCTGACCCTGGACCAAGCAGAGAGGCACCCTCTGGGGCTTTGTCTGAAATGCAGAATCTCAGGGTCTACGTCAGACCTGCCGAATTAGCACCTGTGTGTTGACAAGGTCTCACGTGATTGGAATGTCCAGTAAGTTTAGGAAGCACTTGTGTAGACCATGGTCACTCATGTGCACAGAGCAGCGAAGAGGTTTCCTGGAGCAGGAGGCTTGACCACAGCGTTTTAGTTGGGAAAGAAGCCTAGAAAATGGCCTGCTGGGCCCGTCCTCCCCTCCCTAACCCACCTTGGTGACTGTCCACTGCGGGAAGGTCGACCATGGGTACAGTGCCCTGGGTGGTGGGCAGGACGATGGGGAAAAGCATATTCAGGTAGAGAGGCTCAGTGCAGACCTAGCAGCGGGATGGCCCGCTGTGAGCATGGGAGGGCGAGAGGCGCCTGGCCTGGCCGGAGGGTTCTTTCTGCGGTGCTCCTAAGAGACAAGGCAGGATTTGGCCAAGATAGTGCAGGGCTTCACGTGTCAGGCGGCGGACTTTGGACGTGATCCTCCTCGCCCTCTTGGCGCCGAGCCCGGGCAGTCCTGCTGCCCTGCTGGTCCAGTTCCCAGCTGCAGCCTTCATGCTTACCCTTCTCTCTGCCTGATTCTCCAGAAAGGTGCCAGCTCCCTTCCTCCCTTCCTTCAGGATCCTGTGAATCCTGCCAGAGGCCTTTCCTGCCCCGCCCCCTTTAAACTGTAGCCCCCCTCCCTCAACCCCTCCCTGCTCCTGTTCCTTTGGCATCCACTTCCTTTTTCTCTGTCACATTTACTGCCATCTGTCACACTGCGAATTTCTAGGACATGTGTTTTGTCTGCTCCCCATCCCCACGTGCGCTCTTTGAGTGTGAGCACAGTGAGGGCGGGCCAGGACCGTGTTCCTGCTCTTTGCCCTGCGCCCAGACCAGCAGCAGGCAGGCAGCAGGCCCTCGGAGCAGACTGGCCGGCGAACACGGGTCTGCAGGGAGCCCAGCAGGGCTCGGGACGCCAGCGGCTGTGGGCCCTTTCCCACCTTTGCCTCCCCCAGTGTCCTGCAGGCCCCCTTCCTCCTCAGGTGGCCACATGTTACTGGAGAGATTAATGAGTTCCTTTCCAAAATTTTGCCAACCAGCTTCCCCCGGGCCTTCCCAGCGGCCTTTCTCCTCATCTCTGATCCTGTAGTGCCTCAAGTTATACTGCTCACCCAAGTCACTCGCACCTGCTGCAGAGCATGTGCTTCGTATCAAGGCTGTCTGAGCTTCGTCTGAATCTGAAGTCCCCGCATGGAGTCATCGTTCCCTTTCCCCGCATACAGGAGAATTCTTCCCCTTGGGGGCCAATTCCCAACGCCTCCCTGTCCCCGCTCCAGCCAGCGCCTGGTGCTCCCAGGCTTCTGCAGGTCGGCCCAGAGCCAGGGCATCTATTGGGTGTGGTGGGAAGGCTGCTCTCAGCAGCCTCCTTCCTACAGCATGTGTGCCCCTGTTCTCCCCTCCATCCCATGCCCTTCACCTGTGAGTCTGAACCCCAGCAGGTGTCTCCTCTGCAGGTGGTTAACCCAGGTGTGCTTTGCCGTCTCCGACTCCACAGTCCGGCCTGCTGGTTGTCACCCTCGGTCTTCCCCAGTGGCAGCTCAGTTGACTGTTTCCCCATCACCCTTTGTGGGTGGGCTTAAGGTGAGATAGGGTTTCTCCTTTTCTGGTATCAAACCCCTGCACACTTTGGTGAAGAGGGTCTAAACAAGCTTTTAAGCAACCAAGAAATTTATTTATAATGGTTCAAACAAGATTCTCTGGATGGAACAAGTAACAAAATTCCAAAACCATACATAAATTTAGTAAGCTGTGGAGTTATTTGAAATTCACTGACACTTCTCTTCCTCGCACGTCTGTCTCAGTCAGACACAAAATGTCAGCCCTTCTCCAGTGTACCAGCCACCATGGGAATTGTCTGTTTTTGAATTTGATTATGAACAGCCTAACATCCTTAGTATATTCTGTTCATTTATCATCAGTTAATGCTCACCAGCCATGGTTTTCTGTAATCCTGTTTTTTACAGTTTAAATGATTATAGGCTAAATTTTCTATTTCGTAAATGAGAAAAACCCTTTTCAGGAATTTTAAAGAGCTGTGCTGATAGGAAAGCAATGTCAAGTTAAGTAGAAACACGGCAGGGATCCCAGGAGATCATCCTCCTAGCCCTGGGTCCATTCTTCCCAGAGCAGCTGCAGAAGGAAATCTTGACTCAGTGCAGGGATGATGAAAAGCGGCAGGTTGTGGCTGACCATCAGCCTCAGAGACAGAAACTCAGAGGCTAAGACCTGAGAGCCAGTGGCAGAGGACCCGGAGCTGGGAACCCACAGGCTTTCCAGTAAAGCCAGACTTTGATAAGTGCTCACAGAGAGAGGGTTGGCCCCCTCACACAAGTCTCTCTTCGAGGACTTGGGGCGCATTGTAATTCCTCTGAACCCAGTTGCAGATCGCAAGGTGTTGCTCTGAGGCGCAGACTGGGGTAGAGGGTCTGAATGCTGATCTGTTCCCTGCTCTGCTTGTACCCTGGCAGTGCCCAAGTTCTCCCCTGTGACCTGTCACTCTTCAAACATAAGTTATTTCCCAGCAATTTGCAAATCTTAATCTCGCTGTTCAGAATAGTTTGTTGCATAAAGACACGACTAGAAGGGAAGCACCCCCCTGAAAACAGCCCTGTTCACGCTCACGCGTGCTCAGATCGGAGGGCTCCGTTTCATGCAGGTGGCCCTCCTCACCTGAGTGCACAGACTGAGTCTGATCTCAGTAAATGCTCAGGTTTTCTTCTGGGGCCGGATAACTTGATTATAAGGTTTATTTAGATGTTACCCTCGGTCGTCCCTGTTCATAAATGAACACTTATAGCCAGCAAAGCATCTGAGAAAGAAAAAAGACCAGGAGTTCTATCAGATACTAAAGCATAAAGCTTCCACAACTAAAAACAGTCTGGTATTGATTGGCACATGAAGAGACAGGCTAATAGAACAGCGTAGAAAATCTAGAAATAGATACAGTTGTTTTTGGAAATTTTATATATGATAAAGAAGGCATCTCAGATCACTGGAGGGAAAAGAAGGGCTGTTTAATAAGTGGCAGAGGGACAAGTGGATATTCGGTGTCTTTTTGATAAAATTGGACCCACCCTTACACACTGGTTTAGATTTATTCAAAATGGCAGAAGTATAAATGTTAAAATGCCTGGATCCTACAATAAGGGGAAAACATGAATGAATTCCTTTAAAAACTGACAGTAGAGAAAATTTCCTATGTAGCTCAGTCTGAAAGCAGTAAGAGAAAAGCTCAATAAATATAAGTATACTTAAAACATACTCAAAAGCAAACCCTTTGTTAATATGAGGATTGAACTGCTGGCAGGAAAAACCAAGGACAAAGACGTCACTTAGGAAAGTATAGTCGAGGCTAGAGGATGAGGGAATAAATAAACCCTTTGCATGCACAAAACAGTCAGCAGAGCAAACGATAAAAGACAAAATGGGGATGACATTTACAGCTGAAGTCACAGAGAGCCAACATCCATGTTACATGGTTTCTAAAAATTAAGAAGACAAAAACCAGCAGCCCCAAATAAAAATGGATAAAAAATATAAATAATTCACAGAAAAATAAATTCAAAGGGTCCTCAAACCAAGGAAATAATGCTCAACCCCGCCCTTAAAAAAAAACATGCATGCTAAACTATACACTGAGATGCCATTTCTCACCTATTTGACAATAAATGTAGTGGGCAAGACTGTGTGTGGCAGAAACGGTTCTCTTCATGTTGTGGTGGACAAATGAAATGAAGCAGTCCTTGTGGCTAGGCATTTGGTCGAGTCCAGCACAATTAATGTGCATTTATTCTGTGACTCAGCAATCTTGATTTTAGGAATCTGTCCCAGAGACCGACCAGCTCAAGACTAATTAATTAATTGCAATGTTGTTTATAATCCTAAGCAATCAGAAACAACCCAAATGTTCCTCAGGAGAGAGTTACAGTATACAGTGAAATGCAGTGCTTTGTGAAGGTAAAATGAAGCCATCCCCATGTGCTCGGTGGAGTGGTCCCAGCACTGCATCACTGTGGGAGCACAGCAACGACAGAAGGCTTTCACAGTGTGCCCTGTGGTCTGATACAGGGGGAGAAATATGAATGGAGGTCACAGATGTGTATGTACACACACACATTTCTCATATGTTTTCGAAGAAAAACCATTGAATAAACTGAAAAACTAATTGTTAAAACATTAAGAGGAAGGGACAGGAGAGTAGACAACAGATAGAAACTAGAATTCTCTGAAGGCTTCTGCTTTATAGTATTTACTTCAAAATCATGTGTATGTTTTACTTAATTTAACAAATCAAAAAGAAAAAAGTTACAAATGCAGTCCCTTGAATGAAAGAGAAAAAAGGGAGAGAAGAATCCAACTATTACACAGTGATAATTATTTGAAGTCATTTTTTTGTTTTTTTTGCAGATGACGTAGTTTTTATTAAAGTGTAGTTGCCATACAATATTATATTCGTTTCAGGTGTGCAGCTACAGCATGGTGGTTCAACAATTGTATGCATTACTAAATGCTCACCGTGACGGGTGTAGTCCCCGTCTGTCAACATACGAATACACTACTATATTACTATGTTCCCTATGCTGTACTTTCATCTCTGTGATTAATTTATTTTGTAATTGCAAGTTTGTCCCTTTTATCCCCTTCATCTGTTGTACCCATGCCCTCACCTCCCTCCTCTGTGGCAACCACCAGTCTGTTCTCTGTGTTTATGAGTCTGTTTCTGTTTTGTTTGTTCATTTGTTTTGTGAAGCAATTTTTCTTGTCATATTTTGACTGTAGTGCTAGTGGGATATATACTAGTATCAAAAGAACCATGGAGAAATTAAGGCCTGTGTTCTGTTGTTAGCAGTATTGGTAATGGTGTTCTGAAATATTTATTTACACACACACAGATGTTTACACACATATATACATGCCATATATTTTGCATTTAGGATGAAGAAAATAAGAAATTACGTTTAAGCTGTTAGGAAGCAAGATTTTCAGCATGAAAGATAGAAATATAAAAGCAAAGCAGTTATAAAGTTTGAGCTGCAAATAGCAGTAAGAATTCATGATTGGCAGTTTTTCCTTCCAGAAAGTACATATTTCCTAGCTATGTTCACTGCAAAAGACCAAAATCAGTGAGCTCCTGTGGCATCCAAATTGTGTTTCCTTAATACCATTTCTCTCTAAAAGGAACCGGGGCTCCTTGGTTCTCCATAGGGCAGGAAATAGGGACGATGTACCTTGGACTAACGTGTGTGCAAGAAAGTTTTCAAAGGGGACTTGGAGCTCGGTCACAAGGACACAGGTGCCTACTTGAAGGGTTGTCCACTTGCCAAAGATGCAGTGGTTTATGGATTAAAAAAGAAAAATGCAGGGGATTGAAAAACATCAAATTCATAAGAATATATATGTTCACAACCTAAGATGAAATGCTAAAATGTAAGAATTCTCTTCCATTACTCTTGAAGATAACTAAGGCACCAGTTCACTACTATGGAAACTGATAAATAAAGGGCAAGAGTCAAGTGTTTACCCTGCCTTTCAAGTCTGAAATCAAGCAGTTGATTTTTAGGAGAACTCCATCTGAGTGCAGGAAGGAATAGAGTCGTGAGGAAGTCCTCCGTTTGCAACCCTTAAAGAAATACTGGGTTTGGGTAGCCGTCAGCAATAACTGCCAACACCTAGGGTGAAAGTTGGCATGGAATTCTGCAAGGGATGTATTGGCCCCCAGCCCCAGAGCCCACGCATGGGCCACTGAAAGGGAGAAGCCAGACTGTACTTCCTGGGGTTCTGTGATGTTTTCTTGGGGAAATGAATTTTATCAAATCTCCAGGTGAAGTCCCACTTGAAGACCATATAGGTGCCAGAGAGACTAACGAGCGCAGCCAGCTAGTGCAGAGGTGAGGACGTGTACCAGATAAACAGCCAGCGTCTTCATTAAAGCCTCACGTGAAGAGGGAGGGGAGGACCGATGGGCACAGATGTAAGACAGTTTCGGAAGCTGACCACCCAAGGGATCCAGGTAGGCCTTGAGGGTGGCTTTGAGCAAACCGGTTGTAAAAGGATGTTTCTGAGATGCTCATGGATACTTGCACATTGGCTATTAGATAATATTAAGGAATTACAGTTGATGTTACAAAGCAAAATAATGGCATTCTGGTGGTTTCTGTTAAGGTGGTATCTTAGAAATACTGAAGTGTTAGCCAGTGAAGTGCTATGATGTCTGAGATTTATTTTAAATACTCTTGGGGAAAAAAGCCCAGGAAGAGGACAGATGAAACAAGACGGGTGACTTGTTTGTGAGGCTGGGCATTGTGTGTGTGGGTGTTCATTAGACTTCCCACTCTACTTTGTGGTATGTTTGGAAATTTCCATCTTAAAAACTGGTTAAAAAACATTTTAAGTTGTTTCTATTGTTGACCTTCGATGGAAAGCCCTTGGTAGGCAGGGGGAGTCCATGGGACATGGAAGTCAGCTTCACCCATAGAGCAGAATCTGGTAGTGCAGATCGGTGCCCCGCCCCTGGACACACGAAATGTCTGTGTGTTTAAGTGTCATATTTATAGACAACAGGTATTCCCACACCATCTGGTTGGTGCAGGGCACTGGCAGGTTGGTAGGGGAATCAAGATGAAAGGCTAGCGTCCTGCCCCATGAGTAGGACAGAAGGCTGCAGGCACCACAGTGTAGCCACAGCAGAGACTGACGGGAGAAGGAGATGCTTGGACTGGGCCTTGAGGAAGGGTGGGTGTCAGTTATGTGGCAATAGAGAACATTCAGAAGGAATGCATTACCAGTGAAGGTACAGAGAAGAATAAAGAGTGAGTCGCAGCTTGGCTGCAGCCAGGGAGAATCTCGAACAGACTTGGTGGAGTACAGTGACCGAGGCTGGGTTCTGGAGGACTGGGGAGCCGGTTTGGAGGGCCTCCTGGCCTGAAGCCGTGCCTCCTTTATTTGTCTCCCTGAGTAGCCTGGTACAGTGCCTGCTAGGAACTCAGAAAATATTCGATGAATGATTACTCTGTACACAGCCTACTCTGAATAAAAAGCTTGTGTGAGTGTCAGGGAGTTTAAAAATAGGAAGAGTGTTCTGATGGGACACAACGTATAGATCTGTTGGGTGAATGAAAAGTAAACTTTGCCACAAGTGCTTTGCCACTCTGTAAGTACATTTCTAAATAAGGATTCACGGGTGCAGTTTCACAGAGCAGGCTGCGTCCCAGATGGTAAGACTGAGAGCCAGGGAGGCGGGTTTCAGGGTTTATGGGCTCAGAGTGCTGCCTCTCCTCGGCAGCTCCTGTGCATCAGGCCCGCAGCTTCACGCGTCCGCTCTACCTGTGAGAGGGGGTCACCCCGTTTCACAGATGACGAACCAAAGTCATAGAAGTTATTTGCCCAAACCAGCTGTAGCAAAGTTTAATTGAAACTGAGATCTGCTTGAATTCCTTATGTAGAATTTTTTGAAAAAAAGTGTAAATTGCAACCCTTTAAGGTCAAATAAAACCAATGAAATTGGACATAGCCAGGATCTTAAAAAATGAGATAGGATAAAATGGAATAGAAAAGGTTTCATGGATCACGTGAGGATTTAGCTACACACACTGTAATAGATGATTGTGGCCAGCTGGAACAAATGCTGCAAGCAGGTGGGGAGGGTATGTGATGAGTACATGCAGTGACTCTATGTCCCCACATGTGTATGTTTCTGTGTGAGTTTGTGCATGTGTATTAGGTTCAATATAAAATACATTCCTTACTATGGGACAAGTTCAGAAAATTTAAATAACATTGCAGAGGGCTGTCCAAGTGCGCTGGAAGGTAGCCAGACTGGGTTCTGAAGTGTCCTTGAATGTCCGGGATATACAGGGGCTCTCCACCAGCATGTGTCCGACATGGGAAGCACCCAGTGAAGCCTGGCCGTCGTGGGAAGGCAGACATGGGAATGTGAGAGTGCACTGCTGCCAGGCCTGGCCCAGATCAGAGGGCTTCTCCAGGGGAGGGACGCTAAGGGCCAGGAGCCAGGAGCCTCACTCTCTCCATCCCTTGCCTTGACTCATTAGCCAGTGAGTTGTTTTGGTCTCATGGCCTGGGAATGACCTGCTGCTTCCCTCACTGCTCCATGTGGCCTTGCATACACTGTTCACTTGGAAAAAGAAGGCAGCAACCTTCCCAAGCAGAACTGTCATCAGTCCTGGGAAAGTGCTGGGTCAGCTGCTCTGGCTTGTCAGAGCGACCTTTTTCCCACTTGCTCGCTAGCACAGTTTGGCCACCTCTAGAGGACCCCATTCTCCCAGGCCGTCTTCTCCTCAGCTTGCCACTGGGGCTGTCACCGCTTCCTCCTGGGAGACTTCATCCCTGACCGGCCCCATGGGCCAGTCCAGCCACTGTGGCAGCTCTCCCGAGAAGGCCTCTGTGTCCAGGGACCACAGACATTTCCATGGTCTCTGGAGCACATAGGTGGGCCGATGGCCTACCGCTTCCTGCATGATGGGCACCAAGGCCTGTCCTAGCGGGAAGGTCAGCACTGAGGCTCTGCTGGGGGGAGGAGTTCCAGGGAACCGGTGGTGGCCACCTCCTGCAGGTGGACCTTCCCGTCTGGCTGGTGCGCCTCCTGCAGTCTAGCCCCCTGAGAAAAACACGGATGCCCACTTCCTCCATCTCCTTAGAGCTCTGCCTTCTCAGCCTTTTTCCTTTTTTAATTATTATACAGTAAAACTGACTTTTGGGGATGAGTTTAGAGTGCTTTGAATTTTCTTATTTACATGTGGATTCATGTAACCACCACTACCACAGTCCCACCACCCCCAAGAAATCTCTCATGCTGTCTCTTTATAGTTACGCCCTTGCCGTAACCCCTGGCAACCAGTGATCTCTTTCCTACCCCTACTTTGATCTTTCTGGAAGTTTCATATAATGGTATCATATAATATGTGACATCTTGGAACTGACTTCTCTCACTCCTCATAGTTCCTTGGAGCATCATCCAGGTCATGCAGATCTGATTCCTTCTTACTGTGGGGTGATAACTCCACGTGCAGACGTGCCGCTGTTTATCCATTCTCCCCCTGAAGAACATCTGGACTGTTCCCATCTTCCGGTTTTCACAAACTGCTTTGAACATTTGTGTATAGGCTTAAGTTTTCATTTCTCTAGGATAACTATCTGGGAATCAGACCCCTGGATTTTATGATGGTATGTGTTTAATTTCATAAGAAGCTGCCAAACCACTTTCCAGAGCAGCCGTACAATTTTGCATTTTCACCAGCAATGTATTAGAATTCCAAGCGCCCCACATCCTGATTAGCACTTGGTATTGTCTATATTTTTATTTTAGCCATTTTAATAGGTGTGTGGTGGTATCTCATTGTGTTTTGGCTCATGATGCTGAGCCATTTTCCTAATGGCTAATGATGCTGAACATTTTTTCCTGTGCTTCATTTGCCATCTTTATCTCTTCTTTGGTGAAGGGTCTATTCCATCCTTTGCCCATTTTGTAATTGAATTGTTTTTTAGTTGTTGTCATTGACTTGTGAGAGTTCTTTATGTATTCTGGATACATTTTCTGTTGGATAATGTAATCCAGAATATTTCCTCTCAGTCTCTGTCTGGTTTGTCTATTTTCTTAGTGTTTTGGGGCAGAGCAAGAGTTTCATCATTTTGATGTTCATTTTATCAGTGTTTTCTTTAATGGATTGTGCTGTCTTTCGCAGAACCCCGCCTAAGACAGAATCATGAGGGCTTTCACACACATTTTTACCTTAGAGTGTCATGGTTTTATGTTTTACATTCAGATCTTCGTTCTGTCTGAGTTAGCCTTTGTGCTCAGTATGAAGTTTAGTGTGCACGAAAGGAGGTTGGCGCCTGACCCATCAGGATGCCTCTTTATGTTCAGCTGGCAACTCACTGGCTCTGAAAGGGGGCCCTGTGTCCGTGTCCCTGCACTCACATTCAGGACCTCACATAGGGACTGATAGCTTAAGGGCTCTGTTAGGTGGCTTCGTTGAGATTTTATAAGAGATTCAGACTAAAGTTGGAAAACACAAACAGGGTTTAAAGAAGGGGCGTGCACTTGCCTAAAGCTTATAGTAAGTTCATATTTAGCTTTCTTTATTCTGTGCAAACATGTACTTATTTGCTTGTTGAATCATATTCAGAAATACTCTATAATGTTTCTATTTTATTACAATTAATTAATATTGGAAAATACGGTTAGAATTAGGTGACTGCCAAAATGGCTTTGGGAATTTTGGTCTGTATTAATAACACGGTTCTCTCTTTGGTGTGACTGTTTATGATGCAAATATGACTTGGAATACTGTTTACGAAGAAAGCTTTTTGAAATACAACATCTGAGTAGTTTCCGTGCTTAAAGATTTCATCTCTTCTTTAGTGCTTATGGGAGAACATGCATGTTCAGCTTATTTGACACAGTAATACGAACAATAGACACTGTCAGTATATCACTCAGCCCCTCACAACAAGCCTCCTTAAGCTACAGTAAGATCAGTGTCCCTTTGTTGTTGGTTAGAAACCTGGGGTCGGGAAGTGAAATGGGGCCACGTGGGCACTGACTTCAGTGACTCCACAGCCAGGGGGCTCCATCCCGAGCCTACACATCACCCCTCTGCCTGATCAGAGCCCAGGGCTGTCCATCTCGTGCATGTCACACGATCTTTATAAATTTTAGTTTTCATTTCATGTCATGTCCTTAAAATCAAGATGTGATGTGCTGTACAGTCCCGTGGTAAACAGGTGATACTCTGCAGAAGTACAGACACCCACAGTAGAAAGGCTGCAATGTTTGTTTCCATTTTTTCCATCTAAAACTTAAGAAATATGGACCATGTTTTACCTTAATCATAAATCACCCATTTATTAGTTCAATGATAACTAAGCTTTTTACAGTGCATTGCATGTCATAAAGCACTTTCACATGTGCGTCACTGAGGAAGGTTTGCAAAATAATTGTCTTTGCTTAAAACACATTCAAAGATCCGTGGTGTGTATGAAAAAATATCAGTGGTTGATGGGAGTATTTGAGTGGTTTATAGGTTCCTCATTGCATGGTGATGGCCCCTCTGGATAAACCAGAGAATTGTGAAATTTTCTATTTCTAGAAAAGCAAGCATAAATGTTTCCCACTTAGTGGACCATTTTGCAGAGTGTCTGTCTTGGGACTGTGACTCATGCATGTGTACTGTGTATTTCTCAGGCTGAAAGGGAGAATGGACAGTGCCTGCCATTCTGGTGAGAGAGCTGAGAGTCTGTGGGGTTGGGTTATATTAGAGCATTTCTGTTCTCATGGTAAAAGAAGCAAGGATAAATCACTCTTTTTTCAGAATTGCATGAACCACTGGGAGCCGTAGGTCTTTGAAAGGGCTCACAACACCATGGTGACATTTTTCAGGGGTGATACTTTTCATCTGACCATCCTTCAATTTTTTCTTCTTTAGAAATTTCCATTTTCAGGAAAGCTCACGTACCATAGTGTGAGACACTTTGCAGGGGTCCATGAGCTTCCTGAGACCTCAGGGAGTTTCTGGACCTCAAAGTTGGAGCCTTACTGTGAGGGAATTGAACTGCTCACAATGTAGAAGGAAACTGTGGGCTTGAAGACCAGGCAGACCTGGTTTTAACTCCTCCAGGGGCTCAAGAGCAGTGGCTCTGGTAGTTACCAGCTGTGTGGTTTGGGGCAAGAGTCAGTGAACCCCTGTTTCCTCAGTGGAGAAAAATAATGCATGCATTATATTCTGCAGGGTTGCTAGCAGCATTTAAGATAATATATGTACCGTACATCAAGTGACACTTGGTATATGACAGTCACCCAAAAATACTAACTGCTACTGCTACTAAGCATTTATATTCTAATTAAATAGGTTTTTGTGCCAGTGAGTCTGAGAAAAATGGGAGTTTTTAAGCATGTCTTGATGGAGAGACTGGGCTGTTTCTCAGCTTCTTGTTTTCACAAATTTGCACATAATTTCTCAGTAAATGTGTTGAGTCGAGCTTTTTGAGCCAAGGAATATTTATGTCAGTCGAATAATGGACAGCATTGAACTTGAATGATTATATATATGAGCAGTAACGTTAAATAAAGCAAAGGCTTTTAATTTTGAGGAATAATTAATTTGGATTTTTCTATTTATTATGTTACTCCTAAGTGATACCTTACTTACTGAGGTTGGCCAGCTTTCAGAAGTTTGTCATACTTTGTTACATACTGAATAGCCTATAATCATCAAGATTATCCAGTTAGCATAAAGTGCAGTTTAGTTTTGTTATGTAGTTGTTACCATAGCTGGAGTCGGGTGGGTGTTTAAACCTTTGTGAACTCAAAATTCTTTTATAATGATGGAATATTTCATGTTTTAATACTCCTGGTGCAGAGTATGTGTTCAAATATTTCACCAGGTATGTGTTTTTTACAGGTTCATATAATATATAAAATGCATTTCTGTTCCAAGAAAAATATAAGTGGTAAACAGCTGGGAGAGAGCTTGCATATTTTCCTTTATTATCCTGTCTGATGATTAATGCATTCAGCTATGTTCAGCCTCACGTTTAACCAGGTTAGTGTTTAGTTTTGGTCAGGCTGTTTTCCTTAGGAGAACAGGAATGGCCAATCCTGTGCCCTGCCTGTCTTCCAGATGGAGGCTTTGCATTGTTGCCAGATCACGGTGCTTAACGTGAGGTCAGATTTTCTTGTGAAAACAGATTTTGGATTAACTGCGCACACCTCTCCAGACCTGTCTGTGCACTTGAGCTCCAGCAGCCTGCCGAGGCCACGGTTCCAATTTCAAGATGCAAAAGAGGTTCTGCTCTGTAGCATAAAATTGCAAAAGCAAGTTTTTTAGTGCACAGTAGATTTGCAGGCCTCCCTTTCCTAGAGACTGTGAGGTTTAATGGGAAGAGCATGAACTTGCTGTCCGCTGTGTGACCTTGGATGAAGCCCTTAATAGCTGAGGCGCTGGTTCTCATAAATCTGCCTTGATTGATTATTGTGAGAATTTAATGTAGCGCTGGCAGATTATAGCCTGCAGGCCTCTTTTTGTAAATAAAGTTTTATTGAGACAAGCCACATCCATTCCTATGGCCTTGTTTATGGCCATTCACCCACTACACCAGCACAGTTGGGTAGTCGTGACACAGGCGACCGTGTGGCCTGCAAAGCCTAGACTATGTACTTTCTGTCCCTTTATGGAAAACTGTGCTGACCCCAGATATTGAAAAAAACTGGTTTGAGTCTGAGCTCTTCCACTCAGTGACAGAGTGACCCTGATCATGTTCTGTGACCTCTTTGTACCTAATTTTTCCTCTGTAAATGTCATTTATACACTCCTTCAGTGAATACTGTGTGCCTGTCATGTGTCAAGCACTGTTCTAAGCTCAGGAAGTGCAGTAGTGAGCAAAATAGACACAAATACCTGCCCTTCGGAGCTTACATTTTAGTGACCTGTTCAGTGGGGACCATGCTAGTGCATACAGGGAGACCTAGATGAGTGAATGCTCGTGAGCACATTTAGAACCTTGACACAAGCAGTCATAAGTAGAATACATGCCCAGTGATGCTGGTTATTGTTACAATGCTCCTATAGCGGGGTTAATGTGGGAAATGAAGCAGGACCTCAGTTCGGGGGGGCACCCTTAAATTCCAAGTTTACGGTCACTAAGGGTTTACTGAACGTGAATAACGAACAGTAGTGAGGAGTATACAGGATCATAGCTGGTGTATAAAGACAGGATGGCTCATGAAACTCTAATCTCTGCAAAGTGAATGAAACAGCAGCCCTGCCCGTTGAGCGCAGCGCGGATTCAGGGTATTCTTGGTACAGAGGACTGCTTGGGCGGAGGTGACAGCAGGAAGGGCAAAAATGCCGATGCCTCTGATCCTCTGACACATAGGCGTGGAGCTTGGAGTTGACTCCTGGGATCTTATGCTCACTGCATATTTTAAAATTCTCATTGGACTTCGGATCCCTTGGACTTCTGAGGGTCTTTGAATCCATATAGGAAGGAATGGGAGGAAAGGTACTCAGGAATGTAAGGGTCAGCTTAGATTAATATTCTTTGGAGTAGTGATTATGTTTTAAAGTGGAAGTTTGAAAATATGAAATTAATGCTAGCTTCTTTGTATACATTAACTATCCTGTATTGATGACCTAATTAAATTGGGGTCTGTGCACAGGGTTCTAGGACCCGGGTGCTCTGCCCCGCGGGGCTCGGGCTCGCACAGGAGCGGAGTAGAGGCCATGGGGAGCGGAACGAAGGCACCACGGCAGAGGGCCTGGGGACCCCTGAAGGTGTGACTGGGCGGAAAATAACTTAACTTTGCTAATGTTCTCATTCCTAAAGTAAGGAGAGTAGACCAAGGTGCTCTAGGTCCTTTTCAGCTCCAACGATGTGATTTGTGAATCTTCTCTCTGACCAGATGCCCCGAAGTAGAGGCCTTGTGGCCGTTTTTCTCTCCCGCTAGAAACCGTTGCTTCCCTCCTGGCGTAGCGACCCTGTGCCTCTGCGTCTTTGTGTCTCTTGGGTAGAACGCGTGACACTGGAGTAACGGGGCCGCTCTCCTCGTTCTCAGTCAGTCTGCACCGTCTTTCTCGGGGCAATTTCCTTTTGTAACCCGTCCCTGTGGGTGACGGTGTAACTGATGGGCCCCATGATTCCCCGAAGCGCCTTTCAGTTCTGTCCGACTTCCTAAGAGTCTAGAGTATGACTCAGAAGACTGAAGATGCACTGGGAGGGAGAGGGCTGTGTTTGTTTTGTTAAGGAGGAAAAGAAGGGAAGCCTCCAATCCTGGGAGCTCAGGGGCTGATTTCAGATCTCGGGGCGTCGCTGCCGCGGTGCTTCTGCAGTGTATCCTTTTTCCTGTCAAGCTCCCCGTTTGGCAAATAACTGTAGGAAATGTTTACACCTAAAAGCATATCTGATGTGAAATGACCAATTCAAGATTGCCTGTGTTATAGGCATGAAAACTAAGACTTGAAATCTATAGTTTGTGGTCTGTGACCTGGCAGAGATTAAATAAAATTCATATACACTTTCTGAAAAGAAAAAGAAAAAAAAATTTATACTTTATTTGAAAACATGCCATTCTTCTGGAACTTTCACTTTTAGGGTATTGAGTAGTTAAAAGTGAGATGTTTTTGAAAGATCTCCAGTTAGTAAAGAATTGAAGTGGAAAAATAGACTCCAATGATTTTACCGATCAGGAGTCATTGCCCTTAAAAATATAAAGTTAATATTATCTATGACTTTAATACCTATAGTATTCCAAGTACATGAAATTCCACCTAAAGGGCCTGTATGGGTACAGGGTCAGATGGTATCATTTTAAGCCGCTGCTGCTGAGCCTGTGTTCGCATCGTATGTTTTGAAGACAGGAAACAGGGTGTGAGAAAAGGCCTCCCTACTGCCCGTTTTAGAGGGTTGCTCACGGGGAACGGCGCCGAGGTGGTGTGACGGTCAGGAGCTCTGTTTCTAGGGTCAGAGAGATCCAGGTCCAAACCCACCCCTGCGATGCACAGCGGAGTGACCCTGCTTCCCCTCGGAAACGGGGTGACGTGAAGTCCTACCTCAGAGGCTCCCCTAATCTTGGGAAGACTCGATCAGAGAGCTCGTGTAACATGAATAGTGCTGGGCTATGACTTACTTTACATTAACTGCAGTCATTTTTGTTAGCACAAGTGCATCCTGGAAATCTAAACGCGGGTCATCAACTTCCTTCTCTGCCTCCTAATGGAAATCCTCTGGCACCTTTTGAAACACTGTGTTGGGAATTGGACTTCCGGTTCTGGATCAGAATGGTGTCGAGGTATTCCTCCTGCTGCGCTCAGCCAGAATGCCCTGGCTGTCCTGTGAAACGAACTCAGGAACATTCCGAAAGGCAAGAGAACAGGGCAGCCTGCCCAGGGACCCAGGGACTTGAGGGGAGGCCCAAAGGTGACTTTCCTGGGTCTCCTTTTCCCCCGTCGATCTCCAACTGGACGTCAGAGAAGCCGTTGGTCCAGAAGGGCCTGTGGGTGCAGACGCAAGAAGCCCCCCGGACAGCCTGCTCTAAAGCAAGACAGACCCTTAGACAATGCCCGCCCTACGAACACTGCGGGGAAAATGTAGCCCCACCCTTACCAGCTAAGGCCAAGTGAGCGGGGACTCACACCTTCCCCTGGACGTACGGAAGCACCCCTCATCCCTCGGGGTGGTGTCAGAGAAGACTGGGTGGGGGGCCAGGACTTCCATCCCCACTCAGCAGTGACAAGGCGCCCTCCGTCCTCTGCCCGGCGGCCAGTGGAGGCCAGGCGGAGGACCGCAGCTCCCACCTGTTGGAGAACCACAGGCACGAAGCTGTGGCTCGACCTTCTCCCCAGCAGTGAGGAGGCACCCTTCCCCCACCTCACATCTCTGGTGTTAAAAGAGGCCGAGTGGGGGACCTGGATGGCCCCCCAACATGGCAGTAGCAAGATGGCCCCTTGCCTTGCATTCCCATTTCCCTGGTTAGAGGAGGCCAGCTAAAGGAGATTTATTCAAGGTTCACAGTCTCTTGACGTTAAACCCCAAATGTTTAGAACAGAATTAAAAATCATGCATTATACCAGGAACCGGGAGCATCTCAGCTGGAGTGAGAAAGGCAGCCCACAGCTTCCCAGCCTGAGCGGCCTTCAGGGCAGCCGGCGTGGAAGGGCTCCAGTGAGCAGTACGAGCCCTGGACGTGTGAAGCACTGAGGGAGCTCGGCAGGGAGACGGAAGATAGAAAAGCCAAAGGGAAGTTTAGGGGTGGAAAACACAATAACTTGAAATGAAATTCAAGAACTCGGTGCGTATGGGCTCGGCACCATAGCGGAGGGGGTGAGCGGGAAGAATCGGGGGGCTTGAGGCCAGAACGCAGTTATCCGGTGTGAACAACAGAAGGAGAAAGACCGGGAAGAATGACAGCCTCAGGGAAGGTAGAAGTGTGATAAATGGTCTAACCTTCTGCCCTCAGAGTCCCAGAAGGACAGAAGAAGGAGGGTGGGGCTGAGAAAGCGTTCAAGGAAACAGTTTCCCAAATTTGGCAAAACCCTACCCGGATTTAGGAGGGCCAAGGCTTGGGCGCATTTCCTCGGACTGGATTGTGGGTAGTAAATGGGCCACCTCTGGAAATTTTTATGACCCATTAATGCATCCATCCTATTGAAACATGGAAGGATCTTGTTTTCAGTCTTATTCTCTCTGACCAAGACCCACTTGCTTTATCTTAGTCTGGGTTACATCCGCTAGTGTTTCCAATAAAACATAAGAAGATGGTTTTGCATATCTTACACTTTCCTAAACCAGCAGCCACCTTGGCGTGTGACTGGTGGAAATGAGCATGTATGTCCACCTGCTGCTATGTACACAGGTGTTCACAGCAGCCCCATCATACCAGCCCCAAGCTGGGGACAGCCCTCTGCCTGTCACCCGCTGAACGGATGCATCCACTGTGCCGTGCGCACATGGGAGCAGTGCCCACGCTGCGAACGGACGAGCTGCTGTGATAGGCGGCAGTGCATTTGGCAAAGGGACACAGAGAGCGCGCTGTATGTCTGCGCTCACCCCAGACTCCAGGAGAGGCAGAAGTGACCTAAGAAGATAGAGGTGAGAGTATCAGTTACGTGAGGACTTGTCAGCTAGTCAGGGACACGAGGGAGCCCCTGGCGCTGGAATATTCTCCACCTCAATCTGGGTGGTGGTGGCACATGTGCATAAATTCTCTGTAAGCCGTGGGCTGAAGATTTGTGTACTTCACTGAAGTTAATTTTAGAATAAAATATGTGTGTGCCCTGAAGCCCAGATCTCTCTGCAAACTCTTCCCCTTGCCTTCAAGGTGAAATTGAGACTCATGAGTGTGGCCTCCAAGCCTGCGACCCGGTCGGTCAGGCGCGTTCCCTGCTGTGCCCCGTGGCGCCTCATGCTCCTCCACACCTGGAGAGGGGGCATGCTTTCTGCTCGTCTCTAGGGCCTTCCTCTCTCTCCTGCATCCGCCTCCCATCCTGACTTCAGTAAGAGCAGTAAGTATGCCTGATTTGTCGCCTCGTTCCCAATACAAGGTCTGTCACAAAGTAGCTTTCCTTTTACATTTTTGTCAAGTGAGTAAAAATGGTTGTAGATTGAAATTTTTTCAGGCATTCATCTGCTAGCAAACAGGGAACTCAATCATGGAGAAAGGGCCGGAGAACGATGCTGTTGCGCTCACGCCACGCTCGTGGTCACATCCTGAGGGAGGGCACTGAAGACATGGGCAGAGTTAGTTCCTTCCGGCTGGTCGGGGCTGGCGAGGCTGGCCCCGTGCCATCGCCGTGTCCTGGCTGCTCCAGGGCCTGGCTACCGTGTCACGGCCCAGGACCATTCATTGCCCCACTCCCCCCAACCCTGAGCACTCTCACCATACACTTTGAGGCTTTCTAGCACATTTACTGCTATCTAAGCCCTTATCTCTCCTCCAAAGATTAGAAATATCCTCCTATAATTCTATGGTGTGATTTTTAAAAAGTGTGCATTTTTTAATTGCACAGCCCTGGGCTTTGCGGCTACTCCCTCTGTACTGAGCAGATGGGTTGACCCTTGCAGAGCTCCTTCTCTCTGTGTGTCACAAAGGGGCTCCGGTTCTTCCTCAGCAAAGTGGTCATGAGCACCAAATCTTCGCGTGTAAACGTCGGCACGAGAAGGCATTCGGCGCTCTCCCTTCCTTCCCGTTCCCTGATCTCCGGCAGGGCTCACCGTGCTGCTGACATGTCATCTTTATTCACACATTCCCCTCGTTGTGAAGTGTGCCTGCAAGGTGTCCAGGGGCGTCCCCGTGACACTCCAGAGGCTGTGACGCTGTCAGTCAGCTAGTCAGGCTTCGTAGTTGGCAGAGAGGGGTTTCCCTTCAGTCACCTGCTGGCCTCATTCCTCCCTGTGCACAGAAGGACGCGTGGCCTCAGGGCTGTTCGTACACACTTCCTTCCAAGGGATGTGTGACATGAGACTGGAGCTCCCAGCAAGTCTTTTCCTTAATGCCAGGGGCAAGTTGATAAACAGTTTCCAAGGCTACATTTAATGGTGGCACGGAGCTCATCGTAATACAAGCAGTTGAGATTCTGTCTGCGGGTTAAAAATTAAAGACTGAATGCACTCAGGAGAGGATTCTGTTTGTTTAGGCACTGAGGTGCGACGTTGTGTTTGATGCATTATGGGTGGGGATCACCCCAAAGTAGCAGGGGTGGAATGCATATTTTTGCAAACTTGCTGTATGGGATATTTTTGTTCTAATGTAGCTGTGCGTGTTAGCACAAATATGCCAAAAGAGCTTTTCTGAGCTGCTTTGTTTTCTCTGCCACTGACACGGTTTACTGATCCCTTCCTGGTATGACTACTTCCTCAAGCTGTGTCTTGTGGCACTTTAAGGTGGCTGCTACCTGGGGTGGGGCTGGAGTCATGTGCACCCCAGTGTATCAGAGATAAGTTCACCTTGGGATTCATATATTCCCCTGCTTGTGCTTAAATCAGAAGTCTGTCTTCTTGCTCTTCAGATATTTCACTGGTCAGCTTTTGACATTTCACTGGATTAAAACTATTTTAAAGAAATTACTGTAATGGAAAAGTAACACTATGCTTATACTTTTTTCTCTTATGATTCAGCTAGTTTAAAGTTCTTTAAAAAGAATGCCACACAAATGCCTTTAGTAGAACAGAGATTATATTAATCTGTTGTTTTATTGAGCACTTTCTAGAAGCCAGGTGTTGTGCAAGGCATGCCCTTTTCTCACCATCTGCCTAAATGACACCCTCTGCTTTGCAGTAGAGCCCCTTGCCTGTTTCCAGTGAGACCGAGGTGCCTCATCTAAGTGCATGTGGCTGAGCGGGTGGCAGTGCCAGGGTCCTACTCCAGCTTCCTGCCATTGCCCCATGTTCGGTGGGAGTGTGAGGAAGGTGAGGGGCTGGGAGCAGGGGCAGTGCTGTGCAGAGGGGGCAGCCTCCTGGCAGGGGAGATGTTTTACATTCCAAATCAGTTGAAAATACCTTTCTGACATGTAGCCCCAAGGTTTCTGGTTGTTGTGTAATTGGTGAGTGTTGAAGCAGACACATCTCGCAGCTATGCAGTGATTTAACATTCATTCACCAGATATTCAAGTTTCTACCATGTGAGATCCATTCCCTTTTCACTTAAAAACAATTAGCTTTTTTTTTTTCAATCTCATAAGCAGAATATAGTAAGCTTCTTTAAAACCAGCTTATTGCATTCAGCCTTTAAACAAAGATTTTATCTGCTGGCTGGAGAATTCCTGAGAAAATGGCACCAAATTCAGATGCAGATGTCTGCTAAAGTAGGTTCATCTTCCTGGAATCTGGTAGTGACTTAAAAAAACAGTTTTGCTGATCACCTTGTTCTTTGCACTTCTGGTGCGTTCAGAGTTGCAGTGTCACTCCTCTTGGAGAGCTTCTTTGTTGCTCCAAAAGCACTTTGAGAGCACCGCGGCCTTACCGGGCTGTTGCTCTGGGCCCTGTGGTACTGCTCCCCTGGGTTCTGCTCTGAGCTGCTCCATGGCTCATTTTCATGTGTTCTTCCTTCTACGGTGCTCGGCCTTGCAGTGTCTGGGGCGCAGTTAGCTGATGAGATGCAGCCGCTGAATGTGTGGATCCCTTCTCGGCCCCCGCCCCCCCTATATCCCTGCCCTCGGTGCTGTCAGCCCTGCACTGATGTTAGCATTGAGGTGCTGCCCTGTCTCCGTCCTCCGTGGGAAGTGGGGCAAATGCTTGTCCCATAGTTTGTTTCCTTTCCTGCCAGCACATTAGTTCACCCATTGGAAGAACTATTAGTTCCTCCTTACTCGGGTTTCAGAACCCACTTCAGGTACAGATAACTCTACAGTGCATTGTAGCTGGTCAACAAGATATTACTATTAAAGGCCTTTGTCTCCTAAAACCTCAGCTTGCAAAACTTAGGTGGAAAATGCTCAGCCTTTCTAATAAGAATAAGAAGGAAAAATGCTCAGCTTTGTTAATAAGAATAAAGTAAAATCTGAAAATAGCCACGTGAAGGTAGCACGGAGCCTCCCTTGTCACTCCCTAGTTGATCGTCCTGTTCATTTCCTTTATAGGAATTACCACCATCTGTAAATATGTTTATTTGTTCACTTATTTCTCGCTTATGCCCTCCCAGGTGTGCCCCCTCTCCTGCTAAGTTTCTTGAGCACAGGGACCTGTTCACTGGTCTCCTGGGGGATGTGTAGATGGGGTCGGTCATAGGAGCTATTTTGCTTCCTTCACATGCATTTATTTTTTTTCAGCAAATAACTTGACAGCTAAGGTCAAGGCAAGGGATGCAAGAATGAATGAAGCATACAGTTGGAAATCTCAGAGTTTAATGAAAGAGTCAGATACGCAGATAAATAGCTGCTGTATATACTGTGGATTACATGCAGCCAGACTCTCACCTGACCGTCCCCATCCTGGGAAGGAGCCAGCCTAGGACCTAGAGAAGCCAACAGATACCGTGTTTATAAAGCTCTTCCCACACATGGAGAGAGGCGAGGAATCTTCCACCCCTCTCAGAATTCCTTTTCTTATTGTTCTGCTCATGTAGTAGCCCAGGGCAGGCCCCTTCTTTGGAGGGAAACTTGGTTTTTCAGGCCCATTCTGCCCCCACCTTGATGAGGCCTACACCCACCTGTACCAACCGCTCTCCTGTGTCTCTCTGAGCCACTGGTGGGAACTGGAGATTTTGTCCCCAGAAGACTCTGAAGTGGGTCAGACCAATACATGCATTAAATTAACTCCAAAATCACTTTGACCTCAGGGCAGAAAATTTATTCCATATTAAAATACTAAATTCATTGTAGTAACAAAATGCCCATAAGAGATACTCTATATTTGAATATTAATTCTATCTCATTATCAAATTCCCAGGGAGATTGTAAATCCAAAGATTACATTTCCTTTTAAATTCAAGTCCAAAGACATTAAAGCCAGATTCTGTGCTCAGATGAGTTAAAATTCAAAGACCTTGAAGTTCCGAATGTGTCCTCCCCAGTCTCTGATTCTGCTGGGTCCCAGCTGGAGGGGCTCAGTGATGCCTGTATGAGGGTCAGGGTTCTTCTCTGCTGGAGTCTGGGTTGGTGGCCTGCAGTTTCACAAACCCTAATACCAAATCTCTGATAGGTCTCCCTTATAAAACGTAAAAAGGTTTACAGAGCCACAGGCTCATCAACGCACTGGCCTCAAAGGAAGAAAAAATGCCAGTTTGCAGCCTCCCAAGTTAACCCGAGCAAAAGGGTGTCCCCAGACGCCAGCACCTGGCATCTGGTGCCACTAGCACACCACAGCAGAGAGGCTTGGTCTCTGCTTCGCCAGCATTTCCCAAAGTCCGGACGGTTTGGTGGCCTGTGACATTTGGGAGCAGCCTCCTCACTATTTCTTGGGGTGAAAAATCCCTGTGAGCCAAGGCCATGCTTCTCTCCCTCGCCTGGGCGTGAAGGGCCCCAGTCGTAGTTTCTGCCCTAGTAACAACTAAGATTTTCTAAAATTCCCTTTAGGAACAGTTAGGACTAGATGCATCTTTATTCCCCTTTTAGATGTTTTTATCCTGACCATCAAGTTAATTATTTTCCATTTTATATCTGGGTAATCCATCCTCTAAGGTTGCAACTTTTGCCCCTAAAAATAAAAAGTCACTCTTCCTTCACCTAAATCAGCTCGATAGCTGTCTTTTGTTTTCATTCTTTCACTGCTGCTGTTCTGATAGTAAAACAGAGCCGCTTTGCATACATACCACTCTAGCTTTTAGATTTCCTGAGCACCTCTGGATTTTAGAGACAGATTGCTCCAAAGACCTTTTCAAATTGAAGTGTTTCCCTGAGTTGATTTTCTACATTAGAATAACAAAACACTATCCTTGTGTTTTTCTGGTCTTGGAATCTACCTAAATATTCTCTTAGGTGTGATATTTACTGCAGGTTTCTGGCACATAATCTTTTCCAAGTTAAAAAAGTTCTCTAGTTTTCTGCAAAAAAAAAAAAAAAAAAAATAGGTGCTAAACATTATCAGATGCTTTTTCTGTGAAACTGAGATAATTATTAGTACAAATTAGGATAATTACAGGTTTTCTGATCTACATTAAGCTCAGGATGAATTTTTCTAGCATGTTTAATTGAGTTAATTTAATAATACTCCAGGAATTTTGGGGTGGGGAGGGGCTTGTCTGTATCTGTAAGGTAAATAGGCCTGCAGTTTTCTTGTACTGGTCTGTCTCTCACCCTGGTTTTGGAACCAAGTCACAGTAGTCCCATAAAACGATCTGGGAAGCTCTCTCTCTTTTTCTATGGTTTTGGAGCAACTTATATACATAATACGTTACCTGTTCCTTAAAAATTTGATGGCACTCGCTTGGAATGCTGTCTGGGTCTTTTACTGTTTTTATATGTGTCTTGGTCATTTTCATATTTTTAAATTATTTAAATTTAAGTGTTTATTGTTCTGGTCAAGCCTTTTATTGTGTCAGTGTTGACATTTTCTACTTTTCTCAGAAATAGCCGTTGCACCTAGATTTTTAATTTTTTTCCTAAAGTTTGTAATATTACTTTATGTGTGTTTTCTATACCTATTTGTCTCTTTTCATTGTATTCTTTTTAAACATTCTCTCTCTTTTCCTTTCCCAAGCTGGAGTTTTTCCTTTCTATTAATGTTTACAAAGGAACAGCGTGGGTCTGGCTTGAGTCTCTTCCCTGCGGTGTTGTCCCCCCCTGACTCCCTGACGTCTGCCCGCCATTCAAGAAGGAAGAGAAGACTGGTCGCAGCCTTCTCTCCGGAAATCACGTGAAACATGAATCAGAGGGATAACGTCTTCAAAATGCTAAAAAAAACCTGTTAATCTAGAATTAAACATTCAGCCAAAATATCCTTCAAAAATGAGGGCCAAATAAAGACATTTCCAAACAAGCAGAAGTTGAAAGAACTTGTCTTTCACAGAACTGCTTCAAAAAGAGTTAAAAGAAGTTGTACAAACTGAAGGAAGATGATACCAAGTGAAACCTGGTTCTAGACAAACCAAAAGCACTAGAAAAGTTAGATATGTGAGTAAAAATGAAATGCCTTTGTCCTCACTTTTAAATTTATTTAAAATACAGTGGTCTCTTTGAAGCAATCATAGCAATGTATTTTGAGGTTTATAATGTATGTAGAAGTGAACCATACAAGAGCGATTGCCCAGATGTCAAGAGGAGATAACAGTTGTAAGATTCTTATGCTGCATATGAAATAGTATGATTTGTAGATAGACCACAGACACGTACTCTTAAGCCCTGGAGCAACCACTTAAAAAAAAAAAAGGAGAGAGAAATAGTTAATAAGTCAATGGTGGAGAAAATAGTGAAATATTAAAAAGTCCTTAGCTTAGAAGAAGCCAGGAAAAGAGGAAAAAGGGAGCAAAGAGCAGTTTAGGACACATAGAATACAGATAACAGATAATAAACTTAAACACAATTGTATTGATAAGTACATTAAAAGCAAGTGGTCTAAATACTCCAATCAAAAGACAGAGACTGTTAGACTGGGTTCAAAAGCAAGACTCAATTATATGATGTCTACAAGAAATACATTTTGAGTGTAAAGATGAAGGTAGGTGAAAAGCAAGAAAATGAAAATAATGCATTATGCAAACACTTATGAGAAAGCTGGAGGAACTTCAAACAGGAATGTCCCTAGATGCACAGAGGGATAATTCATAATGTTTAAAGGACCAGTTATCAAAAAGACTTAACTTGTGTATGTGAGATTCTGGAAGCTGTTTGTGTATGATAATCTCACTTGATACTTAAAAAAATAAAACTTTTGCAGTTGAAAAAAAAGGCATAATAACCTAAACATATATTGCTGATAGCACTATCTTTATTCATAAGTGAGATGGTGTGTATTAGGGAATTTACAAGAAAGTTATTGTGATAAGGGAATTTTGAATGGTCATAGGATGTGTGCATGTGTGTGTGTGAAAATACATATATAAATAAAACACATACAACTTAGCTATATTATCTAGATCAAGTAAAGAATAATTAGAAAAACAAGTTTTTTAGTATCTCTACAGTAGCATCATAAACCTCACATGCACAAAGCAAAAACCAACAGAACTGAAAGGAGAATTGGATCTCTAATTATAATCAAAGATTTCAACATTTTAAGCAAATTCTAGAACAAGAAGAAAGAAACTCAATACTATAGGAAACTTGAACACCGTCAGCCAGCTTGAACAATTAAAATTTACAGAACCCTGTACCACCTGCAGAGTTTACATTCTTTGCAGTACCCATGGAACATTCCATAAAACAAACCTCAATACATTTAAGTGAATTCAAATCAGACAGTATGTTCTCTGACTACAGTAGAGTTGAATTAGGAATCAGTAGCCATAAAGTATCTTTAAAATCCCAGAATATTTGACAATCAAACAGTGTACTTCTAAATAGCCCGTATGTCAAAGATGAAATCATATGGAAATTAGAAAATATTTTGAACTGAATGAAATGAAAACACAACATGCCTAATTAGTGAGATTCATGTAAATAGTGTTTTGGAAATCACTGTTTCAAATACTTATATTAGAAAACAAAAAAAGGTTTAAAACTAGTGATCTCAGTTTCCAACTTAAAAAACTAGTAAAAACCAAGAATAAATTCAACCATAGTAAGTAGAAGAAAAGAAATAATAAATAGGAATGGAAATCATTGAAATAGAAAGCAGATACAGGGTAGAGAAAATCAGTACAATCAAAAGCTGGATACTTGAAGAGATCAATAAATCTGCCAAGAAAAAAGATACAAACGGCCTATGAAAGAGGGGGCCATCACTACAGATGCTGTAGGCATTAAAAGGATAATAAGGGAATATTATAAACAACTTTATGCCAAAACTTTCAACAAATTAGAAAGCATGGAAAATTTTCTTGCAAGAGGCAAGATACCAAAACTGAATTAAGAATAAAAAGAAAATCTCCATACCCTATGTTTTTTAAAATGTAATTAAAAACTTTTTCCACAATAGGACCTTGAGGCATACACAGTTCAATAGTGACTTTTAATAGCACTTGAGAAAGAAAGAAGAGCCGGTCTTTCTCTTTTAAGAAAATAAAGGAGGAGCGCTCACTCTCCAGCATGTTTTATGAAGCCAGAAACACTCTTGATACCAATATTCCGACAAAAGCCTTACAAAGAAAAAAGAAATACAGAAACATGAACATGAGCAGAATCGTGAAATGAAACACAGAGAATTCTTTTAAAAATATTTACTGAATCCTGTACTATATAAAGTGATAATGCATCATGAATAATAATACTGTATCTCAGTCATGTACTGTTAACATTAGAAAATTGCTGTATTCCCCCATATTAACAGAATAAAAGGGAGAAAGATGAGATTATCTCAATAGATAGAGGGAAAGCATTTAACAAAATTCAGCACCCATTCATAATAAAAATTTTCAGCCTGCCAAGAGTAGAAAGGAACTTCCTCAACTTTATAAAGGGCATCTACTAAAAAAAGTTCACCAGCTAATTTCATACTTTGTGATGAGAGACTGACTGCCCCCCCCACCCCCTTAACAGCAGGAGCAGGGCGAAGATGTCCGCTCTCATAACGCTCATTAACACCAACCCGGAGATCCTAAGCGATCCACTGAGCAAGAAAAAGAAATAAGAGACATACGTATTGAAAGGAAGGAGTAAAACTATCTTTATTCATAAGTGAGATGGTGTGTGTTCAGGAATTTACAAGAAAGTTACTGTGATAAGGGAATTGTGAGTGGTCACAGGATGTGTGCATGTGTGTGTGTGAAAAAATATATAAATATATAAATGAAACACACATACAACTTAACTATATTATCTAGACCTAGTAAAGAAAAATTAGGGAAACAAGTTTTTTAATACCTCTACAGTAGCATCATAAAACATGAAATACTTAGGGATAAGTTTTAACAAAATATACACAAGAATATATATGCCGGAAGTCATATAACACTGGTCAGAGAAGTGAAATGACCTAAATAAGAGGTCTCCTGTATTCATTTAAGGGACAGTTTAATATTGTTAAGATACCTGTTCTCCCCATGTCTATGGAGTGAATGCTATATACCAGTCAAAATTTCAGGAGGCTGTTTTTGTAAAAGCTGACATGCTGGTTTTAAACTTTCTATGTAAATGTAACAGACTTAGAATAGCTTTTAGGGAAGTTGTGTCACCCCAAAATTCACGTGTGAAGTGCTAACTCCAAGTTATTTAGAATGTGACCTCATTTGGAAATAGGTTGCTTCAGATGTATCAGTTAAGATGAGGTCATGCTGGGATAGGGTGGCCTCTAATCCAGTGTGACTGGTGTCCTCATTAAAAGGGGAAATCTGGACATAGAGACACACACAAGAAGAATGCCACGTGAAGATGAAGGCGGAGACAGATCTACAAGCGAGGAAACACCAGAGATTGTCAGCAGACCCCCAGGAGCACAGAGAGAACGACCCTCAGAAGGAACATCCTGCCAACACCTTCATCTCAGATTTCTAGCCTCCAGACCGGTGAGAGAGTAAATTTTGTTATTTAAGCCACTCAGTTTGTGGCACTTTGTTACAGCACCCCTACCAACCAATACAATAGCCAAAACAACTTTGAAAAAAAAGGTGGAGAATTTTTCTTCTTTCATGAGTTACTACAAGGCTAATTAAGACAGTCATGTTGGCATAAATATATACATAGAATGGAATAGAGAATCCAGAAATAAACTGATGGGGAAATGATAATCTTTTCAACAAATGGTACTGGAAAAATTGTATATCCTTATAGAAGAAAAAAGAAACCTCAACCCTAAACTTACACCAAATTCGAAATTGACTTAGATGGAAATGTGAAAGCTGCAACTATAAAACTCACAGAAGGAAAAACGTTGTGGACATGGTGGCGCAAGCCATGATTTCTTAGGAGACAAAAAGCAGTAGTCACGAAAATTGGTAAATTGTTCTTCATCTAAATGAAAAAGTTACACTCTTTGAAACACACTATTAAGAAAATGAAAAGACAAACCACAGACTAGGCGAGAATATATCAATGCATATAGTACTCATGTCAAAATTATGTGAAGAACTCTAAGTAAGAAAGAACAACCCAATTAACAAAATAGGTGAACTGTTTGAACAACACTTTATAAAAGAAGACACAGGAGTGTCCCATAAGCGCTTGAGACAATGCTCCGTATCGTGTCATTAGAGAAATGGAAATGAAAATCACAATGTGATACCACCTGAAGTCTGTTGGGAAGGCTCTGCAGTAACTCAGTTACATTGATGGAGGGAATGTGAAATAGTCCATCCCGTTGGAAAATAGCTTGGCAGTTCTTACAAAGTTGAACATGCACTTAGCAGATGACCCAGGCATTCTACTCAGTATCAGCACATCTACAAAAACGACATGGATACGCGTATTCAGAGCACCTCTGTTCATACAGGTACAAGTGGACCAGCCGAAATGGCCCTCCACATGTGAACAGATAAATAAGTGATGGTATATTCATAACCACATAAAGAGAAACAAACCCCTGATACAGATAACAGCTTGGATTAATCTCAGAAACATCAAACACCTTCTTGATATGGTCTCATTTGTACTGTGGGACAGACAGAACACACTGAGAGGGACAGAGCAGGTAGCGGTTGACGAGCAGGAGCAGCCGTGGTCGCCGAGGGGCCCAGGGAGCTTGGAGGGGTGATGGAAACGCTCTGTGTGATTTGTCGGTGGTCGCACATGTGCAGGCATGGTGCACTGGGTGTAAGTATATCTCAACAAAGGTCATTTTGGAAGTAAAACAGCACAGGGGCTGGTGGGCTGTGAAGGGCAGCGTGTTCCATTGGCAGAGTTTCTTCTAGGGCTCGCAGCAGGTCTCACAGACTTCAGCTCGGTGGGTGGTTTGGGACTGCGAAGTCCGGAGTCCTCAACCCACTGGCATCTCAGAATCACCCGAAGAGCTTGTCCAAGACAGTGGTGCCCAGGCTTCACTCCCAGAGGTGCTGATCAGCTGTTCCGTGCTTGGGGCCATGGCTGTGATACCCTTTGAATCCTCCCCTGGCGATTCCGATGTCGAGCCAGGGTTGAGAACCACTGGCCCCGACTTCTGCCCTGAGCTCTAGAGAAAGACCGTCTGCAGAACGCAGGCCATGTTACTCCCTGAGGGACACCGTCAGTTGTCCCTCTGGTCTGGGAACAGAAGTGGTGGCTCAGTCATGAAATATCCAGTATTACCCTGCACACAACGCCATGGAAATAAATGCAGTACAGAGATAAACGATGCTGTATTTTTGTGCGACTTAGAATGGTCGCGTGAGGAAAGCCAGCGGAGGGGTTCAGATGGAAATCATAGCCCAGAAGTGCACCCAGCTCACGAGAAAGTCGAGGAAAACATGGCACTAACAACTTAGGGTACCTACAAACCTGCTGTGATTGTAGGAGTAAATCTTGATGTAATTGAGCTTCGCTGAGGGAAGACATGGTTGGTAAAGGATTACTCTGCCCAGCCCTTTTCAAGTGTTGGTGGTAAAGGAAACCTAAAAGCTCAGAACCAGGTGAAAACAGTACTGTCCTCATGTGCCGGCACTGTGCCAACTCGTGTAAATGCGGCCCCATGAGGTGGGCAAGGCCCGCTGCTCACACATAAGGGAATGTAGACTTCGTCAAGGTCGGAAGCCTCCTCGAGGTCGAACAGCCAAAGGACGATCTGGAATTCCCTGTAGGTCTGCCTGCCCCCAAAGTGCCCTTCTTCTCTCCGCGTTGTTGGGAGTTGAGTCTCGTCCTGCGGGCAAGTGCTTGCGCGTCTCGTACCGGATGGTCCGTTTCATCCAGCATCTGCCCCTGCGATCGAGCCCTCCGCGTCAGCCGTCAGCACATCTGGGATGCTTCGTCCCCATGGGAACCTTGTGGGAGCGGCCGCACCGTCATCGCGTACTCCCTTCAGCAGTACTCTGGTGATCTCTTTACCTGTTTGTGTGCATTTGTTTTGAGGAGCTGTGGGTGAACACGGTTTTACAAATGTCAGGCTTGATTCACTGTAAGTCTGATAGGAGGTTCGGCCCCGCGTTAGGATCGCACCCTTGCCCTTCTTCAGGTTTTTGGATTTTTGCGTGTGCCGTTCAGTGGCAGAGCAGCCAGACAATTGAAGCTGTTTTCTGTCAACCTGCTCTTTTCCCAGAGGAGCTCAGGTGTTATGAGAGTTGGGGTCTCAGTGTTCTCCGTGCCACAGGCAGGGGCTCGGGTGGCTGCCGTGGGGACCTCACGCCTGGTGGTGACGCTTCTCAGGGGCTTGTATCCGAGCGTTCTTCTTAGGTGACCTTAGCCTGTGTTCGTTCTTAAGTGCACAGTTAGGTATTTGTCATAATGCTGCCATCGTCCATGTCTAGAACTGATCATTTATGTTATAAACATCTAGCGAATTTCTGTGAAAATGTATTTATATCATTTCATAATGCAGTGGTTTGAATACAAAATGCCTGTCTAGGAAAGCATACACTCAATTCAGTGACAGCCCGAGTATACTGTGATTTTTCAAGAGCTCTTTAATGCACCCTTATTGCCTGCTTAAATTTCAGTTTTTATGTGATTTTGTTTCATTCAAAGAAACTCCTACTCATGTAGCATATCTGAGGATTCTATTTCCCCCCTCCAGGAAAAACAATTTTGTTTGCATTGCCTAATAGATCCTGGATACTTTTATTTCTCATTTGCCAGTAAAACTGGTTTTTGAAAGTCAGTTTTCATTTGTACCTAATTCAAAGTAGGACTGTAAACTCAGCCATGTGAAAGTTACCTGCCATTCCCTTGTCCTTCCGGAGCTGCCCCTCCACTCCTCGCCCTGCCAGCTAAGCTTGCAGTGACCAGCACGGAGATGACTGGCTGAGTAATCTGAGCAGCTACTCTGTGTGGCTGCTCTAGGAACCTGTTCTGTCCTCGGTCCCCCTTTGAGGTAGCCCCAGTCTTCCTCATTTTACAGGCAGGAAAACTGACCAAAAATTTAGGTCACGTGCCCCACGCCACCCTCTCGTAAGTGCTGGACAGCTAAGCTGTGACCCCGTGCTGCGCGCCCTCGCCCTGCATCCCCCCACCACGTGCCCCCACCCTGCGTCCCTCAGCTGCGCACCGTGCAACCCCCCACTGTGCATCCCTCACCGTGCGCCCTCACCCTGCATCCCCCCCCCACGCTCAGCATACCCTCACCCTGCAACCCTCCACTGTGCATCCCTCTGCTGCACACCCTCATCCTGCAGTGCCACCCTGACCCCGCGCACCCGCGCCCTGCATCCCTCTGCTCTTTTGCCCCCGGTCCTGGAGCGCTTTGTGTTCCTCACTTCTGATCTCCCAGCAATTTGCACATGTTCTCCCCGACCCAAAACATCCTTCACAGCCCCCTTTGTTTGTTATTTAATGCCTGTTTATTCTTCTCATCTCAAGCTAAATATCACGTCTTGGGGGAGGCCTCCCCTGGGAGCCCCGTGCTTTGTGGTCCCTTAGCTGCACGGAAATCAGCCCAGCACCCGGCACACTCCTGCATGGAGACGCACCGTGCTGCAGGAGGGTTTGAGTTACACCCTGTCTGACAGCTGGTGAAGATCTGTTGGTCTTCCTTCCTCCCTGTGCCAGCCACCAGGCCCTGCTCCTTTTCTGGGTCTCTCCTCTTCACCCCCAGGCAGGTGCATCTGGCCGCAGCTCTCCTTCATTATCGGGAGACTTCATTGTTAACCCTGTCCTACTGGCAGGTGCATGGCAGGTTACTGGGGGAGAAGTGGGGTGTGAGGCCTGCATCGGGAAGTTGTGAAGACAATCTCAGGTGGAGCCACTGCAAGTCTGGCCATAAAAGCTTCCTCTGTGCTTCTCAGACACACGGTCGTATGACCCTCCCAGGTCCCTCAGGCGAGGTCTAACCTCCATGCCAGTGCTTCTCAAACATCTACAGTGAAGAGCCAGATACCTTTCTGCCAAGGCGTCCTGGACCAGTATGTTTATAAAATATGATAGAAAGGAATACCAGAAAAATAGAATTTTAAACTAGACAAAGAGCATTCAAGCCTAAATTTTGTTACAAGACTGTACGGACAGAGCAGAACTCGTAAGTCGCTAGTACAGTTTCTCACTTTTTCCCCCGTCCTTGCAGTGGCCTCCAGACCTTACTCTGGGTAACACTTGTTAGTGGGGTGACAACAGGGAGGGCACCTAACTTGTGAGCCTTACTGCCTTGATCTCTGAAATGGAACCAATAATACCCTGTTGGGATTGAAGGGAATCATTTAAAGTGTCTGCACTAGATGTCTATCAAATAATAATTCATGACCCACCCAACCTCCAATTCCTAGAAGAAATTGTAGAAATTATATTTATTCTCTTCTCCCCTGCCTTGGTGAAACTGAGAACCGTCAGTAACGGTGACTCTTATGCAACAAGCCTGTGCTCGCTGTCAGCTGGAAACCTGGTTTCTCTCAGTGGGATGGGGCGTGCAGACTACAGACAGTCCCTGACTTATAATGGCTCAACTTAAGCTTTCTTGACTCCGTGATGGTGCAAAAGCAGTATGCACTCAGTAGAAGCCATACTTCAAATTTTGAATTTGGATCTGTTCTCACGCTAGTGGTTCATGGTACATCCTCTCTCGTGTTGCTGGGCAGCAGCAGTGAGCGCAGCTCCCAGTCAGCCGCGCGATCACTTGGATAAACAGCCAATACACCGACAACCATTCTGTCATCCGCTTTCAGTACGGTATTCAGTGCATCACATGAGATACCCATACTTGATTATGAAACAGTCTTTGTGTGAAATGATTTTGCCCAACTGCAGGCTAATGTGAGCGTTTTGAGCTCATTTAAGCGAGGCTGGGCTAAGCTGTGGTGCTCAGTGGGTTTGACATATTAAATGCATTTTTTACTTAAAATATTCTCAAGTTACAAGGGGCTTATCGGGACATAACCCCATCATAAGTCAAGGAAGATCCATAGTTGATCTCATACTGGGAATGCTCCCTGGCAGCTGGCTTTCTGCTTCTAGGCCTTTTCAGTAAACAGCTAAGGAATAAGTATTTTTTAGAAAGAGAAAAGTACATCATGAAATCATGCTGATATTTTGAACTTAACTCTAAAATTAATGTTTGATTTGACACTTCTCTTTTGATGCTGGAAATCTCAGTTCCTAATGATATTAATTACCCATTTGCTTTAAGCTAAATATCTAAATAATGGTTCAAGATAACAATGCTGATATTATAATGTGGAGACAACTGAATGCGGTTTTGAGATTTCTGTGCCGCTCTTTACGAGCCTAGGGTCCATCTCACCAGGGCATAAAGTCAGAGTGCTGTTGTCATTCTGTGAAAGGATTTTTGTTTATATGTCATCAGATTAATTTGTTTCTATTGGCTGTTTTTATAACTTTATAAATTTAATTTTTAATTGAGGTGTAATTGACACATAAAATTATATTAGTTTCAGGTGTACAGCATACAGACTTGATATTTGTAATTCCCCTCCCTGGGAGTTGTGCCATTTCACATTCCCTCTAATAGTGCATCGAGGTGGCTGTTTCCCTGTTGCTTGTATATGTTGTAAAACTTGGTTATTTGCCCTTCTGACAGGTGAAAAATGGTATCAGGAATAACAATAAATTGCCTGTCTTTCATTTTATGAGCAAGGTTGAAAGTATTCTGGTATCTCTATGGTCCATTTGCATTTCTTTTTTTCTGTGCCATTTCTGTTTACATATTTCATTTTACTATTTACTATTGGTCTTTTCTCAATTTTTGTAAGTTCTTTATATGTTAAAATATTAATCCTTTTCCTGTGATATTGTACAGATAATTCTCCCAGTTTTCATTTGCCTTTTTAAAAAGTATAGTCAAATTTTAACACCTTTTCTCTATTGTTTCTGCATTTTGAATTGTCTGAGAAAAGCTTTTCTTACTTGTCTCTTAGGAAAAGAGTTCATTTACGAGGACTAGTAAACTCTGATGAACTCAGATCCATTTGGAGTTTGTCCTGGTAAACAGTGTTGGGAAGAGGTCCACTTTTATCTTTTATACAGCTACCCAGTTGCCCCAACATTTTTGCAGAAAGGTGAAGAGAAAAATAATGTTTTTAAATATTTCTGTGTGAGTGTAGGTGACTCAGATACAGATTTTCCCCTGCTCTGCAAAAGTAAAGCGCTTTCTGTGAAACCTTCTGTAAGCTGAAGTGGCATAAAGCGAAGAAACAGTTACCGTTAATTTATAGGGACAAATTCTTGGGCGTTCCCAGGCCCAAAAAATAACCTAGCAGATCATGCCAAGTAACACTAACGTGCAGTAAAAGCAGGAGTGATGTGGTAAGTACACAGCCTGTAAAAGTGGAGATGATGTGTGTACCGTGTGGTTTCCTGGGAAAGGGTCAGGGCTGCGGCAAGCCCCCTGGAAGGCTCAGAGGAGGTGGTGATGGGGTTGGGGTTCTGGGAGGGACAGGACACCGAGGTGCAGGAGAGAGAAGAGAGGGGGCCTGTGTTAACATCTCATCGTTGTCTCAGCACCTGAGGGCAGGCAGGTTGTAATGTCCACACCTTCTGCCTGCCTGCCTCGGCGTCCACGGGAGAGGTTTGTCGTCTGCTACGGCTGACGTGGCTGCTGTGGAAGGCCTGAAATATGGCAGTGTGCTTGACTGCTTAGCCTCACACCTTTTTCTGTCACACAGTCTCCGAAGGCGCTCAGACATCCTGCAGACCTGCCCTGAAGCTTGTGCCCTTTCAGAAGGAAAGGCATGCTTTTCTGCAATCTTCACAGGCAGCGCTGGTAGTCGTAGCAGAAATCTCACACAAGGGATCACGTTCAGGTCCCGCACAGCTTCCCTTCCAGGCCAGTTTTGATTTGTGTCCTTTTCTCTTGCAGTCGCCTCTGCTCTTTTCTGCCAGTTCTTGGCCACAGATCCAGAGCTGCCTCAGTGTCATCCCTGTCGATTTCCCAAAGCCAGTCTCCTTAGCCAGCATCACTGCTGGCACATTTATTGTTGTTGATTCGAAGCCTTTGAAGTTGTTCACTGCATCAGGATGCAGTTCCCTCCAAATGCCATTACTTACTGAGACTGTCAGCCTATTGAGAGCATCTCCAGGGGCTGGTGATTGCCAGTTTTATATGGTCTTTCCAGATGTCTCTAAAGATGCTGTGGAGGTGCCCACTCTGCACGCACAATAAAACGCATCCCACTTTGCATGTAATGAGCCTTAATTGCGGCTGTTAGGCCTTGGGCATACAGCGGCAGCAACGGAGTCGTGTTTGGGGTAAGAACGTGAACCATGTTACCGCTGTGCTTGGTAATGCCAGGTGGGCGGGTGGCACAGTGATTGACAATCAGGGGACACTCACTGCCAAGGTAGTTTCCTCTACATTATTTTCAGCAAAAAAAAACCCAACAGATCGAAACTCAGCACTCAGGGGGAGAGAGCTTGAGTATTCCAGCCGCGTGGATATGAAGGAAACGCCCCCCGGCGTGCGCCCCTGAATTTCCTGAGTGGCTCATGAGGAGAGGCCGAAGCGTCACCGGGGTGCTGATGACAGGCAGTAGGGTCAGCCTGCCCCGTGAGGCTGTGACCCTCAGCCTGCTTTCCTTCTACGGAAATAAATGCCTCGCTAGGCCATTTTCCCCAGTAAATTGTAGTTTCATCACAGTTCAACACTTACTTCTACAAGTGACTGCTTTCTGCAGTTGCTTTCTTCAGATCCGGGAACTTGCTGGCAGCTTCAGGATCAGCCACAGCGGTGTCACCAGTAACTTTAAGCTGTGAAGCTGCCCTCGCCTAAGAACCCGTCAGACCTCCCATGACCCCCTTTAAGTCCCACTCTCATGAGACTCGCACTGCCGTTGTCCCATGCCTCCCTCTCAGCTTGTTACAAAGACTGGATCCGCTCGAGTGTAAGGCAGCATTACAGACACCACCCTCCGCACACCCATCAGTCCACTCCAGCCGCACTTCTGTTCCAGCCACTGTTGAATGCTGACCAAGGGGACCACTCTGCTGCCAGCGGAACCAGTGATAGCTCCGGCCGCTCTCAGGAGCTGTTCGCTGCGTGTGCAAATGGTACCAACAGTGGATGTAGGCAGCTTCAATGCTACACAGTGTCATGTCATCCGCCACTGTCAACATGCTTAACTACATCCGGTTACACTAAGTGTAACACCCTTGCAAGCTCTCTTAAGGCTTTTCTGATACCTAGGGACCCGTGTTGCTGAAATAAATCGAGATTAAGTACAGCTGCTCCCAGACAGTCCAAAACTATGGAAGCTGGACACTGACGTGACGTGCCAAGCATGGCTCCCGGGAGGGGAGCTTGCTGCTGCTTTAACGCCCACTGCAGAGCAAACACTGGGCACTAATTTGGCTTTTCACCTTTTTTTTGTAAAAGCAAAATCCTCTTTAGATTTTCTCAGTTAACAAAGCAGGTACTAATACGGTGACACAGCATGAACTTTTGAAAAGTGGGGGATACCTGTAATTGCACAAACAGTATTCTAGCAAAGAGTAAGGAAATAAAAAAGGGGAAAAATCCTGTGCAGTCTCTGACCCCACCCAGGCCGTGTTCACTGTGTAATTTGTATCCTCCTTCTCTCTAGGTAAATGAACTGGATGGCATTCCCTTGATCCTGGACAGCTGCAGCATCGATGACAGTAACCCCTGTATCCTTGCATGTGACTCCCTGAGCATCCGCTCACAGTCGGGGGGCCTTCCTGGTGTTCATTTGCAAAGTGTAGTGGGCTGGCTTTCTTGTTCGCTTGTTTTTAAGAACTAAGCCACTTTCTCAAAGTCAGGGTGCTGGAGTGTCACTCCTGCAGCCTATGCAGTGTAGTGAGCTCAGGTTTTCTGGGTGAATGGGACCCTCTAATCCAGCATTCCTGCAGGAAGTGCTTTTAAGCTCTGGGGCACAAACAGCTCATCCATGGCCCCTGTGTGCTGCATGTCACCAGCGTCACCTTTTTAAACTGTGTACCTGTCCTTGGAGTGTATGTGAAGAATTTTCTTTTTTTGCTATAGAGAGTATACACATCCAGTCCTACTATTTTAACAGTGGTTTGGCCTCATAGAAACAGGAGCACTCTGACCCCCTGGAACAGGGAGAACCGTTTCAGGGGCCCTGGATTCTCGTTTTTGACGGTCCTGTGTTCCCTGCCACTTCACCAGGCAGTCGTACTGTCAGAAACTGATCGAGTACAGTGGTGAGGAACCTGGGACGGGGTACCGGCTAGCAGGCGTGAGAAGACCTTCCCCGGTGAGAAAGCCAAACAGCCCAGTTGCTTGCCCGGCTCTGCATGACCTTGTGCTGATTGCCTGTGGGGCAGGGAGGGGCTTGAGTAAGGGCCGTGGGAGTATGACCCTGTGGGGGACCGTGGGGAGCCCATCCTCAGACCAAGGGACAGAGGAGTAGGGGCATTTAAAACAATTCCCCTCGCTGTGTCTGTCAGGAAGAGAGAAGGAGCTGATGAAAAACATGTGTTTCAAAGTAAGTAGATTGAGAAACACTTATCACTGTGCCAAAGATGCTGTCACTCAGCTGATGAGCGATGGAGGAAAGTCTCCTGTTTGAAAGAGCGCGATAGCTGACAAGCTCGCGGAAAGACAGCCTCAGAAGGCTCCTCTCCAAGGCGACAGGGTTGGTTCCCTGCACTGTGTGCTGTGTTGTGATCAGGCACTGCAGGTCCCCAAAAAAGGAAAGGGAGGGAAAAGCTCTTAGGTAGGAAGGTTCTGGGGCAGCTGCAGGTGCTGCGTTTCCTCATGAAAAAGATGACTTACTATGAAAAATGAACCCTCCCCAGTTTTACTTTCATATTCCCTGAATTGACCTTCTAGTGAAAAAGCTTTGTTATCAGTGGTCACTGGCTATTGCACAGGGCACGTCGCAGCTCTGCAGCCAGGCTGCGTGGGAGTCAGGCTTACAGGGCTTTGCCTGGGCTGCGTCCTGCCAGCATCGTTCGTTCATTCCCTTCTTCCCTCACAGGCATCTATCGAGTCCTTCCTCTGTTTACACACCTGCCTTACTTAATCCTGACAACCCCATGATGTGGGTGCTGTCATCATCATCCCCATTTTTTAGATGAGGAGATAACTAAGGTGAGACTCCCAAGGGCCTGTCCTGAAGTCAGACCCAGAATTTACGCTTGCTGTGCACCAGACTCCGAGCCCCTTGCAATGCTGCCTCCTTAGAGTCACTGGGAGGGGGCAGAACACACACAGAGAAACCCCAGGAACATGCTCGTGTGGCAGAGAAATCATTCAAAATTATAAATGGAGAACATTTACGTGGATAATATGGTTTTTAAAACCAGATAACTGGTTTTTATAGTGATAATGAAACACTGCGGTATCACGGAATCTCTTCTAAATTGTCAAGAAAAGTTAAAAGTATTACATTTAGTGTTGTACATAGTCAGTAATTCTTTGGAGTTTTATTTGTTAAAGCCTACCAGGTTGAAAAGGCATGTAAAATATGCATAAGATAGGAGATACATACTAAATTTTCAGAGAAAGGGAGAATGATGGAGAAAGGCCAGAAATGAATAGCATCAGAGCCTAGGGATTCGGTTTTTAGGTGTGAGCCATAAATCAGACCCTGCCCGTCCTAGTAGCCAGAGCGCGTGGGGACCTGACACGGGTCACAGGGTAAAAACACAGCACGGCCCCCCCATGCTGTTTCTCCGCTCCTGCCCACAGGCATGGTTTCTGAAGAGCTACCTGAATACCCTGACCCTGCCTCAGCCCTCATTCACTTATTTCCCCCCTATTCTTATATTTTATCCTGCCCTGTATTTTTTATTCATCGGTACACCTTTTTAAAAATGCCACCAGCTGTTGATGGGGGAATGCCATCTCTGGCTCCACCCTTCATATTTTTCAATTCCCTTTCATAGCTCTTTTTTCTTATAGTTGCTTTTATATATCTAAAATATATATCTAAGTAACACGCTTTGCTATTATTGTCTTTGTTATATCTCTTGATATATCAAATCTTGATATTATCAAAAGAAATATTAAAGAAATAGTTTCCTACCTCAGATCATGATGATAATCTGTATATTCTTCTTAGTACCATCTAGTTTTACCTTTTATATTTTGGCCTCTAATTCATTTGGAGTTGATTTTTGTGTATGGTGTGAGTTAGGGGCCTATTTCTTAATTTCTCCATATGGACACAGTTATCCAGCCAGGTTATTGAAAAAAACATGGTTGCTGATGGTGCTGCCACTTTTATCATAAATATCCGTAGATATGTGGGTCCATATTTGGACTCTGTTTACTTTTTCATCAGTCTCTTTGTCTGTCCCTGTAATACCACAATCTTAAGTACATTGCTTACTAACATTTCTTGATATCAGTAGAGTCTTCTCTCTTCTAAGAGTGTTATGCATATTTTTGGTTATTTATATTTTCACATAGAGGCTTTAGAACCAGCTAGTCAAATTCTGCACATTAGTCCTTGTGTGCTTATGTGCACACATATACATATTCACATATGTGCACACGTGAAATCACTCCAGCAAAAACAGTTTAAAATCCCCACATATTGAGCTATTCATTGATATTACATTGACTAAAATCAATTTGATGAGAACTGACATCTAAACAATACTGAGTTTTCTACCCCATGAACTTTGTGTGAGATGATCTTGCCCAAATCTAGGCTAATGTGAGCATTCCGAGCCCATTTAAGGTAGGCTGGGCTCAGCTATGGTGTCAGTAGGTTTGACATATTAAATGCATTTTCAACTTAGAATATTTTCACGTTACAAGGAGCTTATCGGGACATAACCCCACCATACGTCAAGGAAGATCTGTAGTTCATCTCATACTAGGAATGCTCTCCAGTTGCTTTTCTGCTTCTAGGCCTTTTCAGTAATCAGCTAGGAATTAAGTATTTTTTAGAAAGAAGTATGTCGTGAAATCATGCTGGTATTTTTAGTTTAAATGTGGAATTAACTTCTTTGATTTAACACTTCTTTTTGATGCTGGAAATCTGTTCCTAATGACATTAATTACCCATTTGCTTTAAACTAATTATCTAAATAATGGCTCAAGATAACTACTGATATTATCATGCAGAGACAACTGAATGCAGTTTCAAGTTTCATTAATTATATCTAGGATGATTAATTTTCAGCTTTACACACACACACACACACACGCACACACGCACACACACACACACGTTTTCAGCTCCACTGCATGGATTTGGGCCTGCATGATTTTGGTTACCATACATTTCTAATTTTTATTATGGCTTCTTTCTGATCCATGGGTTGTTTAGAAATGCATTTCTTAATTTCTAAACAAATAGTATTTCCTAGTTATCTTTCAGAGATTGATTTCTAGCATAAATGCATCATGATCAAAGAGCATATTCATAATGTTCTTCATCCTGTGAAATCTTATCAAGATTTGCTTAATGACCGAGTATATGGACAGTTTTTGTCAACATTCTGTGTGTGTTTGGAAAGCACACCTATTCTTCAGTACAGTGCAGTATTTTATACATGTACATTAGGTCAAGTTTATAAAGTTTTTATATTTTTACTGATGTTTTTGTTTACTTTGGTTTATCAGTTACAGAGAGAGATGTTTTAAAACATCAACCTATGATTATAAATTTGGGTGTTTCTCTTGTTAGGTACATGCATTTTCCCTTAAATGTCTTGAAGCAATGTTATTAGGTAAAGGTATATAATAGGTCCTGAAAAATGGCCCTGGTTCCATTATGAAGTTTTCTTTACCTCTAAAAATTATTTTTGCCTAATATTAATATAGCTACTCTAGATTGCTTTTGATAGGTATTTACATGATATAACGTTTTCAGTCCTCTCATTTTCAACCTTTCTGTATCACAGGGGTTTCCTGTAAACAACGTATAGTTGGTCTCTTTCTTAATCTAGTTCAAAGATGTTTGCCTTTTAGCTGTTGCATTTAGCACATTTATATTTAATGTAATGACTGACCGACTTATAGTTGGTCCTTGAACAACATGGGGTTAGGGGTGCTGACCCCCTGCACAGTCTAAAATCCATGTATAACTTTTGACTCCCCCAAAACTTAACTACTTAGCCTGCTGTTGACTGGAAGCCTTCCTGATAACATAAATAGTCAGTTAACACCTATTTTGTGTATTATATGTATTATATACTGTATTCTTACAGTAAAGTAAGCTAGAGAAAAGAAAATGTTTTTAATTGTCTCAAATCTCCATTTTTTCAATGTATTTATTGAAAATAAGTGCACCCAGGCAGTTCAGACCCATGTTGTTCAAGGGTCAGCTGTAGGATATTAAGCCTCTCTATTTGTCCTTCCTACTTTATTTTCTGTTCCTCTCTTTCTTGCTTTCTTTTGGGTTGCTTGTTTTATATAATTAAATGTCTTTTTCTAGTTTAAAAGCTCTTTATCCTTTTAGTAATAATTAATAATAATAATAATAAATAAGTTTTCCCTTCTATTAATAGTTACCTGGGAAAATACAACATACATCCTTAACTTGCCTTAAAGGAAAGTCCAGTGTTCCTCAAAACTACCCCCTTCCCAGATAACACAGGACCTTTTAGCATCCCCCAACTTATATGCTTTTATTGTTGTACATTTTAGATCTGTTTTCAAACCCCATAAAATATTGTTGTTCTTTAAAGTCGGCGTTCATTTAGATCTATTCACATATTTAGTAGTTTCCCTGTCCTTCACCCCTTTTTCTTTATTTCCATTCACATATCAGGGATCATTTTCCCTCTGCGTAAAGTCCTTCCTTTAAAATTGCCTTTAAAAGTGGAGCCATAGGTGGAGAACTCGTAGAGTTTGTTTGAACATGTGTGCCTGATGCCAGCATTTTGTTGGGATAGCTGCACAATCTCAACATTTCAATATATATGCATTGAGTTAATTCCACTGTTTCTAGAATGGCATCTGCACCCTCTGTAGTGGCTGGTGTCCTCCATGCCACAGTGTCGGCTGTGGCTTCCTAGCCCCCCTGTCACCTTCTGCTCTTGTGTCCAGGTGGTCTTTGATTCCCACCCATTCAGTGTGGTCTTTCAAAACCAGAATGGAATCATCCCTCTGCCTCTTGGCTCTCCCTGTCCCTTCACCTCCGTGGCCGCCCAGTGTACTTAGAATACATCGGAAGTCTCTAGCACACCCTGAACGGTCCTCTGTGATCTTGCCCCTACCTGCCTCTTCATTTTTCTCCAAAGTCCTACTCCTCCTTATTTAGCGTTCTCAGACACTCCCTCCTTTCCATTGCTCAGATGCAGCTGATTTCTTCCCTCTAGGCAGACCCCTTTCCCTGCACTACTGTGCCCTGGCTGGGCCCTCCTTACTCCATGCCAGCTTCCTTCCTCTCTGCCTCAGCCAAGTGTCTGGAGCCCAGTCGAGGTGAAGTCGCCCCTGTGAGCGCCCCCTCTGCCTTCTCGCACAGTCTGTCATTGAACATGTGTGCGTCTACATCTTCGTCACCCTCTGGACCAAGCACCGTGAGGGCAGGACCGTTTTCTCTGCTTTCGCCTTCACGCCATACGCCACTGTCTAGCACATAGTGCATGTCCAACAAGTATTCCTCAGATGGACAGATGAATGAGTCAAACAGTGAACAGATAGCAGCTTGGTGGAGTGTGCGTGTTTATTTTGACAGGGGAGTGGTTGTAAGCACAAGAGAAATGTCCCCCGTGGTTCCTTTGTTCATTAAGCAAGCTTGGTTTGGCAGTGATATTATTTCAGGTTTGTTCGGTTTTTAACCCCTTCTTCTGATAATTAACACCAGCCAAGCTTTTCATGAACTTCAATTTCAGTATTTTGTTTTAAAGAGAAATAGATATTTTGGATATGCTTAGACTAAGGATCGGTGCTGATGTTAAATATTAGTTAATAAAAAATACCTCCATCCTCTGATCCCTGTGGATCAGTCGGCCATGTGCACGTACAAGCGCCGTCCACGGGATGGGGGTGAGGGCTCGCAGTGCCTTTGGGTGGCAGTCCTTGCTGTCCATGGGAAATCTGTGGTTAGGACCCTGTGAAAGACTTCTGCTTTCTCGGCCACCCTTGCAAACAGGAACTTCTGGCCTGCAGCTCAGAGTAAACAAGAGGAAAATTCCCCCAGATCAGCAGCGAGGCTGGGAGGCTTACTGCCCCATTTCTTCGGGGAGCTTCTAGAGGCCAACAGGGATTTCCAGTTTCAGGGAAAACCAGCATTTGAAGGGGTGCCTACCTCTGGAGGAGCCCCTCAGCTCCTGCGGCCGCTGCTTCCGGGGGCGCCAGCCCAGCTGTTCACCCGCCCGCTCACTGTGGGTCACCCACAGTAATGACATAGTAGCAGCCGCCTTCGGAAAATTCCAGCACCCCTACCATGGAGTCAATTTCTTATTTGTCAGTTTATTGTGGCAAGTGGGAATTTTTTCTTGTTGTTGTTTCCAAATAGAAACAGCTGAACTTTATTTGAAATATTTTTCTTTCATCCTTGTTTGATCTATGTTTTGATCAGCTGTCCTTGATGTGGGGTTTTTATATTGTTTTTATTGGAAGGGGGAGGGGAGGGAGAGAATGAGAGTGCAAACAGGGCTTTTTTTCCTATTCTTTTCTTTTTTCCTTCCTTTCTCTCTCCTTTTTTTTTTTGCAGGGGGTGAGGAGGATGTAAGACCTCATTTTGAGGCTTCAGTTGCATACAGAAACGTTGCAGGTTATCGGAATAATAACCAGTATTTTTCCCAGTGTCCTATGTTGAGGGAATATGGCAGAGCGGCAGGATCGTCAGCTCTGGTGCTAAACAGACCCAAGTTCTGCCACTTATAACTTCCACGCACTTCACTTAACCCATTGAGTTTTAGCTTCTTTGTCTGTGAAACAGGGCCCAGCCCCACAGGCTATGGTGAATGTGAGATGTCATATTTGTGAAGTGCCCAGCATATACTTTCTCAACAAATAAATGTTCTTGTACAAATATCCTATTAGAGCTCTTAATCCCTATGAGAAAGGTGAATTTTCAACTGTGATTGTACTGTGAGTCAGTGGTAAAACTCACAGAGAATTCAGAAACAGATTCACACACACACAGCAGAGGCCCACTGCAGTTCAGGAAGAAAAGAATGGTTCTTTCCATAGTTGGTGCTGGACCAATTTAGTATCCGTAGTGGGGAAAAACCCACCACCCCTACCTCACACCATTCACAAATGCTAATTCAAGATGAGTCATAGACGTCGATGTGAAAGGTGAGACAAAAGAGGAGAAGAACTCCTAGGAGAACATGGTTACTGTCGTGGGGCAAGCAGAGATTTCTCAAATAAGACATGAAAGTTGTAACTGAAAAATGCTAACTCTGGGAGACTTGGAAAAGACATCTGCATTACTGGTACCTTACAAAGGACTCATATCCATGATACACAAAGAACTCTTACCAAAACCAAGGAAAAATCCTTCAGTTTTTAAAAATGGACAAAAGACTCACAGCAGTTCACAGAAGAGGGAATCCCGGTGGCCGATGAGCGCAGGGGAGGCACTCAGCTCACGGGTCTGGGGAATGCAAATTTAACCCGGAGTAAGGAGCCCGGCAGAATGGCTGACAAGCGACATCGGCAAGGAGGGGGAGCAGCCTGGGCTCTAATACGTGGCTGGTGAAAATGCAGATTGGAAAATCCCTTGGAGAACTTTTGGCAGTGTCTCCTAACACCAACCACACACCTGCCCTGCAGGCCTGCAGTTCCACCCCCGGGCACCTCCCCAAGAGGAACACGTACGTGTGGCTACCAGGGGGTGTGCAGGAGCGCTCACAGTGGCTTTATTTATAATAGCCCCGAGGTGGAAACTCCCCCAGTGTTCATCAGTGGTAGAACATACGAACAGTGTCGGTCCATACATGGATACTACACAGCACGAAGAGGAATGAACTGCCCTGTCAACCAGGGGGTGGGTCTCATTAACATTACTGAGCTGAAGAAGCCAGATTCAAAGCGAGTAAATACCGTGTGGTTCCCTTTGCAGGAAGCTCAAGAACAAGCTAGACTGATTTGTGGTGACGGAAGTCAGCCTCTCCTCCCCTGGAGGGGAAGGGACTGTCTTCTGTTTATTTGTGTCCCTTTATTAAACAGCTGATAAACCCTCACTGATCATTTCTTCAGTCGTTGAACTGATACTAGTTGAAAACTAGAAAACCTTTTAATGCTGTTTTGCTTTAAAAAGATAGCCTTTGGGTTTGGCTTCCCAATGGTAAAATTTGTTTTTTTTTTAAGCCTCTCACTGATTCCCTTACCCCTCACCTAGTGCAGGTGAAGATGGGCAAACTCTTCCCCGCCAACCAAAGCAAACCAGCGCACACACAATTTCTCCCGTGAGCAGCGGCCCCCTGGGGCCCCGTGTGCCGTGCGCCCAGCGTGGGGCTAAGGATGGGGTGATGCACGGGTGCAGCACAGTGGCAGGACAAGTACCTCAGTGCGCCACACACATGCACATGCAGGTAGAGGGCTCACCTGAATAGACCCATTCAAAGTGGTGGAAGGAAGGAGACCCTTTTTATGTAGCAGTGATGGTATCCTAGCAACTAGCTCCCCAGGCCCTGAAGCCAAACATTGGAGTCAGATGTAACCTATGGAGGCTTTCACAAGAGGGACTCTTTCCTTGTTCAGGTGTTTTATTTAGCAAATAGTCAAACTATTTTAAAATTAGACTGAAATGAAGCGCTCCAAATTGTACTTCTTCAGATTGTCAGATTGTCTACTAAGCTTTTAGTTACGTGTCTCACATTTTCTTGCGTCCCTAAAATCAGACAGGCTGGAGATAAACAGTATGGCAGCGCGCCACGAGGGCGAGCACGAGGTTCTTCCCAGGAGCACCCTGGGGTCCTCGCACAAGCCACAGAGTCCTTTGCTTTGGCTTGCAAAGCCTGGTTTGCTCAGCCATTTCCCTGCCTCTGGGAGGTCAGAGTGCATCAGGTTCTGCTTTATCTTTTTGCACTAAGAACAAAATTGCTTGAGACATACTCTCACTTAGGTGAGAAAATGGGAGTCTGTCCTTTCCCAGGGTAAGTGCCCAGTATGAACGTGGTCTGCAGTGGGCCTGTCACTCTCGTTCTCGCACAGCCTGAGTAGGGACCGTGGCAGGGCTGTACTTACCCTGCAAGTGGCCTTGGAAGCTGCCTCCTTGGACTTCCTGTCACTAGCCATCTGGCTTTGAGATGACACAGTGTTATTTAATTTTACTTCTCAGTGGTTACTGTAACTGTTTTAGGTGCCACTGTGTAAATTCATTTGAAACCAGAAACAAAACTTTATGCAAACATTTATTGCCTTTAATTCTCATTGTTTCGGATCAGCTCCTCGTGGCTGGTTAATTTAAGGGGTGCTGTCTGATGAGTACAACTTTAAGATATCAACATCCCTGGGAAAACATCTAGAAATCATTGCCTAAATAATTTCACCTTAATAGTCCTTCCATGGCAGTTATGAGTTTGCTGACCTAAGAAAGTATTTTTAACTTGGAAACGATAAAAAACTACATGAAATATTTGTTTATTGTTACATCATTCTGATTTTTTTCCTCAGTGTTGTGGGGTTTTTTTTTTTTTGGCAAAAGCTTTTTATTTATCATAAAGCACTGTTGGGGTTTTTTGGGGTTTTGTGTTTTTTTTTATATCATTAATGTACAGTTACTTGAACAACATTATGGTTACTAGAGTCCCCCTATTATCAAGTTCCCCCCACATACCCCATTACAGTCACTGTCCATCAGTGCAGTAAGATGCTATAGTATCACTACCTGTCTTCTCTGTGCTATCCTGCCTTCCCCGTGCCCCTGCTACATTATGTGTGCTAATCGTAATGCCCCGTTTTCTCCCTTGTCCCTCCCTTCCCACCCATCCTCCCAAGTCCCTTTCCCTTTGGTAACTGTTAGTCCATTCTTGGGTTCTGGGAGTCTGCTGCTGTTTTGTTCCTTCAGTTTTTCTTTGTTCTTATGCTCTACAGATGAGTGAAATCATTTGGTTCTTGTCTTTCTCCACCTGGCTTATTTCACTGAGCATAATACCCTCTAGCCCCATCCCCGCTGTTGCAAATGGTAGGATTTGTTTTCTTCTTATGGCTGAATAATATTCCATTGTGTATATGTACCACATCTTCTTTATCCATTCATCTACCGATGGACATTTAAGTTGCTTGCATTTCTTGGCTATTGTAAATAGTGCTGCGATAAACATAGGGGTGCATCTGTCTTTTTCAAACTGGGCTGCTGCATTCTTAGGGTAAATTCCTAGGAGTGGAATTCCCGGGTCAAATGGTATTTCTATTTTCAGTTTTTTGAGGAACCTCCATACTGCTTTCCACAATGGTTGAACTAATTTACATTCCCACCAGCAGTGTAGGAGGGTTCCCCTTTCTCCACAACCTCGCCAACATTTGTTGTTGTTTGTCTTTTGGATGGTGGCCATCCTAACTGGTGTGAGGTTGATATCTCATTGTGGTTTTAATTTGCATTTCTCTGATGATTAGTGATGTGGAGCAGTTGTGGGTTTTTTTTTAAGACTATTTTTTTAAAGCAGTTTTAGGTTTACAACAAAATTGAGAGGGCAGTACAGAGATTTCCCATATTCCCTACCCTCACGTGCATGGCCTCCCCCATTACCAGCATCCCCGCCAGATGGTTGGTACTTTTGCCACAATTGGTGGACCTACATTCACATGTCGTGTCACCCAAAGTCCATAGTGACCAGGGTTCATTGTGAGTGTTCTACAGTCTGTTGGCTTGGACAAATGTGTAATGCCATGTCCACCATTGCAGGGTCACACAGAGGGTTTTCACTGCCCTAAACCCTCAGTTCATCCCTCCCTGCCCTTCTGACTGACTCCGTAGTTTTGCCCTTTCCAGAGTGTCAGATAGGTGGAATCACACAGTACGTAGTTTTTTCAGATTAGCTTCTTTCGCTTAATAATAAGCGTTTAAGTTTCCTCCATGTGTTTTCAGGCTTGATAGCTCATTTCATTTCTAGTGCTGAGCGGTAATTCCACTGTCTGAATGGACTAAAGACTTGGTTTTCAAAAGTGTTTTCTCAAACAGTGTTTATTTATATCATAGTCATTCTGAAGTCCTCCCCAGGGTCTCTGTATAGTGTGAGGTATATTATAAGGAGAGCTTTTACAGTTCTGAACATTGTATTTCAGAAATTTTACATCTAACATATAGATCAGACCACAAAGGAGTAAGTCTGAAACAGCCTGAAATTCACATGCATGACAGGTTCCTTCAAACGCTGCCCTTGTGCGGCCGCACTCCCACTGCAGAGAGCCTGTGTGCACAGAGCGTGCTGGGTACCCATACCTTACGTCTGTCCTGAAATTAGTATTAGTACACGTTAGTACGCAGCACCTTGGCCAGTCCCACTTGCTGTTGTCCTCCCGATGGTTCAGGATCCCAGCAGTGCTGAGGATGAAGCCCTGCCTTCAGAAGAGCTGCGAGTTTGGGACCGACGTGTGCCTGCCCAGGGCCGTGCTGGCACATGGTGTCTGCTGAATTAGTATCATCATCATTATTAGGTTGTGTACATTTTCTTCTAAACTTAATTATTTGCCATTTTTCCTTTTACATTCACTTTATTAAAAAGCAGTGGCTTTTGAATATGTTTAGGATGTTAATAAATAACTTTTTTTAATTGACGTACTTAAATGCCATTGCCACACAGAATACATGTTTCCTAAGAAACTTGAGAGACTGGGTTGCCTGGTTGTGGCATAGAGAAACATGTTCCTGCTAACCCTGACTAATGTCAGTATTTTTGTCTAAAATGACCTTAGCCAAATTTAGCAGTGACAGAAGAGGGTCTGGTCAAAACATCAGTGTGCCAGAACCGCCTCAGCCCTGTTCAACAGTAACTCCCCGGCTGTTTTGTTTGGGGATCATCATTCTTAGCAGGAAGTACTGTGTCCTCTGTAGCACTCATTTTTCTGTGAGTTTGAGTGTTTGAGTGTGTGAAGGAATGAGCTCCGTGGAGCAGGCGCTCACAGCCCTCTGAGTGAGTGAAGGAGCCGTGCGCCGAGCCCGGAGCCACAGTGAAGGCGTGAAACCCACCCACAGGCTGGGGGAGGCGTCTCCTGGACCGGGTGCTGCGGGCTGGGCCAGGGGCGAGCTGGGGGGCCGCAGTAACCTGGAGGAATGGGGGGCCTGCTTCTGCCTGGAGTCGGCAGCCTCACGCGGGGCAGCGGCAAGGGGAGGGAAGCCTCCAGTTACTCTGGGCTTTCTTCCCCTTGTGGTTTTGTAGATCCACACAATCCCTTCACTTAGACAATGGTCACAAATCCAGAAAATGTCAAAATAAAGCTAAGTTTCGGATATAGTCACCCTTTCCACTCTGCCATTCTCGGAGGGAGAGACAGGGCTTGGACCCCAGGGCAGCGGGCAGTGCCGTGTGGCTGGGAGAAATTGCCTGCCCGCGTCTGACAGCGGCAATGGGTTTCCGTGAGCTGCCTGCCAAGGCTGTTTGAGGAACGGACAGACCTTTTCTTCAGGGCTAAGTGAGTGCAGCTGAGAACTGCCCGTGCTGTGTGAAAGCCCCACTGGTGGATAGAAACCAGGCAAAACTGGAGGTGGGTCGCAGTTTGCCGAGGACCAGCACGGCCCTTAGGTTTCCACGTGAGTGCGTTGAGGCTCCTTTTGCAAGGGATGCTTGTCATTTTTGTTACTGGCCTAATTTCACATTCACATAGAGGCTCACAGAACAATGACTTGGTCAAGTGCAGATAGAGAGCCACACTTTCCAGTTAAGGGTAGGAAACACCAGTAACAAGCCAAAACAGTTTCCCAAGTTTTGAGAGGAACAAATATGTCAGAATAAAAAATACTTATGTCTCTCCTAAAGCTTCCTTATAAACAAGGACAGGTACTTCCTCTGGGCATTAGTAGAAAGCACTGGAAACCCTAACAGGTCTTCATGAAGGAAATGATGGGGAAGGCCACCACCCCCCTCCTACCCAGCCATCGGATACCTAGGTGGCAGGGGCGGTACATCGTGGGTGACAGTGGGGAAACAGCAGGACAGTGGGACCCACAGAACCAGAAAGGCTTGAGGTGTTGGGGGCAGTAGTTCCTAGTGCCATCCGGGTGAGGGGACCCAGGACCTGCATCTGGCCAGCCAGCCCACACTCAGGTCTCAGTCCAGCCCTAGCCCTAGTTTTTTAAAACTGCATTTATCTTGAAATAAAAGGTTCATAGCAAAAAGCAGAAAGAGCACATATGTGCTGTTGCAAATAATTACAAAACAGACATACATGTAACCAATGTCCAGGACAAGACAGAAAACAGGCCTCCCAGCAGAGCTCTGCCGAGCTGACGGGCACACGCCCGCCCTGCACTCCTCGGCTCCAGTGCACACATCCCCGCGGTGTGCCGTGGGTTGGCCTCTTTTGAAATTCAAGTAAGTCAGATCATGGCTTGCACTGTTTTGTCATCTGTCTTTCACAGTCGTGATTGTGAGACACACCGAGGTGGCTGCGTGCAGATTGCCATGTAGTCCACGGCAAGGACACTGAGCATTTATTCATTCCCTCGGCTGTTGGTGGACATTCGCTTATGTCCACTTTGGGGCTGTTGGAGGTACTGCTGCACAGCACACAGATCTGGGCACGTGAGCATGGGCTTTTTCCTAGTTACAGAACTTCTGTGTTGTGGCTTCTGCATCTTCGACTTTATTCTAGGTGATGACAAACTTCAAATTCGGTTGTGCCCATTTATACTCCACCATCAGTGTGTGAGAGTTTCCTCAGCTCCATGTTCTTGCCAACACTTGATGCAGTTGGTTTTTAACTTTTAACCATTCTGGTGGGTTTATTATGTCATTCATTTGGTGGTGGTTTGATTTCTCCAATCAGTAATAAGCACATTTTTATGTTTTGTTGACCGTTTGGATTTCCTGTGTTGTGACAAAGCTGTTCAGGTTTGTTTTTTTTTTTGCCTATATTTACGTTTTCTGACTTTTTATTGGTTCATAGTAATTTTTTCCATATTCAAGTTATAAATCCTTTATTCATTCATGTGTATTAAAATTAGTCTCACCCAACCTGGGGCATGTTTTGTTCTGTTTTTATCTTTTGTTTTCCTTTATGGTATCTATTATTCTTGAGATGTAACTTACAGTACAATATGGAACTTGTCACTGAATGTCCGAGTGCATGTGTGTGCCTAGATGGAGACTGAGAACCTTCCTGCCCCCCAGGAGACCCCCTTGCTCCTCTCCTCACCCAGCACCAACCCCCAGGCCTAACCTCTCTTCTGGCTTCTGTGGTGTGTGATGCATTTTCCCCTCTATGGTTCGTGGTTTCTGTGTCTTATTGAAGATCTGAGGTCATAAGGACATTCTTCTGTATTTTCATGTGAAAGCTTTACAGTCCAGCCTTTCCCGTTTGGATCCAAAGTATCTCCCAGAAGTTAACTCTTTCTTGTGGTGCACAGCAGGGGCTCAGTTTTGTCCCCTCTGTGGCTATTGGTTGTCCCAGTATTGAAAACACCTCCCTTTTGCCTGTGACTGTGCAGGGCCACCTTGCATAAGTCTGTCCTGTGGGCATGAATGTATTTCTGCTGTCCCTTCTCCATTCAAAATGTTGATTGTGTTCTCTACCCTGTGCGATACTAAACTATCTTCATCACCACGACACTGTCATCTCCATACCAGGTAGAGCGCATTCCAAATGCTGACGACCTCCCTCGTGATCCGTTCCCTGTGCTGCTGCACACAGCCCGCTGGTGTCCTCATCACCACTTTCGTCCACTCAGCACGTGTTTCTCGAGTATCTGCTCTGTCATGTGCGGCCACTGTTCCAGCTGCCGGGGATGCAGTGGTGGCCCAGGAGAAGATGCTGTCAGCACTCGCGCGGAGCCTGCAGTTCTTGAGGACGGGCACATCGGCTTCTCTGGAGCAAGCAGCCCAGGCCTCACCCTTAGGAAGCCTCTGGTCCCAGAGCCCAACATGCCCTTGCTAGACCCACCACTTCATGCTTGACTACAAGCTCCCTGCGGGCAGACCACACCTGATCTACTTCGTTTTCGGTGGTCCCTGGCACGGAGGGCAGGTAGTGCTGGCTTGCACGGGGGGCACGGCTTCCCGGCCCTCCCCGATCGCTGTGTCCTGTCCCGTGTCCATCAGCCCTCCCAAGCCTCCCTTCTCGCCCACCGGCTCCTCAAGCTCATCCCACCCAGCACGTACACTCCTGCCCTGCCTGCAGTGTTAAAAGTTACTTATTTGAGAGGAGTCTTCCATGATCCCAGTTCAAACAAGGCCTCTTGCATTGTTTCATCTTATCCTGTCATTTAACCTTGCAGCAGTTACAACAGTTTGTAATTACATGTTTATTCCTATTGAAAGTTCCAGGAAGATCAGGACCCCTGCCATGGGCCTTCCATGTCTCGGCCACGTAGCTGGTGCCCAGTGAGCAAACGGGTGAATACGCACAGACCCACCCACAGACCCACCAGCTCCGCGCCTTCCTCCCTCCCCTTTACCTCCATCTCTTCACTGAAAACCGCCATAGGGGGAATGCAGCCCTGGTGTCCTGCCTAACGAATCTGCGTGTGGCTTCAGGTGCTGGCTGGGAAAGTGACTGATAAGAAGCGTAACCGGGCCGCATCCCCTTGGGTGGCATGGCAGCAGCCAGAGAACTAATTGGCGTGGATAACCGAATGGAATATTGACCTGGCTTTTTCTGTTACCCACAGTCCATAGCCCAGCTTTGTTGACCTCAGTAAATCTCTGACAATAGCAGCAATATCAGATCTGTGTGTTTCAGAAGAATAGCTGATGTTATAGAGTGCCTCTCTGATGCCTGGCATTGTGGCTTTATTTGAGCTTCATGACCATTCCGTGAGGTGGATACTATCATCCCCATTATAAAAGAGGAGATTGAGGCAGAAAGGCTTTGTAAACGGCCATGGCCGTGAGCTGGTGAACAGTAGGGATGGCAGTTTGAACGTGGACTTTCTGACTTGAGGGCCCAAGGACTTGATCTGTCTGTCTCCTGCCATCATTTGACACATTGGAAAGTCGTTTGCCTCCCCCTTGTATAGATGAGGAAACTGAGGCAAAAGGGAGTGAAGTCCTGTGCCCAGCTGGGAAGGTTCTTAACTCTTTTCGGCTTCCTGGACCCAATTCCAATGTGTGTTGGTGGGGAGGGGGGTTCTTCCCACATATACACCACCAGGGGATTCTCCGACACCAGCAGGGTGTCCGGGAACTCGACTCGATCTGATGCTCTCCGCTCGGAGACCGCGCCAGATTCCCAGGCTAAGGGCTCCGTCCTATGAGACTGCCCTCCACCCCCACTCGAGACGCGGGCCGCAAGCCCCAGGCAGTTCCCTGTGCTTCTGACCTACTGGCTACAGATTGGAGGTTCCCATCCATGACCTCCCCCTTGGGTGTGATTAATTTGCTAGAGCAATTGACAGAACTCAGGAAAACACTTAAATTTACCAGTGTAATAAAGGATACAAGTTAACAGCCAGATGAGGAGAGACATACAGCAAGGTCCCAAATAAAGGAGCTTCTAGCTTGGGGCCTGCCTCGGTGGCACATGGGAGCATTCTGTCTCCCCAGGCATGGAGAGCGATGAGATCTCAAGGGGTTTTGTGAGGGCTTCATTGCATAGTCACGATTGACCAAATTATTGGCCATTGGCTGATTCAACCTCCCCTGCCCTTGGGTGGGGTCCAAAAGTCTCTCTTTAACATGACCAGGCACCCATTTCACCCTTAAGATTGTGCAGTATCTTCAGGAGCTGTGGATGAAGGCCGAATATACCTGGGAAATACCTACTTGGTCATCCGAGTGACCGAACAAGCATTTCTTAGGACTCATTGTATGGCAGCAGCAGAGGGGCTGGGGCTTCCTCTGCAGCCGCCCAGGCCCAGCTGGAGCAGAGGCTCCGGCACCTGTCAGGTGTGCCGAGTGCTGTGTGCCAGGCGAGACATGACTAAGGTCCCCTCCCGTCACCCTCACACGCGACCTGTCCAGGTGTACCTTGGTGAGTTGTATAAATTGCCCAAAGTAACAGAGCTTATAAAATGGTAGAGTTGGAATTTGAGGCCAGGTCTGTCCTATTTCAAACCTCGCTCTTGCCGCTGTGGACTCCTAAGGAGGCCCCAGCCCCGGCCCCTCCCCCCTACAGCCTGAAGCCCCTGGAAGTGTGACCTCGGCCCCCTGCACACTGTGCCCCACACAGTCCGCTCCAGCCAGGCACTCGCCCCTCCTCTCCCGCGTCTGGGCCTCGCACGGCCCACGGCACTGCCTGCAGCCATCTTCCTGCTTGCCAGAGGACCACGTTCTTTCCACCCAGTGGACCTTCACTCAGGGTTCCTCCTCAGAGAGGCCTTCTCTCCCCATCCTGGGCCAGCGCGTTGCCCTGCTCTGACTGTGTTTTAGCACATGACCCACTCAGGTTTGCTGTGTGGTCTAGTGCCTGCCACCTCAGCAGGGTGCAGATGCCACAGGCAGGAGCCTGACTGAGCTGTCAGCTGTGTTCCCAGTGTCGAGCACGGTGCCTGTTTGCTACATGAGTGAAGAGATCTTGAAAGACATTCGGATGTGTGAGTAACAGTTCAAGCTTTTGCTTGTATCTAAACCCCTTGCTGTAATTCCACTACAAGAATCAAGAAGCTTATTGTTTGTGGAGAGGGGGGCAAAACATGTTAAGGGATTAGATTTCTATGGCTGAGTGAGTTTTTTCCCCAAAGTGAAATACCCAGTAGTTCAGAAGTTTAAGAGAGGTGTCAAGAAGAGCTTTAGAAGTTAATGTCACCGCTGTGACCAACTTGATTTTTAAAGTTAATGGTGTTCACTTCCAGTTTGTGTTGGAGTTAGAGTTCTCTGCGAATGGTCAGTTTCTGCTGACAGTTGTGACTTTACAGTGGGTACTGCCGTGCCCCTCCCTTCATGAGGATAAGCGAGAATTACAGGTGTGCCGAATTCTGGGTGCACCTGTTGCTAACAGAAATGGAGGCAGACACAGAGAGCGAGGACCACCGTCTCTTCGTGTTTACCCCACAGCACAGAAGAGACGCAGGGGCACCCACAGCTGCGGGTCGGCCTCTCCACACCTGCAGCCACCCACCCTGGGTGAGGGATCTGGGAGCCGCTGGGAGGGGGTGGGAGGAAGGGAGCAGAGACCAGCCAGCACTGCCCTGGGGCCTCGCGTAGCAGATCCTCGCAGGGGATGGTGACATTTGGACCAAGGACACTGGCAGCAGGTGCTCAGGTACCTGGTCTGTGCAGGTTGAGCTGAAAGATCCCTGGCTCTTCGGTACCTGCTGCTTCTTGGTGGTCTGAAATCCCCCCGGAAGCTCTACACTATTTGTGTCCTTCATTTAAAACTTTGTATCTTAGAACTGTTTTTGACCCTTGGTTATGCTGTATTAACTTTGTCATCAGTGCCATCCCAGCACCAATTGTCTCTAATTTAGGTGAGATTACTTACCTTTTCTACTCCAAATTTTCGTGTCCCTTTGGCCTGTCCATTGGCCACTCCGAAGGTATTGTGCAGAGGCGGCCTCTCTATCTGGTATCTCATCAAGCTTATTTTGTCCTTCGGGATTTCTTTGAAAGGAAAGGGACCGGATTTCAAGTATGAAAACCTACCATTCTTTATAACTGACTTGTGGGCGTTACCTTGGAAGCTTGCGGTCAGGCTGACCCGGGGAGGCGCTGCCCTGCCCCTCCTGCAGGGGACTTCTCGCCACCTGGCCAGTGAAGGGCACTTAGAAGCAGGATGGCCGAGCAGTTAAGAGCGCGGAGGTGCAGCCTGCGTCCAAACCCTCGTTCAGCCACTGCAAGTGTGTGAATGTGGGCACGTCCTCGCCTCCCTGATGTTTCATTTTCTCGTCAGCACTGTGAGGTCATACCCCCTACCGCAGTGTGTTTCTGTGAGTGCCCAGAGCAGCCCCCAGCACACACTCTAGTCCTGGGCATATGGCAGCTGCTGTTAGTTTATTATTACTATTAATATTTTATGCAGATAAACGGACAGTCTTGGCTTATGTGAGAGACTTGATTCCTTTTGCTGAGCTGTGCGTACACTGAAGGCAGCTGTGCACTCTGAGTAGGAACCCATTCAAGCCAGCCTAGTCACCGGATAATGCCTTCATCCCAAATCGTCCGCGAACTTTGCGAACATCCTCTCGCCTTGCACACGGGGCCTTGAGCTTTCCCAGCGGGCTCTCCTGTGCCCCCATGACGCAGTGGTCTCAGCTGACCGCACCCTCTCCTGCTGCCTTCTTGGCAGTGATCCTGGGGGTGCACCGAGGCCCTGGGGCAGGGCCGTGTCCTTTAGACATTTATCGGGCCCATATGCCCCTCCCTGCAGCGTGAAGGCTGACACCGTAGGGCACTGTGTGTCTGCGCGTGTGTGTTAAGTGGCATCTCACTCACCGCCCAGATCTGATGGAAGAAGGGGGGGTGCCACCCCTAATGAACAGAAAGAAGCCAGGCAGACACCAAAGGGTGTTTGTCCAGCAAATTCTTCATTAAAACTTTCCTGTTGTGTATGCCAGGCGCTACAGTGGGACAGGAGTCCCGTGTGCAGGAGCGTGCACCCTATAGAAGGTGTCGGGACGCCACGTGTGGTATGGGAGAGGAGGGCCACAGAGCAAAGGGGCCCAGCAGACTGGCTCTGGAGGAACTGTTCCTGCACCGTTCGGTCAAGCACCTGCTGTGTGCCAGGCACATGCCAGGCTCTGCCAACACATTACATGCAGCAGCTCGCTCAGAGCCTCAGAGGGGACATTGGAGCGCTGCCCCGAATACAAATGGAACTGCTTCGTGGCCCCAGACCTTCAGTGCAGTTTCAGTCAGAAGTGGTATTGGTTGTGTCTGATCCTGAAACCTGTTATGTGACACAGATGCCAGACTGACTGCTTCGTACCACGCTGTGCTTTTAAGTAATTGGTAAACTGACTCCAGGATATGTCAAGTAGAAATGAGTTTTGGTGCTGTAGGAGCCTCTGCCACCAGAAAACCCCGTGGCTGGGAGGTGCCAGCAAGCATGGCCCTTGTTCCCGCTCTTTGGGTGGGGGGTCCATGTGGTCACTGGACAGGGAGCAGGGTGTCATCATCCCATTCCTTCACCTCCAAACCAACAGCCCCCTGCTCTCCTGTGCTCATCTTGGTAGCCGGCGCTTCATAAGCTGGGAGCCCACTCCCAGCCAGGGTCCCGGCCGAGGACAGAGGGTCCGCATCATTTTGCCCTTGCCCATGCCGTGTCGCCGAGGGAGGCAAGCCTGGCAGGAGGGGAGTGTGTTTTAGGCCTCTGAGAGGAGAGGGGGCAGAGGCCCTGGCATTGTGGATATCTGATCTCTCCCTTTCAAAGGTCTGTTCATGGAAAGTAAGTTGTGTGTACGGAAGCCAGCAAACATGGCCTTTGTTTCAAAATCATTAAGAAAGCGCGGGTGTGGGTTCTGTGCAGAGATGCGGTGTCTGGGTGACACCGGGTGCCTCGTGGTCCCGTCAGAATTGAGCAGGGATCTTACTGGGCCTCGTATTCTAGCTCCCGAGGGGTTTGCTGCCCAAAAGGCAGCCTCAGCTCTCAGGGCAAAGGTGTTCCTGAGACAGCTTCCCCCCGTGGAGGCGGAAACTCTCGCTTCCCGTCGTAGCACGTACTGAACTCAAGCATTACTTCACACTCTTCAGTAGGTCACAGATGCTGTAATTTACAAATCTGGTGATTATTTGTTCCCACCCTCTTCTATTCCTTGTTTTTTCTTACCACTTATTAGCAATTAACCAGTAATTGGTAAATTAGAGAGCATGCACACCTTTATTTGTAAATGCTGTTAAGATACAAAACCTAGAACAGGACACATCGGCACAGCGCTAAATGCTGAACTACAGATAGTTTCTCATATTTAAATACAAAAATGTGGAGGGAAGTTAGATACCAGATACACCAACAACTTGGAGAAGGAAGAGGGGCCAGAATGGGTGCTTTGCATTAGTTATTCATCGTGCTGTTTTCCAGCCTCGTGCAAGGAGCCCCTTGTAGAATCTGTACAATAAAGATCGCTGCTTAAATTTTCGGAATGAGAAGAACATGTAGGTGACTGAATGACATAAATGAGAGTTAAAGCAATAAATAATCTACGAGATGAAAGCAAGATGCCAAATGAACTTTGCAAGGAAAGCAATGAAATCTCCCTTGACACTCAGGAGTCAGTGGCGCAGGAAAACTGTGTGGCACTTTGTACAGGAACAGTAGCTGTATTTTTCAGGTTTATTTCCTCTACGAGGCCCTCTCTCCCTCCCTCTGGGGCTCTCTCCCTGGGAAGGCCTCCAGGCTGTGAGCTCTTCCCGCTTCGCCGTCTCCTTCCCGCCCTGGTCTGGTGGAGGCTTCGTGTCCTCTGTGGTTTGGACAAGTTCCTCTTCCTCCCACAGCAGAAGCCTCAGTGAAGCCCACGGTCCCCTGGGCAGCAGTTTGGGAAATGCCTTTTTTCTCCCTCAGAAAGGAAGCACCTCAAGAGCAGGGCTGAGGTTGGTCAGGACTCCCAGGGGTCAGGGACCTGGACAGGCCGGGGACACACCGGTGACACGTTTTCTGTGACTGCGTGGCTGGGAGGAAGGCAGAAGTGTATCGAGCCAGCAGGCAAGAGGTCACCCTTTCTATGCCACGTCCCGGGCCTTGTCTCTTTGGCCAACAGAAATTGGCATATTTAGAAATATTTTGGTTTTTAGCAGTGTAAAGCATTTTAAAATTTTGAACAACTTTAAAACTGAACTACTTCTTTGCACTCTGAAAATTTATGCAAATTTACCAGAGTCTGAGAAGATACTAACTAGTTTAGATACAGAAGTTACATAGTAAGCATCCTCATCTTTAGGAAAATTACATGGTTTTGTAATAGTTACATAATTACAGATAATTTCATGGTTTTGTGAAAGCCTGATGCAGTGGGCTTGTCTAGTATTGAACATCCTCCTCAGACCAATTTTATAAAAGGCTTCTGATGTACACTCTGTGCCCTGCTACATAGTGCACTTTGGAAAGGCTGGGCAGTACATAATTCCCTTGCCATGGTGGGTTCTACAAATAACTTCTTAAAATATATCCTGGAAGCAGAAATTAAATAAATATAGATACTATATATATATATATATATGTATATATATATATAGTTATTATATATATCCTGTATGTGACATTAAATATGTGTACATTGTGCATCTATAAATACATAAAATAGATATATAATATATAGTGTGTATACAGTGTGTATATATATATAAAAAATAAATACACACATGTCCTAAAAAGTCATTAAAGTCCTTTTAACATATTTAAATTGTTTTAACTCAAATAATCTAAGTTTTTCAATGCTAGTACTTTTTAAAGCTCATTTATTCATTCAGCAAATATTTATTGGTGCCTTTCATGTTCTAGGCTGGTTTGGCAAACTTTTCCTGTAAAGGGTTAGATTTAGTAAATATTTCACTAGCCATACTGTGTGCGTTGCAACTACCCCACTTAGCCTCCGCAGCATCACAGCAGCCATTGGCAGTACATAAATGAATGGGCACGGCTGTGTGCCGGTGAAACTTCATTTATTATGGGCACTGAAAGTTGAATTTCAGATAATTTTCATGCGTCACAAATTAGTATTGCTTGAATTTTTACCCCTGCCACTTAAAAATACAAGAACTGTCTTGAACTTGGGGCCGTACAAAACCACGGGCTATAGTTTGCCAGCCTCTGTTCTCAGCAGGCTTCCAGACGCAGAGGTAGGGCCGTGACAGAGCAAAGTGCCCGTCGTCTTGGGGCCTGTGACCTAGTTTTCTACAGGGCTTTACCATCGGTGCTGACGACTGGAAGAATGTTGTCTTTCTTGGTTAGATAGGATCTTTCTCATCAGACAGTTCCAATTGTAATGTGCTAACTCACCTGATTACCTTAAAATTGAATTTGGCACATGCGTCTGCTGCTCAGTAGAATCCTTGCTGCAAGATTCTTTCCCATACCGTGTGCCTCCCAGCCTACATTTGTCGCCTGACTTGCACAAGGCCCCAGGGTTCAGTGTTGAGCCAAGGCATTCTGAAGGCTGCACACTGCGGCCTCACACAAGTGCTCCCCGCCCTCGGCTTCTCACTTCCACCTTCCCAGGCACGGCAGTTGCGGGGTGCGTATCGCCACCATCATCTTTCTGACCTGTCGCAAGGTACCAACGTGCAGTCGTTGAAGAGCTGGTCGGCCCTTGGGGTCCGCACTCTAGTGCCCATTGCAGGATTCTTTCAAGGCCGTTTTGTAACAAACAGGCTCACGCCTTCTGTTTGCAGTAGCTATGGAAACGTCAGCAGCCCTCCTCCCAGAGCTGAGCACACAATAGAACACTTCAAGTGTTGGTAGGATTAGAAGCTTTAGAAGATGTTTAATTTTCTCTCCCCTTCTCTTTTTCTTTCTGTCTCCTTAGAGAGGGAACAGGAGGGCAACGTGAATATTAACCAGCCCGCTTTAATCTCCCTTGTGGCACTTGAGGCTGCCCAGGGCCCTCAGCCTTTCACGCGGCCGACAAGGATGGTCTTGCATATTCATGAGCCGGGCCGTGCGTTAGACTGGCTCACAGGCGCCGAGTTTCAACTCAAATTTTATGAAAGGGGTAGCCGTTAAATTTTGTTGTTTCAATTATTATTGTTCAGTCAGAGGCCCTAGACAGGAGTGCTGAAATGTTCTCCTGGACACGGACAGACAGGAGCGCCTTTCCGTGGTATCTAACTCGGACCGAGGGCCCAAACCCAGGGCCGAGGCAGACGCACAGCTGCCCTGCCCGTGTGCCCAGCTTAGGGCAGGAGCAGCGCGCCGTGTGCTGGCATGGCACGGCCTCAAGGCGGGAGCGGGACTGCTTTCACTGACAGCACTGGGCAAGAAGCCACATCTAAGTGGAGAGAGCTGGGGGCCGGCACAGCCGCTTGTCTGCTATTCCTGGTTCTCCAGGTGCCGCTGCGGCCCAGAGCCGGGCCCCGAGGTGGGGCGGCTGGAGCCCCCAGCGCTGCCTGCCCCTCCGGCACACCTCTGCCCCGCGAGTTCCCGTTCTGCCAGCAGATAAGTGCCATTTCTGCTTTAGGCTTCAATGCTGCTTTCTCTTAGGTTGTCCACCCAGCGGCTCTGCCGAGAATCTGCACCTCGTGAAACTCTCTCCCACTTCGTTGCTGATGGTGCTGGCCCAGCTGGGTGGGGCTCCTGGGTGGGGAGAGATACTCATCGGTCTCATTCTTTCCCTATACATATAAAATGGGGAATGTAAGTTTTCCTGCAGAAATTCACTACCGTGCACTTCAAGGGAGAAATGTTACCAAAATACTGTGACGAATCTTCACAGGGTGTGGTAGGTGCCCCTGAACATGATTAAAATCCACCCTTCCGTCTGTCCACAGGGGGATTCTGGTGTTTTGTTGCCATGGACCTTTGCTTACACAGCCCAGCCTCCTTGCTTGGATTGTGTGGATACTGGTTCACTTCCATCTCATTTCTCAACCCAGCAAAACCCCGAGTCAGGAAACCACGTGGAGGACAGACAGGAAAAGCACAACGCTGTGGGTCACTGCGGTGCCACCACGGTGGCCGGGGTGCCAGGAGGGCCTGGGCAGGAGTGCACACCAGCCTGGAGGGACAGAGACAGAGCGGCCTTGTACGCCCATCCTGAGCACGAGGCCTGTGTTTGCAGCGCTTCAGTCTAATGTCAGTGGCTCATGTTCACTGTTTTCCCTTGAGGACATCCAACTAGGGAAACAGTTTGGTCCACTTACTCTGTCACGCCGAAGCCTTTCTCTGTGGCTTCCTGCGCCAAGTTGAGGGAGCAGTGCCGCCCACCAGCCTCCCTGTTGTGCCGGAAAACTAGGACGGGGTCGTCAGTGGTGCCCACAGCTGGAGGGCCTGACCCCGTTTGGGGACACAGATGCCCCAGTTCCAGCGTCAGAAATGCCTGTGTGGAAAACATCTGGTAATCAGGTGAAAGGCCTCATTTTTCCCACTGCCTTCCATGTAGCACGGACCTCTTTTCCTTGAAAGAGTACATTTATTCCACCCCAGGCTCTTTATTGTTCACTGCAGACCAACAGAAGGTGCCGGGACTGCTGTTCTCGGCTTGTCCTCTGTGTCCCCAGATCCGCTGCTGCAGACCCGTTGGTCCCTACAGTAATTTAATGCTTTCAGGCGGTTTACACAGCTCTCGGTAAATAAGTGAAAGCATTTTTTTTATAATACAGTGATTCTGATTTTTTTTCCTAAGCTGTCTTCTGTCTGCTGTGGAGGACACTGTACCAAACGTTTAAAATTTGGGCCGCGGCCCAGTAAGGCTGTGAGGATGAGATGCCTTCTCGTGAACACAAGTATTCAAACTAAACACAGCAAATCTTTAAAAGGCTTTTTAGCTTCATCTTTAAAATACGAAATGGGGGAAATTCTGTGGTGACTCGTAGGAGATCCTTACTGTTCACTGGGCTACTTTAAACAAGATTTTTGTGTCTGATTTTAACCTGGTATCTTTGGGACTAATTCTTGATTGGTCTTACTCTTTCCCTGATGACTCAATAACGTAATTGTCCAGCGTGTGTGTGTGTGTGTGCGTGTGCACATGCATTCTTGTGTTCGTAAACTTCAGGTGTGGTTACTCTAAGCCTTTACTTCCTTGTTCATTCATTCAACAAATCCTGGTTAAGTACCTCTGTGTGCCATTGCTGTACCTCACACACACACACACACACACACACACACACACACACATTGAACATACATGTGCATATGCATGTATTGTCTTTCATTTTCCCCACTTTGGATGTATATTCAGAGCATAGCCACAGGACAAGCTTGCTAATGGATCCTGGCTCTGCAGCACTGCCGTGCCCGTCCTCCCCTTGCAGCAGTGCTCATGTGAAGGTCTAGAACAGGAACTTACGTCTGCAGATTCCTTTACTCCGCTCCCAGTTCTGACCCAGTGGGCAGTGTATGCCATCCGAAACCTCACGGAAGACAACAGCCAGAATCAAGACCTGATCGCAGAGATGGAGGCGCAGGGGCTGGCAGACGCGTCCCTCCTTAAGAAAATGGGTTTTGAAGTTGAAAAGAGGGGTGACAAGCTGATTCTGAAGCCTACTGGGGACACCCCTCAGCTGGTAAGTAGGCGAGAGTGAATGAGGTGCCCTTTCAGTCGCAGAGAGCAGCTCCCCCTTCCCCTCCATCATGAACTTGAGAACATGGATGGGAGCATTTGGCCTTCTAAAATGGCAAAGAAAGCCCTCAGTTACAAATGTTTTTGTTTGTTTAGGCTTTTGCTGCCATTCCCCTAAAATAGTTAAAATTTCAAACTTGTTCTAGGGGAGAAATTTAAAAGCATGTCAAAAACTTTACATGGTCTAAAAGTTTCTGACAGGAATTTGATTTTCTTTAAAAACTAATGTTGATTGCAATAAAAAGAGCAGAAAACCCTTTGTATAATATTGAATGAGTTGTTTCAGCTTTCTCTGTTATTTCTGATCATTGACCAAAACTCTCTGTATTTCTTTTCCTTTGATGATTCTTGTAAGTAGATCCCGTTATATCTGCAACTTTATTTCGCTTTTCTTCCTAGTGAATGAACACTCTCCATCCAAATATCTGAAATCCTGGAATCTGTTTCGTGGGTTTTTCATCCTCTGCAGTGTGTGAAATCGCAAGTGTTTAAAGATTTTTTAGTTACAAATCCAGGAACACATGGAACCTTTTAGGTTATAGCGTTAAATGAATAAGCTTAAAAGTGAAAGTACATGAGTTTTCTGTTGTTTCTTTGCTTTAAAAATGTGACCGTCTGTCTGGTTTGCCTCTGTCCTCATGATACAATGTGCATTTACATGTAACATATTGTACTCACTGGCAGCAAATAAATCCTCTCAGTTGAGGGCACATCCCTCACTTGGCGAAAACTTGGAAGTGTGCTTGGATTCCATTTGTTCCTTCGGATGGCACTTCAGCTTCGTCCCTTTTCTTTTCCTCTCCTCGCTGGGTTTTCTGAGCTCTGGCAGGCAGTTGAAGTAGTTTCTCACTGTGATTAATTCTAATGCTCTCTTTTCCCCCCTTCTGCCTTTCCAAAACATTGACAAGACTCATTTCCAGTTAATTAATTCGAGAGATGCTGAAGAATAGAGAAGCTCTCCCTCCTCCTCTTAGGTCTTGGGCTGCCTTGCCCCTGAGCCCTGTCCCTCTGGGACGCAGCAGGGAGGGGGCCAGGGAGAGAACGTGCAGCGATTAACTCTTCTCCGTCCAAACCTGCCAAGAGCAGAATTCTCAAAACCCCTGGTGTTTAAAAGCTACCGCCTGCCCCTCACCTGTGGCCACACCTCTGTAAAGGCGGAAGGAATACCTGTGGTCAGCTCCGTGCGCGGGGTGCTCCGTGACGTCTTCAGTTCAGGAATAGCGCCAGTTCTCGTTAAGGCAAACCATTCTGTGTTGGCCCAGGCTTCACTGGGATTGATTGCACAAGGAGCTTTGGGGAGCGGCAGTGAACCTGACCTTATCTGTGTGTCTGTCAATCTCTATCTCCCCCTCTGTGTACTCTAATATATTAGAGGCAGAACTGGATTAAGTGAGCGCTAAATCTCAGTAACCACCCAGATCATTAATGAACAGAAAATAGTGGCAGGCCATTTTGTGACGGCCTAAAACATGCAATCTTCTTCAGCAGCCCTGTCACTAAACTGTCAAGGTTATGCACGACTTGTGTTGACCCTTCCAAAGTAAAACAACTAAGACCCAACCAGGAGTTTTACAGAAATGCCCACTGTTCCAAAGTAGAGTGCTTCTCTAAGTATTATGTAGCCATACTTAAATTGCTTTGTAAAAACAGCTTAAGCATGTTAAGAATGAAATAAAAGTCTCCACTGTGGCATCTAATGTGCTCTGTGTAACCGTGAAGAAGCGTCTAGGCTTGTGGGGATCTGAGTCACATATTTTTTCTCTCGCTTATGACATTGCGTCAGTAAAGAAGCCATTGCAAAACTTAAAATGCCCAAAGAAAGCATCCTCTTCTGGGACACAAAGAGTTAAAATCCTCTTCTCTGAATAGAAGCTTGGCCAAAGGAAAAACCAGTGGGAGTCCTTTTTCCTTTTAACAAGTTTGCAATAGACACTTCTTTTCTCCTCTCTCAATGGATGTGTGCACACCAGTGGCATCGCACAGACTGTCGAGATAAGCCACCCAATAACAAACACAAGTAAATAAAAGGGAGCCTTGTGGGAATACAGAATGGGGTAGTGGCTCTGTGTTTCTTAAATAGGAAATGTGGGGCTTGCAGAGTGAAAACATGCTGACGGCTGCATTGAGGCTGCTTTTGATGCCCTCGGGTAGATTAATTCTTGAGCACAACAGCTTCCCTGTCCCCCACCAGTGGACTTGGAGCCTCTGAGAACCTTGTTTTATGAGCTACAGAGGATTAAGTCACCACCTCAATCAGTCGTTTAGAGGAAGACCAAAAAAACACAGGCCGGCCTTAGGAAATTAGTAAAGAGGCAGAAATATGGCGAGTTTCTGACCATATTATTGCTTTCAAGAATAGCTTGGCAGAGCACTTCAATTTTTTAGCCTGCTTCATCTTACAAGATAGCAGGCGAAAGGCTTTGGCGCTGGGCATTGAGCCCACGTATCTGCACAATGATTTTTTTTTAATACCTTAACAATGGGTGTTAATATTTCAAAAAATTTATCTTCACTGTTTTAGTAATAAGCTGTTAGAATTTATCCATATTATGTGTGTGTGTGTGTGTGTGTGTGTGTGTCCCTATTATGTACACGTGTGTCCATTTTAATACATCTCCTGGGGTTTCCTTTGGAAGCTAATACTGAGATGTTTGTCCAGGACCTTCTGAATTTAACAGCAGGGCTTTTGAAACCACTAAATAATGTCCATTTTGCAAAATGAGACAAAGAGAAATGATTGAGGTCCTCTGGGCTACCAGTTAATTTTAAATAAAAAATTAATAGTTTATGTATGTATATCTTATGTCCACTATCTTTTGAAGGCATCCAATATGCTCCACTTATAACAACATCAGGAATTTAAATGTTATTTTTGATTTTTTTACATTCCTTTAATTTCTATCCTTTAATGAGTAAATGAAGACATTGCAACAAAAATGGCAGCCAGCATTTGCAGGAGGAAGAATTTGTAAAAATAGGTATTCCATCACTGGTACATTCTGCACATAAAGGAACAATTTTTACATGATAGGCAGTAGGATTAAAACAGAATTTTAAAATGCAGAGAAGTTGAGGAATTCATATATGTATCTAATATAAAGCCAGTCCTTTGGAGAAAAACCTACCCTCCTAGTGCTGTCCAAGGTCCTGATACCTCCAGCAGCAGTGGCCTGCATATTGGAAAATCAATTAAAAACCTTGTTTTCATAATTCACAACTTTCTCTTTGCATTTACATGGTTTATCCCGTTTTCTCCTTTCCTATACATTTTTGTGTATGTATTTGGATTCTTTAGGTCAAATCTTGCTTAGGTGATATTTTACAATATGAATCTGATGTACAATCTACAATATACATGAATTTTAAAGGTAAGTGTTTTCTGTAAATGTAGCAGTTATATTAACTCGGTGATCAGACTTTCCTCATCACAACTAGAGACAATTACACCAATGGAAATGGCTTTTTAAAGGTTTTGGTAGTTGTTTATTCTTGCTTAAATTAAAATCTTAGATGAGAAATATTGAGTTAAATCTTTCTTCTTGTTTAAACAACATAACATTCTTCATTTACACAGAAAGTTGCATCGTGCTTACTTTCTATCAGCCAGACAGGAGCTTATGTGTCGTTCTGTAGCGTGGACAGAACGGCCACCACCGCTTTGTGCAGTGTGGTGCCTGAGAGCTAGACTTGGAAGCAGCTGGCCAGTTCCAGTCCCTGCTCTTCCCCCATAAGCTCTGTGCCTCTGCTGACTTATCTCTAGAGTGGGGCTTGTAATACCACCGACCTATGGGAGCGTATGTGGACCAGAATAAACGTATGGAGGTGCTTAGGAAGTACCTGCACTTGGCAAGCGCTCACCAACCCGAGTTACCCGTGCTCCTGCTGTGGCCCGCACTTAAGCCCTGCCTGCCTGCCTTGTGTGCGGATCCGGTGGAAGTGCATGGCGCTTATATCTCCTCTCCTGCTTCTGACACTGCAGTGCTGAATGTACAGGAGGTACTCACTAAACATATTTCATTTCTTTAGCAGATGCTTGTATAATGCTTTCTGTGTACCGGGCAATGTTCTAAGCGCTTTAAAAATATTCATCATTTATCCTCAGAGCAACTGTACAGTATCTTCTAGTATTAACCCCATTATATGGATAAAGAAGTTGAGTTGCAAAGGTTAATGCCCAGGGCCACACAGCAGTAAATGCTTAACGACTAATGGCTGTAGTTAATTAGAAGGGAGTGAGTGCAGGAAAATACAGCCTCCTTCCCCAGAAGCACGGAGAGTAAGTGCAGCAGAGATGTCTGGAGTGTGGCTCTGGCATAGAGCAGGGGAGTTCATGGGAAGAACATGGGCTTCACAGGCAGAAAAATCCCAGGTTTAAATCTCAGCTCTACTTCTTGCTAGCTGTGTGGCCTTGAGCAGCTTGCTTAACCATTCTGAGCCTTTGTTTCCCCCTCAAGCAGAGTGCCAGGCAAGCACTGGGGATACAGTATAAACAAGACAGACAGTCTGTGCTCTGGGAAGCTTGCATTCTGATGAGAATGACAGAATGTTAGCAAGTAAACCTAAAATGAGAGCATCATGTACTATAGTCAGCGCCATGAGAATAAGCAAGGTGACGTATACAGATGGTAACTGGGGTGTCCTTTCTGAGGGGGTCGCATCTGGCCTGCGGGCGGAAGGTTGAAAAGGTGCCAGCTGTGCAGAGAAGTGGGAAGACCTGAGGATGAGAGCGCACCGCCCGCAGAGGTGCCGGAACGGGACGGCTCACGGTCAGGGCCAGAGGGGGCCCCTCCAGCAGCCAGGGCCGAATAGCCTGAGGGGGACCAGGTTGGGGGTGGTCAGGAGTCTGAGCACGCCTGCCCTTCGGGAAGCGGAGAGCCTTGGGGAGTGGCGGGGTTGTGCGAGGCCCGGGAGTGAGCAGGCCCACCCTGCGTGTTCTGACAAGCACGCCGGCTGCTGTGTGGAAGAGGGACTGGAGAAGAAAAAGTGGAAGAGAAGTCGTGTGGGCTATTGATGGTGATGACGTAGACAAGTGTGGTGGCCGAGGAAATGGAGAGAGGTTGCGTTTGATGCGTGTGTTGGAGGTTGAACTCATAGGATTTGCTGATGGATTCCTCGTTGAGGGTGGCAGTGAATGAAGTAAACCAGACTGGCTCCTAGATGCTGCCGAGCCACCAGGTAGATGATCGTACATCCACTGTGGTGGGAAGGTTTGACGGGCAGAGTAATTCTAATGTGTTTTGTTTAGGGCAGAGAGAATCAAGAATCCTCTTCTGAATGAATTGAATTTGAGATGCTTTTGAGGCTTCCAAGTGGAGGGGACTTGAAAAGTAATTGGATGTACAAGACTAGACCTCAGAAGGCAGGTCAGTACGGGAAGCACATGTCTGGAGTTAATGGTTTTACATGTAGATACTGTATGAAGCCTCAGGAATAAGAGATTGTCTAGACAGAGTGGAGCTGGAGAAGAGAGCCAGGCAGCCCGCACTTCGGCCCACACAGACGCCGACACCTGACGGTGGAGCATGAGGTCTTTCCACATGTTAAAAACTCATAAAAAGAATTGCAGTGGCTGCTCCAAAACGAACTTACCAATGTCTGTTAGACATTCTGTGTTCGGTTTCTGGTTATAAACGCCGCCGTGAACGTCTTGGTGCATAAAAGCTTAATCTCTGTTGAAGGCTGCCCACTATAGGGGGTCAAGGAAGAAAAGTAAGTTAAGGAGCTAAAGATTTTCTCAGAGAATTATCTCCATTTGGAAAAAGGGCGCTTCCAGATCCAGGAGTGGTCGATTCGGGAATTGACCGAACCTCCCTGAAGACTAGAAAGGCCGTGGGCAGGCGCCGGGCCAGCTCGAGAATGAGGAGAGGCCAGGCAGTGGGCGGGAAATTATTTGTTTGATTTTTCATATATGTTCTCTAGCCCCTCAACCAAAAATAATCTGAGGTTGCAAGACATGATACAAAAAAGCAACCATCACTAATAGAAGAAACACACAGAGGGGCTCCAGTTACAGTTATCAGACCAGATTGAAACTTGACCCTGAAAATGGCAGCAAAAGACAGGACATGCTCAGAAAAGGGATCTAATGAAAACTCATGAACTGAAGAAAACGCAACCAAAATTAAGAAATTAATCATTGAGTTTAGCTACAAATAGAGGAATTGTAAATAGAAAACAGACCCATTGAAAATACCAGAAATGAACTACTAAGAGACAGAATGACGGGAAGTACAAAAGACAGGGTAAGAGACATGGGATACAGTGAAAGTCCCCATATTTAGCATCCAAGGAGAAAGAAAATGGATTTTTTTTAGTTTTTGGCAGTGACACCTGAACATCAAAACTGAACACTAGGTTTGAAACGTCACCACGAAAGCAATAGCAAGGGAAGATTCCCACGAACACCACGTGGCTTGGACCGACGGTCCTCCTCCGTCTCCAGTAAACTGAGCGGTGCCTGCGGGCAGGTGAAGGGGGGGCTGCGTCCCGGGGTCGGCAGCCTTGCTCCCTGTGCCTCAGCCTCACCTGCTCCCACCCCGTGTGTCTAGCGACCTCTGCTTCCAGGTGATCTGGCCCCACTCCTCAAAAGGGCTGGCGTCGCCATATGGTCGCCCTTTTGGTGAGTGATAATAGAGTACGTGGAACCGCTTGCCGACATCGACCTTTTTGCTACGCCGTAAGACAGGTCTCAACAGATCTCAAAGGGCCGAGATCCTACACTGTGTGCTCTGACCCAAGTACAAGTGAGGCACCTATCAACACCAAGAAAGAACCAGAAAATCCCCACAATTTTAGAAATTGAACACTATTTCTCAGATACCGAAGGGGCAAAACAAATGAAAATGCGAAAATATTTTCAACTGAATGTTAATGAAAATGCTGCGTATCAAAGTTTGCAGAACGCAGCCAAAGCTACTCTTAGATGACAATTTATTATCATAAATTCAAACGTGAGAAAAGAAGGAAAACCCATAGCCTAAACATCCGTCTTAAGTTTTGAAAAGAATTTAAATCCATAATTGAAGGGGGGGAAAAGAAGGAATAAATATGACAGCAGAACATAACTAAACAGGAAACAACCACAATAATAATTTTTTAAAAAACAGGAAAGAAATACTCAGAAAAAGATAAAGCCAAAAATTGGTTCTTTGAAAAATGTAGTAAACTGATGAAGCTGTGGTGAGGTCACTGGAGAAAAAAGGGCATCCGGAAATCATGCTCTCTAAAGATCTTGAGGACATTAGACATCCACAGGAGAATGCTGTATTTTATGCTAATAAATTTGAACTTTGAGATGACATGGCCAAATTCCTTTTTAAAAAAAAGACAAAAATGAAAGAAAGTTTCAAGTAATATTTTAAATAGTTAATCTTTACAACTTCTGAGAAAAGCCCAGGCTCAGATAGTTGCAGCCACAGATTCTACCAATATTTGAGGAAGACGTACTGATCACACACAAACTCTTCGAGAAAAAAGGGAACACTTCACAACTCACTTTACGAGGCCAGCGTAACCTTGATATGACAACCTGAAGAGTTGTATTAGAAAAGAGAAAAAGCAAAGGCCAGTCTCGTGCATGAACATAGATCCAAAGAGTAAACACATTTAACAGACGATAGGGACGCAAGATCTGTGTGACGTTCGTTAGAAGTTAAATGACTGTCACCTAACATTTGCAAATTAAAACAAAATCATGATCAATTCATGCAGAAAAAAAGTTGAAGATAAAATTCAACATCCAACTATGTTGTTAATAAAAATTCATAGCAAATTACGGATGAAAGGGAAGTTCCTTACTCTGATGAAGAGTGTCTACAAAAACCCCTACCGCAAATACTGGACTTGATGCAGAAATGTCGAACATTTTTCTTTTGACATTAAGAATGAGGCAGGGTTAGTCACAACTCACCAGTTGGAAGGATGAAACTGCCAATGAAATACATCGACAAAGGGAGGTGGAAGGGTAATAATTGGAAAGGAAAAACTCAAACAGATAACAGGATCGTTTATATACCTAACGCTGAAGAATTCCATGCATAGAATATGAGAATGAATACATGACTGTATAGCAAGGTTACTGAATATTAATGACATAGAATATTAACATACAAAAGTTCATTGAACTTTCACACATCAACAAAGACGTAGAAAATAAAATTAAATAAATTCTAAAATGTATAAGGAAATGCAAAAATCCAAGAATAGCCAGGACGCACTGAAAGAAGAATAAGATGGGTATCAAAACTATTAAAAAAGCAAGATAAGTTAAAACAGTATTGGCACAAGAGTAGATAAATAGGCCAAAAAAACAGCATATAGAGTCTAGAAACAGATGTTCAAATATGGACACATGATATATTTTTTAAAGTGGCCACGCTCTGGTTGGGTGGCCATGTGGCCCCTCACAGTGTTCGTGGTCCCTGACCACAGGGGGAGAGAGCGTGGGTGGCAGGGACAGTCAGCAGGGCCCGTCAGCCCCCAAAGCACCGTGAGCACCGAGCCCCGTGTGGTTGCTGTTGGGAGGGACAGAGCCCTCCTTTGTACTGTCACCACCCGCTTTGTGTGCAGGCTGGAGGCTCTTTGGGCAGAGGGCCTTTGGCTTAGTGCCCAGAGGGTAAGGACACTACCCTGTGGGTGTGTGCAATCCTGTGCCCAGAGGAAGTGCCAGGGGCCAAGCTGAGCGTGTCGGGAGCAGGAGAGGAAGGCTGTGGGCGGGGCGGGGCCAGCTCGAGAATGAGGAGAGGCCAGGCAGTGGGCGGGAGAGCCAGGTAGGGGACAGGGGTGGGCGGAGGCCAATGTGCCCTGTCCTCAGGGAGAGGCCCTGTGAGGGCACCCCGCCGCCTGCGGGGGAGGCCACGCAGCACCTCCGCAGGGAGCCTACACTCGTTCCTGCGTTCCAGTCAGACCAGGGTCCGGGCCTTGGGGTCAGGACGTGCCCTGCCGTGGGCTCTCTGCACAGGAAAGGGGGCTTTGGAAGTCCTTGGTCGGAACTGAGTGTGACCAGGTCAGGGACTGGCAGACCGACGAGTCCAGTGCGCTGCTCACTCCCCTGGGGGCCGAGGGGAAGAGGGCCTTTGGAGCTCAGGAAAGGAGTGCCGGGGCCTCCATCCCCCCAGAGGAAGGCCTGTGGGGGGGTCCCTGTCTGTAAAGCGGCGAGGATGGCATAGCACCTCTGTATTAAAGTTCTCCGGACACAGAACCGATAGGATGTATGGACAGATACAGATTCATTGCAAGGAATTGGCACGTGTGTTTCTGGAGGCTGACAAGCCCCAAGACCTGCAGTCGGCAAGCTGGAGACCCAGGGGGCTGAGGCGGCCCCAGTCTGAAGGCAGGAGGAAAACTGATGTCCCGGCTCGATTCGGTCAGGCAAGAGGACATTTTGCCCGTCTCCGGGGAGTGTCAGCCTTTCGGGCTCTTCATGCCTTCAGCTGACTGCATGAAGTCCACCTTCTGCTTTACTCGATCAATGTTCATCTCACCCTGAGTCCCCCTCCCAGACACACCCAGAATCATGGTGGAACAAATGTCTGTGTCCCATCCCCCCCGTGGCCAGTCAAGTTGACACATACAATGACCCATCATACCTCTGGGGGGCTTTGAGGGTGTGCGGGCTGGTGGACGTGCAAGCACCTTGTCCCTGTGGAGCTCCAGCACGGGAGCAGGAGTGGGAAGGGGCTGGGGCAGTCGGGAAGGGGGCCCCGCGCCGGCACTGCTGCCCCCTGGTCTGCACCTGCTGTGGGCTGGCAGGCAGGCCGTAAGAGCAGAGGCTGTGGCCGATGTCCCTTGTGCATTTAGTACCACTGCCGCGCCCACCACCACCATTTGCATGTTGAAACCCTAACCCCAGGGCTCCAAATGTGCTGCATTTAGAAGGGGGTCCGTGAAAGAGGCAGCAAAACTAGAATGAGGCAGTTAGGGTGGGCTTGGTCCCATCTGACTGGCGTCTCCCTGTGAGGAAATTCGGACACAGACGCCAGGGGTGTGCATGCACGGGAGACACTCACGCGGAGGCGGCAAGAGGGTGGCCTGCAAGCCACAGAGAGGGCCTCAGCGGAGACCAACCTGCGACACCTTGACGTTGGACTTCCGGCCTCTGGAACTCTGAGAGAATGGATTTCTGTTGTGTGAGCCCCCAGTTTGTGGTATTTTGTTAGAGCAGCTCTGGAAAAATAGCACAGATAGACTGTGCTCAGTATTTGCTAAAAGCCAAATCAATAAAATGCTGTCGCCTCTGCCCTGGATGAGTTCGCAGGCAATGTACGGAGGCAGAACTGGGCGCCAGGCCGTCACAGGGGCAAAAAGGTTCCTGGGGGCTGTTCTAGCGGCAGCTCACACGGCAGGTGCATGCTGGCCGGCGGCTGGCAGGGAGCCGGCACGTGCAGCAGCTGGGAGCCACGCAAAACAGCCACTTCTGGGAACCTCCCGGTACTCGCCAGTGCTGTCACCTGTTTGAGGGGAGACCATGGGGAGCCTCACTCTGGCAGCTGCAGGGGCTGGACAAGGCACAACAGCAGGAGGCAGCCTGGCAGAGGAGGAGGTGCAGACTGAGACCCTGTCCCCAGCTCCACCTCAGAGCTCGGCAAGGTCCTGGGCGTCTCCGAGCATCAGTCTGCCTCCTGCCCATCAAACAAGCACAAAGGTGAGGATTCAGCTGATTGCTTATTTGGGGGCCTTGCTCTCAGAGGATGCTTGGCACACAGCAGCTGTCCTGGGGCCCCAGCAGGGTCGGGGTGGGGGGTAGAACCCAAAGAAGCCAGCTCTGAGAGCAGAGAACAGAGCCCAGAGGGGCTCGGGGTTAGCTTCGGCCCCTGCCCTGCTTCCTTCCACGGGATCCAGGCCAGCCCTTTCTCTTACTGCTCTCCTCCTCCAAGTGCTGCCAGTTCCTCCAAGGCCCAGCCCCAAAGCCCTCCTCCTCCAGGCAGTCTTCCAAGGACTTGGGTCCACCTTAATCTGCACCTTCTGTACTGCCTGGGTTATGCTACCACTGTGGCAGATTGCTTCCTGTGTCAGGACCGCTGACTCAGACTAGGCGCAGGGTGGGGAGGTGAGTCCAACATCATCGGGACACAGCCAGGGGGCGGCTGCCGTCTCCGAAGTGGTCAGGGCCGCTTGCCCTGCCTTTCAAAACAGCTGTGCTCCAATGACACCTGGCTAACTTCCATCCCTTCAACAAATAGCAAGTGCCAGCCCCTGGGACTAGAGCTGGGACTAGACGGACAGTGTCCCCCGCCCCATGCCACTCCCGGTTTGCTGAGGAGACCCCAGACCCGGGAGTGTGCACAGGCTCCATCATACCGTTGGTGGCCCTGTGCAACCTAATTCTCCCCAGCACCCGGCCCCCCCATCTCCCCTCGCTCTCTGCTTCACCAGGGCCTTAGGGCAGGAAGGTGTCACCCCAAACTCTCACACCATCCTGCATCCGCACCCCCATTCCTCCATCCCTCCCTCCCATTCAACGAGAGGACCCACCTTTGAGGGCAGGTCCCTGCCTGTCCCACCCCATGGGGACGTGGCCCTAGGCCGCTCTGCAGCCTCTGCCTGTGGCTCCCTCTGCAAGGGCCCAAGGCGCGCACATCTGGGAAAGGAAATCCCCAATTCCAGTCTCCCTTTCATTCATCGTTTAGCCCCGTTGTCTTCAAGCATTTTGTTTACCTCTTCCTAAAAGATTTTGAAAAAAAATCTGTACCGGCGTTTCAAGTTGATATCTAAATGTTTTCATCATAAGTCTTTAAAGTTGGACATGATATGATTAGCAACAAATAGCCATACTTTAAAATGTTATATCACTCCTTTCAATGATTTCAATAGAGTTAAAATGCAGAAAAGTGTGGTACCCACCACAATCCATTTTAAAAGTGAAAGTGCTTTTTGTTAATGTTAGGAAATACTATTCCTTTCCTTCTGGAATCCACATTTCCATTTCGTTTCACTTCCAGGATGTTACCTTAATATGGCACTGGCATTGTTTGCTTGGAATCATACCGATTTAAAATCTATAACAAAAAGATGCCTGGAAAATCTGTGGATATTTGGAAATTAAAAAGCATACTTTAAATAACCTTAGGGTCAAAGAAAAAATTAAATTTAAAATGTTTATATGCATGACAAGGAAAGCAATATAAGAAAATGCTTGAAATGTAGCTAAAGTAGTGTTTAAGGGAAACTTGGGGCTCTGAAATGCTTTGTTAGAAGAGAAGAGAGATTTAAAATCAGTCACCTAAGTTTCCACCGTAAGAAGCTAAAAAAGAAGAGCAACTGAAACACTAAATAGGAAGTACACAATACCAGTAAAAGCAGAAACCAATGAGACAGAATGTGGGCCAAAAATAGAGAAAATCAACAAATCCAAAAACTAGTTCTTTGCAAAGATCAGTAGAAGTTGATAAATCTCCAGTGAAACTGCCAAGGGGAAAAAAACAAATTATCAGTATCAGTAATGGAAGATGGAAGGGACATCACTACAAATCCTACAGACATTAAAAGGAAAATGAAGGAAATAATGAACTTTATGCCAAAAAATTCAAGACTTTAAATGAATTATTTCTGTGAAAGACATGAATTTATCAAAATGAGCACAAAGAGAAATAGAAAAATCCAAATGGCCTCTATCAAAGAAATTGAATTTGTGACTAATCTTTCCACAATGAAACCCCAGGCCGCACCTGGCAGCCAGAATGATCTTTCCAGAACATGAAACTGTCACGTCATTCCCTACCCAGAGTTCTTCGGTGGCTTCCTCCCTAATGTGACATTCCAGGCAGTTTGACCCAGGTGCTTCCCGACCGGCGCCACCGCCTTCCCGCATTCTGTCTGCCCCACGCGCCCCGGAGCGCACCCACCCCCACCCTCCCCCACCCCCCACCCCCGGCTTCTTCCGCGGTAGTGCTCCCCGCCCCCGCCAGGGGGCGCCCCGGAACACGAGGACGCCTGAGTTGTCAGTCCGTGGGTCTCGGTGACATTTGGTGCGCAGGGGCGGCAAACATGCAGCAGTGCTGGAGCGGGCCCCGCAGTGAGCCCGGAACCCCGAAGGACCCGCTGAGTCCGCCCCTGGGGAACCGGACCCGCCGCCAGCTTTGCCGGGGGCTGCCTTTCACCTCTTCTCTCACCGGGCTAATCCTGGCTCAGCTGTCGGGGCTCTGCGTTCATGTGACTTCTCAGGGGCCTTCCCAGCACGTGCCCAACAAATTTACGGAGTTGAATTTGCCTCTCTGCCTCCACCCTTTTATTAAATGGGAGTGAAGTTCAATTCCAGGGGCAGAGACTTAATTTGAATATACTCCGAAAAACATTCAGAGGGGGGCAAGGAAATCCTAAATATGCTTTGGCCCTAAAGGGGGGTAAATCCTCCCCACCCTTGGAAGAGAGGCTCTGTGCTGGTCCTCGTTTTCCTTGCCTGTGCGCCGTTGCTCTGGGAGTGCCGGCCCACCCCGGGCTTGCACCGCGCGCCCTGCTCCGCTCGCCTCGAACGCACCCCGCCTAAGCTCTGCTGTTCATCTGATCTTCCTCACGAGGGTTTTGCCCTCTGCCCCAGTGAGGGAGCCCCTCTACCTGTGGGCCCCCCACCCCCAGGGCAACCCTGGGGGAGAAAGCTGAGCATCCATCCACACCACAGACATGGCCGTCCTGCAGCGCCGTCCGTCTGCCCGGACCTGAGGTTCGGTATCACGTTGTAGACCCTCTGCGTTGGTAATTAAGAGTCGTGGTCTCGCTGAAATCTGAGAGCCCCGAAGACAGAAGGCCGTCTGCCCTGTGCTGCAGTCCTTGAAGCTCTGCGTTTTTCCGTGTATGCCTGAGTCTGAAGGCCTGTCAGTCAGAGCAAGAGGATTAGCCTCACCCATGTGAAGGGAAAATTGGGAAGAAAAAAAAAACCTTGTCTGAACTTGAAAATAAAAATGCTGATGCGGTTTATTCCAGAAACATATCTTACTGATTAAGAGCATGGAGAGCTACGGGCTCGTGGGTGGGCCGGGCCGGGCCATGCTCATCAACTGCAGAATGTCGGAGCAGGCGTCTTGCGTGCAGCGCCCAGTGCGCACCTTTCCTGACGGGCACGGGTGTGCATGCATGCACAAGTGGCGTCCCCGTGTCCCCATTAGCACAGGGCAAGCCCCTTCCCTCAGCTTCTTACTTTCCCACCAGGGTGGTGCGAAGACACAGTCACCGCGGAGGGAGTGTGGGCGCGGGCTGGGGTGGGCTTACCCAGCACCGTCACTTACTGGCTGAGGGACCCTGAACAGCTGACGAGCTCTGTGAACCTTCCTTTCTCATCTATAAAACAGGCAACGGTACCCACTTGCCTGAGGCTGATGAGGTAACACGCAGTGGCCACTGGCCAGTGCCACACAGAACAGGTACTCAGTGGATGGTGGCCATTCCGGGGACTGAGGTGGTGGCACGTGGCTGACTTGAAACTCTCTCCCCTTCCCACCTGAGGAGCTTTCTGTCTGGTTTCTCGGCTGTGGGTTTGAGCTGCAAGGAGTGGCGTGGCGTTGGCCCTGGTGGTCCTCAGTTTCCATGACTGAAATGGGGCTAATACCTCTGCACACTTCGACCACACAAGGCTTGTGGCTTGGCACGGCCACAGAGGCCACTGCCAGGAAGGCAGCCTTCGCCCAGGGCTGGACTCCCCAGCCCGGCCCGCCTGGCATTCCCTGCCTTTCACAGGGCTGGGCTGTGGAGCGATGGCAGCAATTGATAATGCCATAATTGGGGCGACTGGGGATTTTCCTAGGCTGCTGCTGGTGACTCACGGTCGGTAAGCCAACCTCCACCGTCGCCAAGCATAGAAGACGGTTAAGTACCTGATCAGGTGTTCAGGTTTCACAACTGCGGTGTCTGAATGTGAGGTCCTGAGTCACCTGGAGACTCCACACCTCGGGAGGTGGTTACGAGGAGCTTCTGTTCCCAGTCCCTCCCAGATGGGGTTTTCTCTGAGGCCTTCCATGGGCGCTTAGAGGGTTTCCAGCTGCGATGTGTTCCCAGCAGTTAGTACCCTCTAAATAATAAATCTTCCCCGGGGCCAAGCCAGCAGGGCCCTCCTTCCCCTCGCAGGCCCTCTGGTCACCCCTCCACTCTTCCCCTGCCCTCTCGTGATCTCCTCTGGTTTCTGCAGAGAGGTGCCTGCCCGCACGCTCACCCTCCCCAGGACACAGGCCCCCGGGCAGTCGGACCATGTTGGCAAGGAGCCATGACCCAGGGAAAGACAGGAGACAGCCTGGGACACGAGGTGCCACCACAGCCGTGAGCACCCAGCGCCCCCCTGCCATTCATCAAGGGGGAGCCCCATGGAACACAGGGTTTGGCCTGAAAAGTCGGAGGACTGCACCCTCCTGGGGTCACTGACGCCCACCTGCTGCCCGCTGGGGACTGCAGTGCAGGAGGGGCAAATCCTAAGGTTGGTGGGCAGGAACATGGCCGCTCTGCATGTGCCAGAATGGGGCTCCCTCCTCTCCCTGCCATGCCTCCTGGAAACACGTGGGCAGTCCTGGGTGGGGGATCCTGTCCACAGGCAGAGGTGGTCAGGAGCGCCCGGTACGTGCCAGGCCCCTGCTCTCCAGGAGCCGATGTAGGGGGGTGGTGGGGCGGGGACCCCTAAAAAGACTGACACAAGTAAGTTACATGATTACAGACGATGAGGGAAAGAGGACGGGGCCCCCACTGCCATGTCGGCTGTGCGCCCGTCCCTCGCGGAGCCTAGGCTCTGTCTGAACCTCAGCGCCTCCCCTCCCAGTGGTGCGGCCTCGGGCAAGTTGCTTGACCTCTGGGGCTTCCTTCGCTATAAGAGGAAGTAATGGAAGCCACCTGGCGGGTGCTGGAGAAGCCCACGGGAGGGCCTTCCGCAGAGCCGCCCGGAGCAGCGCCCTCGGCCTCTGCTCTCAAGGTGAGGGAAGAGAAGAATGGAGGGGGGGCCGTCGGAACAGAATCCAGTCCAGGCAGGCTGGCCCGTTTGCAGGGCCTCCAGAAAGTTGGCTTCCCAGCCACGGGGAGACTGCATGTGGCCAAGCGGTGATCCTGCACTGCCCTCTGGGGGATGGCCTTGCAGGGATGAGAGGACAGGCCTGCAGGGCCTGCCCGGGAGCACCTGCGGCCCAGACCCCCTGCTCCTTCACGCCCAGGCCCCCACCCCCAACCCCCGGGAGCCCTAGCAGCTCTCTGGCCTTGCAGTGGGGGGAACAGCCAGCACCATCCCATGCTTATGATTCGCCCTGAGAACTTCCCTGTCCCGCACCTTTCACCCTCGGCAATACTCTGAGTGTGGTGTAGTCCATTTCACAAATGAGGAAACTGAGGCACAGAGAGTGGCCCAGGGACCTCACTCGGCCCTCCCTTGCCAGGCCCACTGACAGCAGTCACACAGCTCGGTCCCATTTTGGGTGCATCTGGCTGCTCCCCATGGTCGGCCGGTCACCCAGGACCTTACGCGACCTCACCCCGCTCAGGGGGCTCCACAGGCGTCGTGGGGGTCTGTCCATCCGGTATTACCCACCTGCCTCGGGCCAGCCTCCTGCCCTGTCCGAGGAGGCACTCACCCCACGGGCATGACTGGCCCATTACCCTCAGCACCTCTCAGCTGGGCGCTGCCTCCCCAGCTCTGGGAACAGCAGCTACCAGGAGACAACCGTCAGGGGGCCTGGCGCCGAGCCCCCTTTCCCAAGGCCGGGCCCCTCCCCACCACATCCTACACACGGGGGTTTCTTCCTCCTCCCCATGCTGTTCCTGCCTTGACCCCACCTTTGCCAGCTTATTCTCATCCCCCAGTTGCTGTACCCTGGAGCTCCTGTGGGTATACTTGGTGGGACATCTCTCCTCTGCATCTACCCTCACTCCTGGGAAATCTATCCAGTGTCAAAGCTTTAAACACCAGTAATACTCTTGCACCCCAAACATGCCCAGCCGGGAGCACCCTCCGAGCTCCAGACCCTGTACCCAACTCCCTTCTCCATGTCAGCGCTCGGATGGCTGGCAGGTGCCTCACAGGCAAACATCCACCGCAGCTCCTGACCTCTCCACCTCCGGCCGGACCTGCCCCCGCCCGCCTTCCAAACTCAGGAAATGACAACTCCATCCTTCTAGCTGCTCAGACCAAAATCCTCAGAGTCATCTGGGCTCCCCTCTTTCTCCTACCCAACATTTAATGTCAGCAAATCCTGCAGATCCAGCGAATCTACCCGCCAGATGTGTCCCCAGTGTGGCCACGTCTTACCACCTCCTCATCTAAGCCACCGTGAGCCACCACCGTTCTTCAGGAGTGTGACAACTGCCTCCTCACATTATTCCTCTGCCAGAAGCCCTCCGAAGCCCTCACCCCACTCAGAGCACAGCCCAGTGTTACCAGGGTCAACAGCTGCTGCCCTGGCTCCCTTCCTACAGCTGTGCTTCAGCCCCGCAGCCTCCTCAATGCCCCTTAGGCAAGCAAGACTCCTGCCTCGAGGTCTGTGCACCTACCCTTCCCTTTACCTAACTGCCCTTCCATCAGACCTGCTGGCTCACTCCCTCACCTCCTCCTGGTCTTTGCTAAAATGTCACTTTCTTAGAGAAATTGCACCTGCATCCTCCACTCTGCAGGAGCCCCACCTCCTCTCCCCTGCTTCATCCTTGTCTCAGATTTACAGCCATCTAGCCAGCCCATCCATTTCATGTGTCGTCTGGTTCATAAGGACCAGGATTTCAACCTCTCTGCTCACTGCTGTATCCGCTGGGCCCAGAACTGCCTTGGCCCCTGGTGGGTGCCCAGTATGCATTCATCCAGCGAATGGCACAAGGAAGGCTTTTGCCCTCACTCAGAGCCGGGGGACCCAATAGGAAGGTGCCAGGGGCAAGTTCTCTTCAGTCTCAGGGCAGCCCTGACCCCTGCCCTCCAGCCTCGGGGAGGAGGGGGGTTTCAAGTCACTTTGGGTGAACTAGATCCACATTTGGCATTTCATGCAGGGCCAGAATGGGTGGTCCCGACCCTAACACCCTGAATGCTCAGTGGGGCAGCATCAAAGCCAGATTAGCCTCCTGCTTAACTCCAGCTGACACATTCTTGTGACAGTTGTTGGCTGGGGAGATTCAGCAACCCCCGTCTCAGACTTGGACTCAGACCCCAGATATTCAACAACCTGTGTCAAAATCACATTTCAGTCTCTCTGCTGAAACCTATGTAAGTTTTCCCACTCCCCTGCACCCCACCCTCCTACCACCAATCTTGTTATCCCTTGTGGAGTAAACTTGTTCTCAGAAGAGGGTTGACATTTTGTCCACCTTTTCCTGGGATCACACACCCAGCAAGGGGGAGGTGGCTGATACTTGGTTTAAAAAGAGGGAGTGCATCTGCTCCTGGCCAAGGTGGAGTGACAGACTGCATTCAGCCCCACCTGAAACAACCAAAGAACCAGACAGGGTATATGATGTAGCAGTTTTCAAGACACCGGACATCAGTCAAGGAAATGGAACAGCCTCTGAGAGATGGAAACAAAGCAAGCCTACAATTGCCCCAGCTTCCTGCCCCGAGGGAGTTCCCAGGCCACGGTCCAGTGAGGAGGCACCCAGGCACACCCCAGAAAACTCCCTGAGTTGCAAAGATGGAGTGAGAGTCCAGGAAGACCCAGGTAACTAGAGTTCATGACATAGTATCAGAAAGAGCTTTCCACAGAGAATGCTAGAATGTGCAGAGGGACCCTCAGGTGTTCCCCAGAGTGCCGTCCACTCACGTGAGGACACTGCTCAAGGTCATGACACTCGAGAATCACCTAGAAGATTAAAAGACACCGTGCCTGGTGCCCTCATAGGGCTGCAAATAATGCCTATTCCCACCAGCTAGCCTGGAAAGAGTTATAATTCTGGTGGGACATTCTGGCAGAGAAGGTCGAGTTTGCAGAAAGATCTGACCTCTGTAGTGGAGAATAAATAGCCCTAGACTAACCACGCACCCAAACCCATCTAATGTATCACGAGAACAAGACCCAAAGGGATCACACTGATTCCAAGTAACTGAACTGCATCTCAGATCAGAGCTTAAGAATGTGTGTTGGAATATAATAGTATCCAGTGCCTAAAAAGTTAAAATTTTACATATGCCAATCATCCAGCCAAGGATTATGAGGCACAAAAAAAGCAGGAAGCATGATCTGTAATGAGGAAATAATCTATCAAACCTGACCCAGAATTCACATAGATGTTAGGATTAGCAGAGAAGGACAACCTAACTGTATTCCACAAGTTCAAATAATAGAGATAAGGGGGATAAAAAAGACCTAAATCAAACTTCATCAAAACTACAACGCATAAGATAAAAAATACAGAGGGTAGGAATAACCGAACGTCACACATTACAGAAGAAAAGATCAGTGAACTTGAAGACATACCAACAGAAATAATCCACAATTAAAGCACACAAGAGGAAAAAGAACCTCCTTCCCCCACCCCCAGTGAGAAGAGCGTCGGTGAGCTGGGGTCAACTAATACATGTGTGATTAGAGTCCCTGAAGAGGATGCCCAGAAAAAAGATTTGAAGAAATAATCACCAAAATGACAAAAATCTGTAAACCCGCAGACCCAAGAACTCAACAAACTCCAAAGCCATGAACATGAAGAAAACTACACTGAGGTATATCATAATCAAATTGCTCAAGAAAAGTGATAAAGAAAAAATCTTAAAGGCAGCCATGGAAAAAGACATATTACAGAGAGAGGGAGAGAATAAGAATGACAATGCAAGCGGGACAGTGGAGCTGCAGCATCTTTAAAGCACTGAAAGAAAACCTATCGTGTATACCTATCTTTAAAACAAAAATAGCTTTCAAAAGATAATTTCAGCAAATAGACGCCCAGTGAAAAATATCTTTCAAAAGCAAAAGGGAAATAATGACATTTTCAAACACACAAAAGCAGGGAAAAATTCAGCAGCAGCACACCTGCGCTACAAGAAACATTAACGAAAGTCCTTCATACAGAGGGAAAATAATACCAGCTGGAAATATGGGTCTAATAAAAGAACTAAGAATGCTGGAAATGGTACTATGTGGGTAAGTATGTAACTTTTTAAAAATTTAAATCTCTTTAAAAGATCACTGGAGAAAAAAACTAAACAAATGGAACAATATATCATGTTTACGGACTAGAAGACTTGATATTGTTAAGATGGAAATCCTACTGAAAATAACCTACAGATTAAATACAATCCCTATCAAAATCCCAGCAGCCTTTTTGGCAGAAACAGAAAAGTCAATCCTCAGTTTCATATGGAATTGCAAGGAGCCCTGAGTAGCCAAGACAACCTTGAAAAAGAACAAAGCTGGAGGACTCACACTGCCCAATTCCATGACCTACTACAAAGTTATAGTGATCAAAACAGTGTGTTACTATCATGAGGATAGACATAAAGACCAACGGAATATATTTGATAATCCAGAAATAAACCCATACATCTATGGACAACTGATTTTCAACAAGGGTGCCAAGACCACTCAATGGGAGAGAATAGTCTCTTCCACAAGTGCAGGGATATCTGGATATCTACTTGCAAAAGAATGAAGTTGGACCCCTACCTCATACCATATACAGAAATTAACTTAAAATGGATCAACAACCCAAATATAAAAGCTGCAACTACAAAACTCTTAGAAGAAAACATAGAAGTTAATCTTCATGGCCTTGGATTTGACAATGAATTCTTAGTTGTGCCACCTAACTATGATGAACAAAAGAAAAAAATAGATAAATTGGACTTGGTCAAAATGTAAAACTTTTGTATATCAAAGGCTATTATCAAGGCAGTGACAACCTACAGAATAGGAGGAAATATATGTAAATAAAATCTCTAATAAGGGTCTAGTATCCAGAAGATGTACATAGCTCTTACAAACAACCCAATTATGGCAATGGACTTGAATAGACATTTCTCCAAAGAAGATATACAAATGTCCAAAAAGCACATAAAAAGATGCTCAACATCATTAGTTATTAAGGGAAATGCAAATTCACAGTGAAATACTATTTTATACACTTCACATGACCATGGCTAAAACAAACAAACAAAAATAAGTGTCGACAAAGATGTGGAGAAATTGGAACACTCATACATCATCTGTAAAAATATTAAATGTAAAATGCTCTGGGAAACAGTTTGGCAGTTCCTCAAAAAGTTAAACACAGAGTTACCATGTGACCCAGGAATTCCACTCCTAGACATATGTCCAGAGAACTGAAAACAAGTACAATTTAAATCCTTGCACATCAATGTTCACAGCAACAATATTCACAATAGCCAGAACATGGAAACAACCCAAATGTCCATCAGTGGATGAATGGATGAATTGCGGTCTATCTATAGACTAGAATATTATTCAGTCATTAAAAAGGAATGAAGTGCTGATTTATGCTACAATATGGATGACTTAAAAAACATGCTTATTGAAAGAAGCCAGACACAAAAGGTCAGATAGTGTATGATTCCATTTATGTGAAATATCCAGAATAGGTAAATCTATAGAAGTAGAATGTATATAAGTGGTTCTCAAGGGAGAGAGGGGGAGTGGAGAGTAACTTCTTAATGAGCACAGGGTTTCATTTTGCAGGGATAGAAATGTTTTGGAACTCAGTAGAGGATACCTCTCCATTTATGTAGAGACTTCTACACAAACTTTCAAAATATTAAAGAAGAGGATGTATTTCCCAGCTTACTCCATGAAAGAAAAAATGCAGACATAACAAGAAACTATAGAACAATGTGTCTCATGAACAGAGATGCAAAAATTCTAAATTCTTTAGCTAGTTGAACCCAACAATATAAAAAAAGGATAATACACCAAGGTTTACCTAAGGAATGCAAGGTTGGTTTAATACTAGAAAACTGATTAGTGTAATTTACCACGTTAACAAAGTTAAGCAGAAAAACTACATACAGTCATCTCAATAGATGCAGAAAAAGCATTAAACAGAAATCTATATCCATTCCTGATAAAAACTCTCAGCAAAGTGGAAATAGAAAGAAACTTCCTCAATCTGACAAAAGCCATCTACAAAAATCCTACAGCTGACATCCTATGAATGACGGAAGACTGAATATCTTACCCCTCAAACAAGGAACAAAATGGGGATGTCTGCTCTCATCACTTTTATTCAACATTGAACTAGAGGTTCTAGCCAGGGCAGCCAGGCAAGAAAAATAAATAAAAGGCATCTATATTGGAAAGAAGTACAATTGTCTTTATTCACAGATGACATGATCATCTGTGCAGAAAATCTCATGAATCTACAGCACAGCTACCAAAGCTAATAACTGAGTTTGACAATAATGCAGAAACAAAATCAATATACATAAACCGATTGTATTTCTATATATTTACAACAAATAATCAGAAGTTGAAACTTCAATATTCTATTTACAGTAGTATCAAAAAATATGAAATATGCAAAGATAAATCTGACAAAATGTATGGCCACTTATACCCTGAAAACTGCAAAACATTGCTGAGAGAAATTAAAGATCTACATACATGGAGAGGTATCATGTGTTCATGAGTTAGAAGAGTCACATATTAAGATGTGCCCCCTGCCCAGATTATCTGTAGATCCAGTACCATGCCAGTCAGAATTCTAGCAGGCTTTTTTGCAGACACTGACAAAATGACACAAACATTCATGTGGGAATGCACAGAACCTAGAAGAACAGAAGCAACTTTAAAAACGAGGACAAAACTAGAGTCACACTGAATAATTTTAAGACTTATTATGAAGCTACGCTAATCAAGAGAGTGTGGTATTGGTGTGATGACAGCTTAAGAGGTCAGTGGAACAGGATAGACATTCCACACATTATGGGCAGCTTATTTTTGACAAAATGCAAATGCAGTTCAGTGGAGAAATGGTCATATGATATAGTCTTTTTAACAACTGCCATTGGAACACGTGAATATTTGCAGGCAAAAGAAAAAGAACACGGAAGAGCAGACTGGCTCCATATGCAAAAATTAACTAAAAAAAGACCCTAAACCCAAATGGAAAGCCTGCAAGTATAAAAGTTTAAAAGAAGACCTTTGTGATCTTGAGTTAGACAAAGATGTCTTAGATATGACACCAAAGGCATGATTCATAAAGGGCAAATGGACAAATTGGACTTGATAAAAGTTAAGCATTTTTTGCTCCTTGAAAGACACTGTTAAGAGAATCAAAAGACAAGCCACAGACTGGGAGAAAACAGTTTCAAAGTGTATATCTGATATAGGACTTGTATCCAGACTATACAAAGAATTGTCACATGGAGCACGGGGTGCGGAGATAGACGCTACAGCGTCCCAGGTGGCATCCAAGCAGGTGTGCTTCTGCCCGTTTGTGGGCCCGCAGACCAAGGAAGAGATGTGCCCTGGGCCCCACCGAGGGCCGTGACATGCGCCTTCCCCTCCACGCTGGACTTGCGATCCTGGGGCTCCATGCCTGCGGCCAGCATGCTCACCCACCTGTCAGTGGAGAAAAGCCAGTGGCAATTGCATGTGGGTGTTTTCCATGAAAATCTCAGAATGCAAATGCGTCACCTCAATCACAGGAGAGGCGGCACGATGGGGAAGCGAGTCCTCTCCCCTGCTGACCGTCAGTCCCCGACCTGCAGAGTGCGGGCAGGCGCTGGGCTCCAAGAACACTGAGGAAGCCCAGCAGCTGGAGGCAGCCGTTGCCAACCAACCCTCCACCTGGTGTGAGCACTAGCCCGCTCACTGCGGAGGCCACGTGCAGCTCCAGCTCTGGGCACAGTGATGAGCCCTGTCCCTGGCTGTCTTCTAGCCCTGCCCTTGCCTCGCTCACCTGCAACCCTCAGCACAGCTTAACCTCTTGACCTCAGTTTCCTGCCAAATGGAGATGGTGGTGCTGCCCCTGGGGGCCCCCCATGCAGGCTGGGACAGTGCTGGCACAGCTTTTAAGCCAAAGGCCCCATGTGGCTGCCCTGTGCCAGAGACCAGGCTCCAGGTAGCTGCCTTCTACCAACTTCAGAAGCCCTTCCAGGTGTCGCAAGGGCCCAGGCAGGTGTCCATGGCTACCCTGCTCTGGAGTGGGTCCCAGGCCAAGGGAGGGAGGGAGAGAAGACTGGGGGTACCGACTTCCCTTCCCATTAGAGAACGTTCCCATGGCACCCGGGCTGGGGCCTCATCCTGGCAGGTAGCCCTTCGCACAAAGTGATAAAGATGACACTTGGCCGGCCTTGCGTCTGTCCCTCCTCACCCATCCCTCAAAGGCGTGCGTTTGTTTTTCCTACCCTTGGAATACGTCAAACACGTTTGAACAGAATCACTAACAGCAACATCCTCAAAGCCAGCACTGAGGTGCAGACACCCCGCCCCCCAAAGCTACCCACAGGGCCTTTCTGCATAAAAGGCTCCCCTCCTTTGAGATGAGTTGTGCTTCTGGGATCCTGCCCGTCCCGGCAGGACAGATGGCCTTGGCGGTCCACCAGGTTCTAATTAGCACTAATTGGTGCCTTGGCGATCGGGGAGACAAGTCACCTGTAGCCAAGCTTCCCGCCAAGGAGCTGAAGTGGTTCCCATTGGTTCAGAGCATCAAAGGCAAGTGAACCAAAGCCGATGGTCCCATGAAGCTCATGGTATTTCGTGCCCCTTCCCGCTGTGCCCCCTCGGACCAGGCTCCTCCGCAGAGGCCACGGGAAAGGTGGGGAAGGTGGGGCTTGCGCAGCAGCCAGCCTGGGGCTCTCGGACAGCTGGGTCCTGGCCCCCAGCCAGCTGTCCTGTTGGCTGCTGTGACTGCGAGGCTGCCACTGGGATGGGGCACTGCCACAACACCACAGTGGCAACCTCAAGGGAGGCCCGCAGCCCCTTCTTGGGGATACTCAGCACACAGCCGAGATGACAAGGCTGCTGTGGGGCAGGAGCTGAGGTCCATCATGCCCTTTCTGCATGCCAGTCTGTGTAGGGCTGGAGGCCCACAGGGGTCTGAGGGGGGGCTGGGGGAAGTCAGAGTGCCAAGGGTCCTGGGTCAACATGGGCCCCAGCCATTCCGGAAGAAGGGACCGCAGAGGAGCTGGGGTGAGGGGGCATGGCTGGTGGCGCCCCCACGGTCAGGAAAGAGCAGGTGCAGAGGCCCAGAGCAGAAGGCACACGCACTGTCGCTCTGCCACGCAGGTTCAGAAAGGCACCATCTCCCTGCAGCTGACACCCTGGCTTCCCCCACCTCCCTCTCTTCCCCAGGGAGCTCTAGCTCCTGGCCCAACCCACCCATTTCCCAGAAGGGGTAACTCAGCAGCAAGGACCTGCCCCAGCTGCATTGAGCCTGAGGGGTGCAGAGGGAATGACCAGAACCCAGATACTGGGCTCTGGCTCTGCGCTGCTGGTGGCCCCCGCCTCCCTCCGGGGCCAGAGGGCACTTCTTTTTTTAAAGCCTGATACATTTCTCTTCTGTTTAATACTGGTATTCTGAAACAAATTGACTCTATAGGCAGAGTAAGTCTTTGGAGACCATGTAGCATCTAGAGATGAGAGAGAGGACACCGGTGAATCCTCAGTTCTCCTCCAAAAAGGCTGCACGCAGGCCCTCAATGAGGCAGGTGCCTCCGTCAGCAGCTCTGGAAGTCTCTGGCGGTTCACAGGGTGGAGGCTGCTTTTAGTGACCTTTGGTGACTGCTCAGGGATGATGGCTTCTTGGGGCCCTGGGAACAGCCTGGTGACAGAAGCTGCAGCGGGAGGCAGGCCCCCTGGCCCAGCCACCTGCCGTGACTTCCTGTGTGCAGGCCCCAGGCCACGCCGGTGAGGCGCAGAGCAGCGGGGAGATGCTTCTCCCCTCAGAGCCCAGTGCACCCCCGACCCCGCCCGTGGTCTGACCCAGGAGACAGCCGGGTCAGCCCGGCCCCGTTCCTCTGGGGGCAGGCTTGCTTTCTCACCAGTTTGTGGGGCAGGAGTGGGGTCAGGGGCAGGCGTGAACTCCATCTGTACTCCCCAGAGGCCCCTCCACCCGGCCCCCCTCGGCTGCGGGAGACAACATTCTAGAGGCACCCTCTGTCTTTAGGGAGGACACTGCATGGGATCCATTGATCTCATTGATTTGCTAGGAGTGTGAATACATTTCTCTCCTGAAAGTTTCTGTCAAAGCTCCATTTGGCTGGGCTTGGGTTTCTTCTTTCCTAATTGAATTCCATCTGTGTGGGAGAGAACAGGAAAAATACTGTTGGGCTCTGCCCGGCTCCTCCCCTGTGCGTTTCAGACGGCCCAGGAGGAGGAGGGCGATGGCCGGGAAGGGCCTCCCTTCAGGCCCGTGTGAATGAGCAGAGCCGTCCTGACCCCGTGTGCCCGCGGGGGTGGGGCAGGGGGCCCCGGGACCATTCCTACAGGCCCGGGCATCCTGCGGATTCTGGGACTGCCCTGGGAGAGAAAGCTAGAGGCAGCCCGGGGTCCTGAGGGGTGGGGGGTCCCGCAGGAAGCCCCCCGGGGGAACAGGGCCCCCTGCTGAATGAAGTCACGGCTCACTGTGGCCCTCGCCGTGTCCCCTGCGGGTGCGCTGTGGTGCACTCACAGACACCCAGGGCTGTGGGAGAGGCTGCAGGCACAAAGGCACGTGGGCCAACCTAAACACCCAGGTGCTGCTGGGTTTGTGCGCAGAAGCCAGTGAAGCGAGGGAGGCCTCTGCTTAACTCAAGGGCCTGGCGGCTGGCGCCCAGCAGCCCCTCAGGGGCGGGTCCCATGACTGCTGGCAGTAAGCCGAGTGAGCCTCTGGACCCCTGGGACACCCCCAGGAACAGTGCACAGGCGTGATGTTGGAGTGACAGTGACGGCCCCCTCCGCACAGCACTCTGCCCGGTGTTGGCTCATATCTGCCAAAGATGGACATGGAGGCTGACCTGTCTCACCTCCTCCTTCGTGCAGCTCCACGGGGTCTGACTGGATCTGAGCGCAGGCCTCTCCACTGCCCTGCCTTTGTGCTCCCCCGACTCTGCCCCTTGAGTGTCCCTGTGCCCGGCCCACATGGTACATGCCTCACGTAGGGGCCTGGACAGCCCCGCTGCTGCGGCCGAGGCCAGACCCATCCTCCCAGGGGCGTGTGGCCGGTGGAAACCACCCGCCTGCCCGCTGTCTGACTGCACCGCACGCTCTGTATCTCGCTGCCCCGGTCAGGCTGCAGCAGAGGCTTAATTAACAGGAGGAAACATCGCTCACTGGAAGCTGGCAAACACCCCTCCAGACTCAGGCCACATTCCTGATCTTGGGAGGGCCACACCCTGCTGGTGCTGCTGAAGATGTGGGGGGCACCCAGCGTGAGCCCTGGGGCAGCCCCTCGTTCACAGCCCTGCCCTGGGGCAGCTAGAAGTCCAGTGACCCATGGACCGACCAGCATATACTATGTTAGTGGGCTGGCCAGGGCACCTCAGGGAGCCTGGCTGGCAGGTCCAGGGCCCCACCTCTGGCCAGGGGTCAGGCATCGTCCCCAGTGCCAGCCCGCCCAGGGCTCGTCAGTGCTAGGCTGAGCGCCAGTGGTGCTGACTGGGCTCCGCCACGGGCGACAGCATCACATGACGGATGGAGAGGAACTGGGGACAGAGAGGTTAACTACCGCTCCTGGAGTCACACAGCTCTAAGGGAAAGAGCTGGCTCCAGCCCACCCTCACCAGGCTCCCTGCAGCAGATGGAGGAATGGAGGAAAGGAGGCCCAGAGACTGCAGCTCAGAGTTGGGGGGAGGCAGCCCGTGCATGCGGGTGATGCTGGCCTGGGCCCTCAAACTGGGGAGGCTGGCATTCCAGCTCCTGTTCTGGAGACAGAGGAAGAGCAGGGATGTGCCCCTGAGTGCAGAGCAGGGAACGGGCGCAGGGGCGGGGGTACGGCGGGGCTGGCTGTGGCTCCGCTCCAGGTGACAAGGCCCCCCTCCAAGCCCAAGGGCACGGCACACCAGTAGGTCCCGGGAGAAGGCTACCCCCCTTCAGAGGCGCCATGCCAGGGCAGCTTCAGGGCTGGGGAGACGTGCAGCTGTGAGACCAGGGCTCAGCCATGCCTGGGGCTGGCCTGTGCATTGCACACCCATGGAGCCAGGAGGTGAGAGGAGCCTGCTCGGGGTGTGTGGCCAGCGAGAGCCAGGGCACTGGGAGATGCGGCCACAGCCACGCTCATCATGCCCCGGCACAGGGCCTCACCACACAGCTCCCCCTGACGCCTACTCCTTGCCCCACAGGGATTTGCTTTTACACCTGCGGAGAGCTCGCCGGACATCACCCATGTGGCCCTGCCTCCCTCACTCCCACCAGCAGTCCTCACGTGGCCAAGGATAGTAATGTCCCTGATGAGACTAGTCATCGCCGCCACTGTGGGGCATGTGGGGCACGCTGGGCCCTGTGCTGCCATGTGCCTGCCCAGGCTCGCTGCCTTTTGCCCTTCTCCGTGCTGCTCTTGTCCCCAAAGCTCCTCTGGGTGCTGTTTGCTTCGAGTGGGCCCTGGGGTCATTTCCTCTGCTTGCAGCAGTGCCGTCCCTCTGTTACAGGTGACAGGCCAAGGCACAGAGAGGATAAGAAAACTTGCCCAGGGTCCCAGCGCTAGTGTCGGAGATCCGAACTGCTGCAGAGCTCATCAGCGCGCCTGTGCTGCCAGGTGCCAGGGCGCGGTGCCCATCCTCAGGCACAGTGACCCGCTGGTGGAATGGGTGAGGCAGCCTGGCAGGAACCTCCCTCCTGTCTCCAGGGATCCTGAAGACTCCTTTGCCCCCAGGAGTGCCATCCCAGAGCCCCCCTTGATGGCCCAGGTATGTGGCACCCCTCCCTGGGCAGAGCAGCCCCCAGCTGCAGCGCCCTTCCCCACCAAGCTGTGGGCACACACCAGAGCCTGGGACCTGCTGCTCTGTAATTTCAGATGTCACTGGGCATGTGTGTGTTATTGGGTGGTACTTACATCCTAAGCTTTTCAAAAGCAAACCCAAGTAAGTACATACTTGGGAACCATAATTCTAAGCTTGGAGGAGTCCCTGGAGGCAGACGGGGGGCATGGCATCATGGCTGCTAACTGGGCCCTCTGTGTCCCTTGATTTGACAGTATCTGCATCCAGTGGGAGGGAGCCCCTGATGCCAACATCTGTCCAGCCCTTGGTCCAGCCCTGCCCTTTACAGGAGGGTCCAGCGGGACTCCCAAAGCACAGCCTCCAGAGCAGTGCCTGGCCACCGGCCAAGACCAGGGCACCGGGGCCAGACGCTGGGTGCAGGTGACACATGACCTCCATCCTCCCCGAGCCACAAGCACTGAGATGCCCAACAGCCTGTGCCATCAAAGGCCCCACCAGGCACAGGTCAGGACCAGTGGCTAGGGAAGCCTAGGGAGGCCTCAGCCCCCAGCCAAGCCTCAGGGTCTGATGGGGACGCCGCTGAAGGCCCCCACGCTACAGCAAGGGTGTGGGAAGCAGACAGCTATCAGTGGCATTCTGGGGGCAGCGGGCAGCCAGGGGAGGTGTCTGACATTGCAAAATGTGTTTGGAAAAAAATAAAAACAGCCTATGAACTCTAGCAGCTTACAAAGGTGTCTCCACCTGCATCTCACAGTGTAGAGGTCAAGGGCACGGCTCCTGGGCCCAGACTGCCCTGTACCGAGGAGACCTTCAGCAGGCCACTGGACCTCACTGGCCTCACTTTTCTGCTGTACGGTGTGGGGATGGTGGCGCCTGCTCTGGGCAGCCAGCTGAGTCGGGGAGGATGGGCACCCAGAGCCAGGGGGGCAGAGGCCGGGCTGAGTCCCTGGCACAGGGCCGTCCCCGAGAGGCCACAGCAGGTGTCTGTCACTGCCCCTGTCATTGACGCTGGAGAGAATGGCCTATGAGCAGGACAGGGGATGGTCAGCAGTTTCTGGAGAGGTGATTCGGTGACGGGAGCCCCTGCCTGGGAGGAGCTCTGTCCTGGCCGAGCCCCATGGTGACATGGAGGCCCCTCCTGAAGCTCCAGCTTCCCTCCCAACTTCACCCCACCCTCCCCGGGGGACCCCCATCAGTTTCTCATCCGGCCCAGTTCCCGGTCCCCACCTGCCTGGACCCAGTCAGCTGCCTCTGCCCCACTGCAGGGTCCTGCCAGCCCCGTCTGCTCAGGGGGTCCTCAGGGTGCCCAGGGAGTGGACAGGGGAGCCGGCGGTAGGCCAGCCTGAATGCCTCCAGCCTCCCCAGAGCAGGGGGATCCTGCTTGGGGTACACCTCTCTGAATAAAGCCCTGGAGCCCCCTCAGTGAGGGGGGTGTGCAAGGCCCCTGTCCCAGTGAGGAGGCTTCTGGGCCTGGGGACATGGCCGAGGGCAGCCTCAGGCAGAGGGGTGGGTGCCACCACCCACAGCCCTGCTCCCCAAGCTGCTTGGCCTCCTGGCCCCCCCGTTCCTCATGCTCATCCTTCAGCGTGTCCCCTCTGTCCCCAGCTGTCCCCCTGCCTGCCTCATGGCCACTGTGGGGATCTCCCTGCCTGCCTGCTCCCAACCTAAACTCGGGAGCCAGGGCAGGCACCCCTCCTGCACTCAGGGAGGCCTGCCTGGGGTTTCGGGGAGCCCTCCCCCCGAGTCTGAGCAGGAGCTGCCTGACTGCTAACGGTGGTGAGGCCCCGTGACCCGCAGACTCCAGCGCCCAGAGGCCAGGAGCAGAGGCCAGGCCGGCAGTGACCCGTGGCGACAGAGCAGCCCCGCCACTCACTTGCTCTCTCTGAACACATCAGTGAGCTTTTTGGAGATTTACTCTCCCCCCAGCCCTGCCTTCATTATCCATGACACGAATGCCATTCCCAGGTGGCTTCCGTCTGGTGGGCTGAGCCCCCTGGGAGCCCGTGCTGCCATCTGCAGAGTGAGGGAGGGGCTGCTGCTCCCCATCCCCAAGTGGGCACGGAAGGCCACTCACCCAGAGGCATGCGGGTCCAGCTGCCCCTCAGAGAAGGTCTCTGATACCCTCCGCCAGGCCCCTGAAGCTTCTGGACTGTTCAGAGGGCAAGTTACCTCTCATTGAGCACCTGCTTTAGGCCCCGTGCTGGGCTAAGGGATTTGTATAAATGTCCTCATTTCCCACTGTTCCCAGCAGGCTCGTGGAGTCTGCACCACTGTCCTCACTTCCCACCTGGGGAAAGACAGGCCCAGATGGGAGGCACACTTGCTGAAGGACACTGAAGCCCTGCAGGAGCTGAGACCTGGGCCCAGGATGTGTGATGTTGGCCCGCCAGGGTCTGGGTCGGGCTGGAAACCAGGCTCGCCTCCCAGGCCCATCCTGCGGTGGAGGCAGCCGGCCGGGACCCGAGCTCAGAGCCACACACACGCACATACGCATGCAAGCCCGCTCACACGTATGCACATACAAGTACTCGTGCCTGACCTTCCCCATGCCCACCGGGCCCACTGCGGCCCTCCAGCAGCCTTAGAGCTCAGCCAGGCCTTCAGTCACATCCTGTGGAAGACTGTGGCCAGGGCTGGGTGGGGGCCTGGGTGGCCTTCCCGGGCACCACCTGATGGGGGTTGGGTCAGCCAAGTTGCTTCCTCATCAGAAATGCACCCTCCCCGCTGGGGCGAAGCCAGGCCTGTCGGCAGCAGGCCGGGTCCCTGTGGCTGTTTTTCATACTCCCACGGACACCGCATGCTCTTGGCCGAGGGTGAGGCTGATGGGACCCAGATGGGAATGGGGTAGGCCTCAGAGGGCAGTGCGGGCTGGGTGAGGCTGGGGGCTCCACCTCCTGGTTTAGGGGCCCTGCTCTGCCTGGATGAGGGTGACGCCAGCCCTGGCCAAGGCCCAGGTGTCTTCCCAGAAGGCCACATACAGGCGTCGGGTGCGCCCCATGGGTCCCCAGGGAGTCTGTGCTGGGTGATTTGGCTTCACCTGGGGGGACAGTGCGGGCGCTCCCCTGGGCTGGCACGGGGGTCTCAGGCCAGCTGTGGGCTGAGACTGGTCACGGCAGCTGCCGGGTATGGCAGGGAGAGCCCCCCTCAGTCCCGGGCCTGGCTCTGTATGCCAGTCCCTTTGTCCTCCCTGGGTGTAAATGGGGCATCACCAACCTAGCGGTTCTGAGGAGGTCATGGTGAGGTCATGGTGTGCGAATAGGCTGTCCCGGGCCACGGTCAGGCCCTCGTTTCTGCAGTCTGCTCTTCTCGAGTCCCAACGCCCAGGAGGGCCCCCTGCTGGTCCCAGACCCTCCTTCCCGCTCACTCAAGGGAGCCCCGGCTGCCACCAGCACCACAGCCACGCCTCACCTCCCGGAAGCACAGCTGAACCGCCCACCCTGATTCGGGTCTGGCCGCCCCACCCCAGCTCATTTTCAAGGGCGCCTCAAAGGTTTCTCCAACACGGGAATGATGCCACCACTCCGTGTGCTCCTTTCTGGTGGCGATGCCACCTTCCGTCTTCTGCGACTGCAGTGCCGTGGGGCTCCCCTCCATGCAGAGCCCCTGCTGCATCTGCCCCTTCTGCTCTTCCTTCTCTGGGAGCCTCAGCCTCAGGAGGCTCCATCTTCTTTGCCCCGCCTGCCTCCTGAGGCTGGCCTGAGGGCCACTGTGGGCCCGGGGGCACAGGGCACAGGTGTGGGGCTGCCTGCCCACCCGTCCGCCCGGAACACAGCCTCAGATTCTCAGACAGCCCTCCAGGAGCCATGGCCCGGCCAAGGGTGGCCTATCCTTCCGCCCTCCCTCACCTGGGGGTCTTCTCCCTTCTGGGTTCTCCCCAGCCCGGCCCTTTCCTGCCTCCCAGGCCTCTCTTGGAACCCCTGCAGACCTGACATTGGCCTGTGGTCACTCCCTGGCCACCCGTGAATGAGGCAGAGCTGGGCGCCAGTGAACAGAGCATGAGGATAGGGGGCTCCCAGCCCCATCCTCCGCATGCCTGTCGCCCTGTCCCCGCGGGCTGCAGCCCCCAGAGATGGTTGACTCCCCTCCACCCTGCCCCAGCCCATCCCCACTGCACAGACTTTTTCTAAGAGGTCAGTTTCAGCCGGCTGCTGGCCAGGCTCTTCTGAAGGGTCACTGGCTGCTGGGCTGGCGAGGCCTTGCTCACCCAGGCGTGGTGAGTCCGGCCATGTGCTGTCCGGGATGTGCGGCCAGGCCTTGGGGTCAGGCTGGGTGGGTGCTAATGGCCGTGGGAACCTGGGTGGTCTCTGGATGCCCCTGTCAGGCCTCCTGTGGGGATGGGCTGGCCTGGGGCCCCAAGCCCTGAACGCCCCATGAGGACGGGTGGGCCTTGCCGTCCTGAGGGCTGTCCTAGGATCCTAGGGCAGCAGAAGCCATCAGCAGGTCGGCCCCTGCTGTTCTGTTCCCAGTCTGCCCGCTCCCAACAGGGCTGGCTGGCGGGAAGCTCTGGTGGGGGCCCCTCACCCCTGGCCCCTCCTGCCAACCCTGCTGAGACTAAAGCCTGAGCCCCACCCCCACCCCATTGACTCCACGGAGCTTCATCCGCCGGGCCTTTCTTTCTCTGCCGGACCGTGTAAAAGGCCGCGTCAGCGCCTGCTTTTGTCTGGCCCTGCACGCAACTGCTGTTCTCAGGACGGGACAAAGCCAGCTCGTTCGCAGCCGCCTGGGCGGATGGAGCGATTCAGTGTTTGGATAATTCGACCACAAAAAGCATGTGGCCCTTTCGCCTCCATCAGCTGGACTCCACACCCCCACCCCTCTGTGGCCTTTCAGGACTCTCCAGAGAGAAAATTCCCACAGGCCCCAAAGGCAGGAGCGAGCCCTGGACAAACAGTGGCTTTGGCCTCTGACACCCGCTGTCCAAACCCTCCGGGGCCTAGGGCCTGTTACTGCTGCCCCGAGCTCCAGTTCCCCATGCGGAAATCAGGATGGGGGCCTCCCCCTGCAGATGAGGGCCTGCAGGGCCCGGGGGGGTGTTCTCCTTGTCAGCCAGTGGGGGACTCCGGGCAAGTCACTCCCTTTAGCTTGGTTTCTTGACTGGCCTCAGCTTCATTTCTAATGGACAAAAATCTGGGCAAAACCACATTTGCATCCCAGAGTTTTGCAAGGCCTAAGTCAGGTCACCAAACGGCCAACACACAGTGTGACTAGGAGATGGTGGCCCTTCCGCCCCAAACCACAGGGCTCTGTGTGCCCAGGGGGCAGCTCAAGAGTGCTGGGCGTGTGTGGTGGGAAGAGAGGAGACATGCTGGGATGCGTGTGGTGATCGGGCTGCCGTGCAGAGGGAGGCGGACACCTGCTGGGCCCCAGAAGCTCAGGCCCTGTGCTCCCTCTCTCAGGACCCCGTCAGACTGACACCCGCTGTCGGCCCAAGACCACATCTGTTTCTCCAGCAAGGACCTCGTCCCTGAACTCGCACCCCCCACTGCGCAGACCCCAGCCCTCCCTGGACTGCAGTTCCCCTCGGCGACGGGGGCACTGACCCTCCACCTCCTCAGCCACCCCCTGGGCTGGCACTCTAAAGCCCTTGTCATGGCACTCCTGGGTGTGGCCCATCCTTGGGGCCATCCAGACAGCCCTTTGCAGCTCCTGTTTCTGCATGGAGAGACCCAGGCCCTGAGAAGGGGAGGGCTGGCCTGGGGCCCCGAAACCCCAGAGACCCCCTCAAGCCCCACAGAGAGCCCTGGCTGGGCCTGCATGTAATGTCCTCTGGGTGGCCCAGCTGCCGTGCTCGGGGGGCCTCTCTGAGCAGTGGGGGGCTGGTTCTCCTGCCCACCCCAGGGCTTCTCCGTCTGGACCTGCCCTGGACAGCTGTGCTGTGAGGGCTGCAGTCAGCTGGACCTGGGCTCCGCCTGGGGAGGAGCCCAGCAGGGAACTGCAGGTTGTATGAGCAGCCCCTAGGCTTGGCAAACTCGACCAGGGCTGTCAGGAACCACCTGTCCCTTCCTGCCCTGCGTGTCCTAGGCCCCGGGGCAGTCAGCTCCCAATAGTAGGAGACAGGGCATCCTGCAGGCCAATCACCTCACTGTACAAGTGGGGAAACTGAGGCGGGGGGAGGGACCAGCAGCAGGTCGAAGAGGGAGGCAGCAGCGATTCCATAGCTGAGAAACCCACCAGCTTCCCTGTGGACTGAGCTCTCTGCTGGTCAAGACCTGGGAGGGCTCTCACTGCAAAACAGCATTGAATGCAGGTATTGCCCAGTGATTCCCAAACTGTGTTCTATGGAACCCCACAGGGCAGGAAAGCTTGGCCACAGAAGGGCTCAGTGGTCTACAGGGTCAGAAAATAGCGTGGAGCACAGAGCCATGAGCGTGGGGCCACGATGGTGGGATGTCAGGCTATGAAAGAGGTGGCTTTGTGTGGGGACATCCCCAAGGAGCCACCACTTCCTGTCAGGGCCCTGCTGGCCCCTTCCCCAGCATCACTGTCCCAGTCACACCTTTGGTCTCACCCGACAAGGCAGGTGCCACTGACCCTGGGCTCGGTCCCTGTTCCAACCCTACTCCCTGGCTGACCCAGATGACAGCTTTGGCTTCCCCGCCTCTTCTGAGTCCCACTCCTGTCCCCGTGTCTGGGGGCGGCTATGAGCCAGTGACAGAAGCCTGGGATGTCTGCACAGGGCCCACGTCTCAGCCTCTGGCCCCCCAGACAGGGCACCAGGGCCTCTGTAGCCTCAGGCTGCAGGTCCGGAAGCTGCAGGTCCAGTGCCAGGAGAATCCTGGGGTGGGGCTGCAGGGGCTCTGGACGCCTGGGGGCGCTGACAAGCCCCACCCCTGGGAAACGGCCAGCAAATCGCCAAGTCCAACGGCAGACATTTCCACCCATTGTGAGACAGAGGCTCCGTAAATTCAGCTGGAACCTCAGCGCGGAGACAAAATCCTTTCTTCTTCCAGGGATGATAGCAATGCTGAGTCTGCTGGTAGAAACAGGGCTCCTCTTCCCTCCCAGACCAGTGGAGCCAAGATGTGTGTGGTTGTGATGCCCACACAATTCATAAGTGCAAACTGCAAATTGGGAGCTGAGGACCCCAGCCTCCGTCAGACTGCTGGGCCCGGCCAGGGCTGAACCGGCACATTTCTGTGGCTCCCCAGTGCTGCGCACGAAGGAGCGCCTCTCGCCCTCTGCCAGGGCTCAGGGGCCTGTGGAGCAGGGCTTCCTCAATCACCCCAGGACCTATGTTGGTCATGGGTGTTTGGGGAGATGAGTTCTCTAAATTTCACTTGCAATTCATTAAAAAACAGCTAGATATCTTTAATCAAATGTCCTAGTAAATGGAGCACCAGAAAATGTGAGCACTGGAAGCCTTTACAGAATTACAGAGATTGAAAGCGCAGCTTGCAAACCAGAAGACGTTAAAATTCATCTGTAGAAAAAGCAAGGCAGGAGCTGGCAGCATTAGTTGGTGAGAGCACAAGAAGTGATGAGATTTCATTCTGAAATCATACAACTGCTCCCGAAGTAGCAGCGCAAATCACCTACTGATGGAGTTCCTATTTTTCACTGGGGGAATTGTTCTGGACTGAAATGGGATGGAACCGAGAGGGCCATGGTTTTACAGGTTCTCTAAGTTGAAGAATCATTTCAAAGAATCATCGAGACAACTTATTTGAGGAGATCTGTCTTTGACGATTTGTCTTTTATTGTTGCATATTTGCACCCAAACGGGGGGGCCAAGAAATCGTACCTGTGAGGACATCTGGGCTGAAATAATTACACATTTCAGTGAATAATATTAGGACTGAGAATGCCTTCTGCCTCCAGAACTCGCTCTGAGCTCCCCTGGTCCCAGTCCTGCAGATATGACCTCGGTGAGACGCCCCGATCTGCAGAGCAGCCGTCAGAACTAACAACACACTCACATATGGGGGCCGTCATAAGCCATTTTGAAGATTATAAGAACATCGATAATAAGTCCATATATAAAAAATCCACTGTGTAGGAGACAACCAAGGACAAACTGAGACAGGACCAAGAATCAACTTTCTACATATGTTATTTTATTGTTCAGGTAATCAATATATGGGAGATTATTTTTTAAATAAGCCTTCATGTGCACTGATGTATAAATTACTTCAGAAATAATTGTATTGATTTCAAAAAGATTTTAGATGTAACTATTTTATAGGTCCACCAATATAATAAAACTAATTTGCTGGTCAATAAATAAATATTGACACAGCTGATAATTGAAATCGTTTTTAGTGCCCACCCCCCATCCTTTTGCTCAAAAGTGTCCCCGTTTGGATGAGAAATAATTTGTTCCCCTGTAGTGACCAGCCTGCCCAGGAGCCCAGCCCCACCGGCTGGCCCCTCCGCCCCGCCCTGGGTCTAGATAGACAGCTCCTTTTCCTGCTCATTCCATGGGGCTTGTGGGCTCTCGGTCCCTCCCCTGGGGTCTCTGTCCCACCCTGGAGTCTCTCTCTCTCCCCTGGGGACTCCATCCCTCCCCTGGAGCAGGGGACAGGATTCAGGGACTTAGGGGTTCGGAGCTGCATCTGGGGGTGGAGGCAGCGTTCTGCTGTGTGGATCTGCTCCCTGCATCACCCACAGCCCCTGGACCACACGATGGTTAAGCCCCATCGCATCACCACACATGAGTCCCTGTGACATCACCCAACAGCCTCATTGCCCAGCTCCGTGCCACCAGTGTTTACTATGCCAGCCCCGGTCCTAGTGCTTGCCCTGTATTGACTCTTTTGTCCCCGCAGCCTGGCCTGGGCCCTACACCCCTCCTCTGGCAGAGCACAGAGAGGTTGATGACCTGTCTGAGGTCATGGAGGGAGGAGGGAGTAGAGCCAGATGTGAACCAGCAGGGGCTCCAGAACCCCCTTCTCAACCACTTCATTACCCTGCCTGTTACCACAGAGATGTGAGTGGCCAGCTTCGGGCCCACCTTCCATGGCACATATGACATGGCCCTGCACCCTCCAGGTCCCTCCCAGATGCCACGCCAAGGGGCTCCCAGGCCATGTGACGCCCTCTTCCCCTACTCATTTATTCACCCACGCAGCCATCAGGCCAGGCCCCGACCATGTGCCGGGCCCTTGGACAGGATTCAGCCCAGTCCCTGTCCCCAAGGGTCCCCCAGCCTGGAAGTAGAGGCGACAGTATAAACCAGTAAACCCTTTTGGGGTGTTAAGGGCCTCTCAAGAGGCCCACCTGACTTCAACCTCTGCTCCAACATCACCTCCTCCAGGAAGCCCCCCTTCCCCCAGGCAGGGCTCTCATGGCCCAGGGGTCCCACTTATCAGGGCCCTGCCCAGAGAGGAAGCAGGAAGGGCTCCCCAGGGGAGGGGATCTGGAGTCTTGCTTGGGAAGGTAAGCAGGAGTCAGCCTGGCAGAGAAGGCGGGGACACGGGTGGGGTTTGCAGTCAGGCAGGTCAGCCAGGGGACCGGGGCCCTGGTGCAGACGGAGGGCTGCAGTCTGTGCTACACTGAGGTCAGGGGCGCCTCTCCCCGCGGCGGGCCTGGGAGGGGGACCCCTCTGAAGTCCACGAGGGAGGGGCTGCCGGGCACCCCGGCTGTCCTGCTGGCCTTGGCCCTGCCCTCCCCCTTTCTCCCAGGACGATTAGCTCAGCCTCAAGGCGCAAGGGAGGTTTCCATACCAGATCTGACCGCAGGAAGGGCTGTGAGAAAACTGCCCGACCCAGGTTCTGAACAAAGCTTATCAGCTCAGCCAGGAGGACAGGGCCCGTGGCCACACTGCCCGCAGGGAAGGCCGGGCAGAGTGAGAGCAGGTCGTGCACCCTCATCCTACAGATGGGCCACGGGGACCCCAGAGCCAGGCCCAAGGAGCCCCTGGGCCACGGGCTGGGGGAGAGAGCACTGGGCTGGGGGTCCCTCCAGCCCCCACCCTCCTGGCTCTGCCCTTCACTGTGGGGCTGCCTCCTTAGCCCACCAGTGAGCGGAGCCACTCCTACTGCCCCTTGGAGGGCACTGACGCGTGACTGGGCAGGACGGGGACCCCAAGGCCCTATCCAAACGGGTTCTGGGAAGATCTGTTTCCTCTCAACTCCATGTTACAAAGAGGGAAACAAGCCCAGGGAGAAGCACCTGGCTTCCTGGAGACCTCCAGGAGGGCGGCTACTTACCTTGATGGCACCCGGGTCCCCTGGCACCAGAGTGGGGAGGTCCTTGGGCAGAGGATAGTGGTGGCCCTTCCTCATGGGGTGGGGGCCTGAGATGGAAACCTGAGCGTGGGGACAAGGTGAGGCCAGGTCACCCACAGAGAAAGGCCCTCGTCTGACCAGGCCACCCTGGGGCTGCCGGCAGTGGCTGAGCTGGGCCCAGCCACCCGGCCTCAGAGGGCGAGGAGGTACAGAGGGCACAGTTTCTTGTAAAAACTGAAGGACCAGCTGCTGGGTTGGTAAACTCATATCTGCAACCGGTTCAGCCAGTTTTGAATGCCCTCTTTGGAGCCTGGGTTGGCTCATTCCCCCAGACAAGCAGTTTCTGCCAGGCCTACTGTGCGCTGTCTGTCCTCAGGGGAAGGGGCTCCACCACGGATGGGCCTGGCTTGATCTCCAGGTCTGTGAGATGAGGAGTCATCCCGTCACTGGGCACCCTGCCAGTCCTCACGTCCAGGGACATGGCCCGGGCACAAGCCCCAGAGAAGGAACCGACACTGACTCCTCACCCACCATGCGCACAGCGCCCACTAGGGCCTCACATCCTCTGGCTTCCTGAAGCCTCGCACTGGCCTCTGCTGGGGTGACTTCCTCTTAGTCAAGGGAATGGATGTCCTGAGAGAGGCATGTAACTCGTGGAGACCCAGATGGGGCCACTAGGGTGATCTCTCCCCAACCACCCCTCCTCCAAGCTCAGGAAACTTCCATGGCTCCCCACGGCCCAGAGAACAGAGTCCAAAGCCCCAGGCCTGGAGTTCCATGGGTATCAGAATATACACCCCTTCCTTCTTCTCTCATCTTACTCCCTAAAATGTCCTTAATAGAACACCAGCTACTGGGCTGCCTGGGCCGCCACTCTGGAGAGGATGGGAGCATTGGACCTGGGGGTGTTCAGCCCAGGGTAGGGGAGAGAGGCCTGGGGTGCACCTGCTGAGAGTAGAATGCTGTCTGGCAGCTGGGCCAGGTGGGGGCTCAGAGGCTGGTGAGCCGGTCTGGGCCTGGGAGGGGCCGTAGGCCTCAGGAACAGGGGCTGGACAGAGGCGCCGTCACCTTCAGTCCCTGGCAAGTGGTCAGGCAGCCAGACCCCAGGGTCAGGGGCTCTGAGTTCAGCCTTCACCACCCCTTCCAGGCTACTGGGGAGCGCTAAGCCTGCTTCCTCACACAGAAAAGGGGGGGACAAGACAACACCCCCTTAAGGAGATGAATGCATCAAAAAAATGTCAGTAGGAGGCAGACAAGAAGCAGTTGTCCAGTCTTTCCAGGGACCACGCTGCCCAGGGGCTGTCTAGGCCATATGCCCCATTGGCCTGCCCAAGGGTCAGGAGGTCACAGCGCCAAGGAGTGTGGTGGGGAGGGAGGTGGGGAGCCGGGCTCCGGGCCTGGGTGGGGTCACTTCTCTACTCACCACAGCCGGTCAGTCCCTGGGTCCCTCCCCTGCAGCAAGAGTAACAACGGGGCCCACCTCCCCCCACCATGGAGGGGATCCGAGGGGCAAAGATGGGAGGGTGGGGTGCGTCAGTGCCGCACGGAGCGATCTGCTGCCTGGATGTTGTTTCGATCTGGTCAGTGATGGACAGCTCTTCAGGAGGGGGATGGCCTGGGAGAGCGTGGAGCCCTGAGGCAGGGACACCCGGGTCTGGGGCCTCCCATACCTTGTGTGCCTGGCGAATCACTTCCCTCAGGAGCCCTGTTCCCTCCGCCTGTAAACTAAGGACAGAAAGCCCCACTCCTGGCCTATTTCCATTGCCTCCTCCAGCTGCCCCCAGGAGCTCCAGGCAGCCCAACCCATGGCCATACTCCAGCTGACCTTGACATTCACAGGTCTGCCTGGCACTTTACAGTTTGCATAGGGCTTTCTGCCCATTGCCTAACCTTGTCTCACTCCCTCTCTGGGCAGGGCTGGGTCCAATTTGCTGATCCAGTGTGAGGAAACAGGGGCTCAGATGAGAATGAGTTACCCAAGGTCCCACGTGGGCTCAGCTCCCCTCCCCTCCCAATGCCCGCAGCAGTGGCACTGATGGGACTTCTCTCTAGGACAGCTGTGGGAAGCCAGCAGTGGGAGATGTCCACCTGGGAGAATAGGGATTCCCACCCCACAACCACGAGGCCTGGTCTGGCTGGGGAAATAGTTAATACTCAAACCACAGCAAGGAATTCCCACCTCTCCCCTCCCCCCATGTACACACCATCACCACAAAACCCAGTTACCAATGTTGGGGAGATGTGGGTGGGTCCCCCACCCCTGCCCACCCTGCCTCCCAGACACCCACTGGGGCCCAGAAAGCATTTCTACGGACCACAGGGCCAGCAAAGGAAATGCCCAAACAGTGGGCCAGCTGCAGGCAGAGCCCTTTCCACATGGCATCTCTTCAAAAGAGCATTGGCCATTTTCTTGATTTAAAAGTATTGCACAAGGCTTTTAAAACTACAGTAGTACACGATACCTAAGACTCTACAGCTCTAATTATCAAGATAGTGCGTGTTGGTGGCTGGGACGAAGGAGAGCCCAGAAACAGAGCCACATAGACACAGTGAGCTGATCTTTGACAAAGAAGCAGAGGCGATGCAATGGAGCAAAGCCAGTCTCTTCAACACGTGCTGGAACTGCTGGACGTCCACACGCACAAAGTGGATCTAGACAAGACAGGCCTTACAGCCTTCACACACTCGGGCTCCCAAGGGATCACACGCCTAAATTCAAAACACAAGACTATAAAACTCCTAGAAGATAACATAGGAGAAATCGTAGATGACCATGGGTACGGCGATGACTTTTCAGATACAACACAAAGGTGTGATCCGAGGAGGAGAGAATGACAAGCTGGGCTTCATTAAAATTGAACACTTACGTCAAGAGAATAAAACAAGCCACCGACTGGGAGAAAGAATTTGCAAATCACATCTGATAAAGAACTGTTCTCCAAAACATACAAAGAGCTCTTAAAACTCAACAATAAGAGAATATACAACTCAATTAAGAAACAGACAAAAGATCTGGAAAGATTCCTCATCAAAGATGGTAAGTAAGCATATGAAATGGCTTATTTCATAGCCCATTTATGACAAATAAGCATATCAAAAGATGTTTCACTAGGCAATCACGAATTAAAATGACAGTGACATTCCACTACACACAAATGGCCAAAGTCCAGAGCGTCGACAACACCAAATGCCAGTGAGGCTGTGGAGCAACACGAACTCTCGCTCGCGGGTGGCATGGCAGTGGCGCTGCCACTCGGAAGACACCTGGTGGTTTCTTACCAAACTAAACACACTCTCACCAGATGATCTGACAACTGCACTCCTTGGTATTCACCCAAGTAGTGGAGAACTTATGTCTACCGAAAAACCTGCCCACACAGATGTTTATAGCAGCTTTATTCATAATTGCCAAAACTTGGAAGCAGCCAAGACATCCTTCAGTAAGTAGATGGATACACTGGTCCCTCCAGATGATGGAATATTACTCAGCACTGAAAATAAATGAGCTATGAAGCCATGAACATGGAGAAACCATAAATGCATATCACTAAGGGAAAGAAGCCAGTCTGTAAAGGCTGTATAGTGTGTGATTCAGACCCCACAACATTCTGGGAAAGGCAGAACATGAGACAATAAAGGATCAATGGCAGCCAGGGCTTAGGGGACGGAGGGATGAAAAGGAGGGGCACAGAAGATTTTAGGGCGGTGAGACTATCTGTGTGATACTGCGATGACGGATACATGTCCTTACGCATTTGTCCGAACCCACAGGGCACGATACCAAGAGTGAACCCTGACGTCAACTATGGACTTGATGGTGTATCACTACTGGTATGTCAACTGCGGCCAATGTACCACCCTAACAGGAGGTGTTAATAATAGGGGAAACTTGGCAGGAGGGAGTAAGATATATAGGAGCTCTGTACTTTCCCCTCAATTTTTTGTAAACCAAAACTTCTGTAAAAAAAAACCATTTAAAAAAACAAAAAAGTATTACATGCATTACAACCATGCACAATAGGGTAGATGAATCTCACACACAATTTTTGTTTGCTTGGTTACACATTCTTTTCTCCCAGCTTTATTGAGGTATAACTGACCTATAAAAAGTGTATCACTGAAGATGTACAACATAAAGTTTTGATAACGTAAAATGTGCAAAATAATTACCATGATCAAGCTAATTAATGTCTCCCACCTCACAAGTCGGTTTTTTTTTTTTTTTTTATAAAAACAATGTTGAATGAAGAAGCCAGACAGACAAGAGGACCGGCTGTGTGCCCTATTCATGTGAGATACAAAGCAGGCAGGGCACACGCACAGTGGGGGTGTCCAGAGCCCAGCCCAGCATGCCTGGTGGCCAGGGGCCCTGGGGGATTCTGGGAGCTGGCCGCATTCTGTTTCTGATCTGGTGCCGTTTACGTGCAGGGTTTGGTTTGTGAAAATTCATCAGGCTGCGCACGTCTGTGTCCACTTTCCTGTGGGTTATACTTCATTAAAAAGTTCCAGAAAAAATAGCGTTTGCAGCAAAAAACTGGAAATCCCACAGCAGGAGAAGGAAAATGGTTCTTCTCGCCTATACTCCCCACCCTGAGAGGGATCCTCAGCTTGGGAGGCTCTGGAAGGGGGGCATCTCAGTGGCACAAAACAAGCTACTCTCACCCCTCTCCTTGGGCCCCAAGCCAGGCAGGGGTCTCTGTCCTCACTGGGCTGGTGCCCTGGGCCCGCCAGGAGGAGGGTCAGCGGTCCTTGGGACGGACTCCCAGGATGGTGAATCACTGCATCTTGGAAGGATGTTCTCTTGGTTCAGGAAACACCCCCTCGATGCCACTGTGGCCAGCCCCAGAAGCCAGGAGACCCAATCCCCACCTCCTGGGGGCTCCCCAGGTTGGTGGCCCTGCCAGTGGGGATCTGGGTGTTGGGGGGCAGGGAGGCCCAGGGCCGCACTGGGATGGGCACCTGGTCCTTCCTGGGTCCCCACCGCAGCAGCGCTGAGCAGACCCTCGAGGGGCGGTGGCAGGGCCGGGACCTGGGCCAGGGCTGGGGCTGGGCCGGTGACATCATGAAGTCAACCTTGCCAGTCCCTTCCTGACCTCGGAAACCCCAACATCCCGCTCCAGGAACTAGCCTGTGCAGTTGGCTTGGCTAGCTGCCCCAGGAGTGTGGCGGGGAGGCCCCAGCCCCGCGTCCCCCCAGCAGCCAGTCCCTGAGGCCCTCCTTCCCTTCAGGGGCTCCCAGCAGCCTGTGCCAGTGTGAGAACCAGCAGGGTCAGCTGCCTCCAGCCCCACCCCGCCCCCTTAACTGCAAGAAAAATAAACAGCTGTCCTCTCTCCTCACCGAAGCCACCCCAGCCCTCGGTCTCAGATGGAGGGTGGGGCTGACTCACGGTCTGTCAGGGAGGGGGAGCAGGAAGGGGCCCAGGGCTGCCCCAGGAGCCCTGTGGTGACCTTGGGCCAGGCCCACCCCTATCTGGGCCCCCCACTCTTCACTGAACCACAGGGACAGGGGCCTCGCCACCCCGCCACACCCTGGCTCTCCCAAAGCTCCGCGTGTGACCAGAGACCCTGAACACTGCGCTCAGAAGCCTTGTTGCCTGACCAGATGCCTCTTGCTCTGTCCATGGTTGTGGACAGTGACGATGGCAGCTGTGGCTCTAGGGTCCACCCAGGGACCATGCCCGAGAACAGCCTCACGCAGCAGGGCGGGGAAAGGGACATTTCTAAATGACTTACACAAAGGTGGAAATGAAAGTGGGCCTCCCAGTGAGCCTTGCCCAGCGGGGGGCTGGCGATCCTGAAGGCATCATAATCCAACCAGTGGCGCTGACACCCCCTTTGTCCCATCCCTCCCCCCTCGCTCCTCCCCCACTTTCTTCCCCCTCCATGACCTCCAGTTTCTGGGAGCCCCCAGCCCCCTGGCCCCTGGCTGGGCTGGCCTCATTTACACCTGCATGGAGCCTCTGCCAGGTGCCTGGGTGTCCTTCAGGGCCTCCTCCATGCTGGGCCTGGGCTGGGCCCTGAGCCTCTGGAGATGACCCCAACTCTGCCTGGGGACAGATAAGGACAGGGACGAATTGCAGAGATGGAGGGTAGCCCCCGCAGCAACCTCTGTGAGAGCCCTGTGGGTGGGCTCTGGGGCAGGGACCAGTCTGGGTGCAGCTTGGCGGTCCTGCCCCCTGGAGGAGGAGCTGTCCCGAGGCCAGGTGTTGGTGCGGAGCGGGCAGGCCAAGCAGGGCGTGGTCAGCCCCGGCAGAGGTTCAGAGGTGTGCTGGGCAAGGGGGTGGCCCCAGGAAAACGTGCTTTGGGACAGTGCTAGGCGCTTGCCTAGGGCCACGGGGGCTGCAGAGAGGCCGGCCGGGCTGCTCCAGAGCTCATGGGCTCTGGGGGTGACGAGGGAGGAGCCAGGGGGCTGAGCAGAGGACCTGGCGGGTCAGAGGGCAGCTGGAGCCCCTGCTGGGTTCCCACGCAGACAGCAGGGCAGGTGTGGCCTCGGGGTCAGGGAGCGGTGGGAGGCTGAGTAAAGCTGGGGTGTCTGGCCGGGCCGGGCAGGAGCTTCCACCAATTAACCTGCCTTCGCCCAGGGAGCTGCTAAGAGGATTTGCCTTTTGTCTGGCTAATTATTCTGCATCTACACTTTTCCTTTCCTGGGGAGCCGGGGCCCTTTGCAGAGCTCTAATTAAAAGGAAGCCGCTTTCTCAATTACCCCAAGGGTGGGGCTGCCAGCAAAAACCCTGGGGGCTGCCCTCTAGGCCCAAGCAGTGGCCCGGGGCGTCTTCCCAGGGCCGGCCGGCTCCCACAATGCAGGTGGAGATTATCTGCCCACAGACAAGGAAACTGGGGCCCCAAAGGGGAGCTTCTGTCCCAAGGCCGGAAGCCCCCAGCGCTAGGTCTCTTGGCCTGGCTGACCACAGCCCACCAGCGGCCCCGCAGGACTGCAGGCCCTTCCCCACCCCGTTAAAGGCAGAGGCCTGGGCAGCTCACAGGGGCAGAGCTGCGGCAGTGCTGAGGTCCCACAGACAGGACCCAGGGACTCTCCCAGGCCCATGACAACAGAGCCATCTCCTGGGCCCCACCGAACCTGAGGGTTGTGGGGCAGGAGGGTGCAGCCTGTGAGCCCCCTACATGCCCTGACCCTATCCCCACTGGACAGCCAGAAGGGTCAGAGAATGTCCACTGCTTCAAGGGCCCGACGCAAGGCCACGGAGATCACATGGCTTCCCTGTTGACACCACTGCAATGGCGGCCTCCACGGGACCTCCTGGGACATGTCACCCTGCAGGGCAGGCACATGCCCCATTTACAGAGGAAGAAATGGGCCCCATGGGGGTGAAGGACCCACCCAGAGTAGGGCCATCACTCTGTCACCCGGGGCTTCCCTGGGTACTCAGGGACCCCAGGCTGACCAGGACCCTGCCCCCAAGAGTGGGCTGCAGGGCGGGAGCTGTGTGTGTGGGCAGCAGGGTCAGGTGTGGGACGAGCTTCCTGGGGCCGGCGCTAGCTGCCGTCCCCTCCCCCCATGAGAGGCGGGCACACACTCTCAAGGTCAGTGTGTCTCTGGGGTTAACTGTCCTGTCAAGGCCGCCCTTCTGCAGTGAACATGAGGCCAGGCTCTTCCTTTCACCGGGTGCCAAGCCTGGCAGGCTTCTTCACAGGGCCATTTAAGCCTCATGTGTGTGAGATGAGACAACCCTCACCCCACAGAGGAGGAAACTGAGGCCTGGAGAGGTCAGGCCATGGGGCCCCAGCCAAGGCAGTGATGAGGGAGCCGGGAAGGGACACAGGCCACACCCACCTGGCCAGGCCCCTCGCCTGGTCTGCCCCCTGGTGAGTTGTGCCTAGGAGTCCTGTGAGGCAGGGTGCCTCAGGCTCTGCTCAGGGCGTGCCATGGTGGGGCCCAGGGGCTGGTGCCAACAGTCGCTCAGGCCCTGGGATGCGACGGCCCCGGCTCGGTCCCTGGAGCCCCTGTCCTGCCCTGTTTACACAGTCTCGGGGGCTCCCCTGGAGAGGTGACATGTAACCTGGTCTTGAAGGATGTACAGGGGTTTACCACAGAGAGGACTGGAAGGGGCCCAGGGGCAGCGGCACCCGGGAAGGGAGGGGCCTGAGGTGCTGTGGGTCTGAGTGTGGGCCGCGCGGCTATGTCCACAGGTGCTGTAGGACCCCAGAGAGCAATCGAGGCCCTGGGGGTTGGGGCCAGGCTGGTCCATCTGCCCTCTGCCGGCCTGGTCCTCCCTGCGGGGCTTGCTCAGCTCACTGCTCCACTCTCCCCTGCATCCACTCACCAGCTGTCCTTGTTCAAGAGCCCACCCTCTCGCTCCTGGCCCTTGGGAGGCCTGGGGCAGGTGCTGGGTGGGGGGCCCACGGAGGAGAGCTCTCCTGACCAACTGAGAATCAGCAGTGACAGACATAGCTGAGAGCCGAAGGCACGCAGCCTGAGAGGCTGGACCCACTGAGCTTGACCCCCAGAAGCCACTAGGCCCTGGCCCAGGGGGTTTCCATAGCTCTTGGGGGTGGAAGCAAGCAGTGGTCCAGGCTTGGCATTCAAGGCCCTGCACACTTTTGACCCCAAGCCTCTGCTGGCCTAGGGACCCTTGGCCCCCAGAGCTCTCCTGGCCTCCTGTGGGTGCCCGGTGCACTCCCACGGCCCTTGGGACAGACCATCCTGCCCTCAGCCTGGCTCTGCAAGCCCCTCATCCATCACACCAGTCAGGTCAGAAAGGTGGGATTCTGCCTTAGGATGCTGGGTGGTAGGAGATGGTCTGCCCCCTCTGAGCCCCAGGGCCCCTCGTCCCAGGCACTTCTTTCTGGGCCCTGGGTTCTCGTCTGGTCGCCTTGCTGGGCCGTTCCTTCTGGCAGGGCCACACCTTCCTCGGTCCACAGGGCCCAACCTGGAGGCCTGAGGCAGAGGTGGCGGGTATGGTGATTGCACTGCTGCCTCGTGAGATGGGTGAGGCTGAGCCCTCGGCCCACCCAGGGGCTCAGTGAACTCCGCCAGCTTGCCTGCCCTGCCGGGACCTCCCCTCTGCGCGCAGCCAGAAGTGGGCAGCAGCCTCTGACCTCCTGGGAAACGGCAGGTGTGTCGCCCACCGTGACCCCAGGTGAGGCCGCCTGCGCCCCGTGACGAGGCTGCCTTGTGCTGCCTGCCCTGCTCCACGGCCTCAGTGACTAATCAGCGTGCCTAAAAGCTCTTGAAGCATTTCTGGAACTTGCCTTTCTGTGACAGTTTCGCTTAGGAACACTGAAGCACAGACTCTCCTGGCCTCGGCTTTTGTCCAGGACTTTCCTTCGGGATCTCTGGCTGGAGGTGGGGTGATTGGCACCCCGTTGCTCTGTCCCAGGCCACACCCCGGGGTTAGGCTTGCTTTGTGACTTTAAAACATCTTTAGTTGCAAGACCCCTTTGTCAAATGAATGCCTCTGTGGAACCCCCAACTTACAAAACTGGTCACAGCAAAGCTGCTCTGTAGAAGTGGGTCTGAGGGCTGAGCTCCTGACCTGAGCAGCCCCTGAACACCTGCCCGAGCCCAGGGCTCCAGAGAACGTGGGAACAGCCTCACGGAACACCTCCCAGCGCCCACCCCGCCCAGCACCCCCCAGGGAAGATGTCTGGGCCAGAGATGCACTCCTGGGTCAGTGTTCGCCTCTGGTCAGCCAGGCCAGGCGGCTCAGGCCCCAAGCCCTCTCCCCTCAAACACGCTTACTGTGAGGTGGGAGAGGGTGTGCGGCTTAAACCACTGAGAACACTCCTTGGAACGCCGCCCACTGTGTGCCTGAGGACGGCTGGGGCTGTCTCGATCTTTCTGTCTGATTTGTTTCAAAGGGATCACTGAACCCTACAATGTGCCAGTCCCGGGACACCATGACAGAAAGGTACGACCTCCCATTCTGCTCCGGAAGCATCTTCTGGACCTGAGGATGGGCTTGGGGTCTTGTGCATGTCCCCAGGGCCAGGAAAGTCCCTGATCTAGCATTTAGTTCTCTGTTTACCGGGCGGTCTTGGCATGCACTGGGCATACAATAAGTGCACGCAGTGGACAAAAGTTTCACCTGAGTTCCTAATCTCGTCGGAACCTGAACCCAGCCGGAGCCTCAGGCCCAGACCCCTCATGGCCAGAGGGTGTGGGGCCAGAGACCTCACCATTCTCGGCTTGCTCAGCAGTCTGGTGGCCCCATGTTCACCCAACTGGCTGTTTGGTTTTTCCTTAGGAATTGTTTTCTGATGTTTACGGCATTTTCTCATCATTGAACTAATGTCAGGAAGCATCCATCCACTGGGTCAGCAAAGCATTGCTCTGTTCTTGCTGTGCCCAGGCCCTGTTACTGGGCCACAGTGGTGATAAGCCAGCAGCAGTCCCCTCCATGGGGCACATATGCCGTTGGAACCAACCAGAAGCCTGGGAGCAAGCTCCAGGGAGAGGCGTCCAGTGACGCCATGGCCTGTTCTGTTTGCAGCCTGGTGCCTCTGTGAGGAGAGCGTCCCAGGCAGATCGGGGACCAGGAGGGATTCCAGGGTCCTGTGCAGACCCTGACCATGGTGAAGGTGAGCCGTCAGGTCCTGGGCAGGAGGGGCTGGGCCAGGACAGGGCAGAGTCGCAGAAAGGTTAAGAGCCAGCATTTGTTGGACATTCACACTCCTCACACCTTCCTGCTGACGCGCCTGAGGGGAGGCCCGTGGAGGAGCGGACCAGGGACACAGCAACAGCCTCGGGCCCTGAGCCCCGTGCACCCTTGGGTGTGAGCCCATGCTAACCCAGGCCGCTGCGCCCTAGGGTGGCCCTCACCCCCACAGCAATCCCGCCTGGTGGTCTGAGGTGCAGCAATGAGCTCTGTGCCCCCAAACCCAAGGTCTGGACACAGCAGCCTTGGTGGCTTCCCCCCACCTTTGCTCTCTTTCCAGAAGGAGCGCCTCTAGGGGGCTTGGCGGAGTCAGCAGCCCAGGCCCGCTGTAGCAGGCTGCGCTGCAGGGCCTCCCAGACAGCCAGGTCCTGAACCCAGAGCCAGTAGGTGTTTTCTTACATGGCACATGTGATTAAGGTAAAGATCTGGGGATGGGAGATGGTCCTGGGTCGGCCATGGGCCCTAAATGCAATCACGTGTGTCCCGAAAGCGAGGCAGAGGGAGCTTTGACACACGAAGAGGGACAGAGAGAGATCCGAAGAGGCTGGCCCTGAGGGTCAGAGTGATATGGCCGCAGGCCAAGGATGCTGGCAGCCACCAGGATCTGGAAGAGGCAAGGAACAATTGTCCCCTAGAATGCCAAGGGACACAGCCATGCTGACACCTTGACTTTGGACTTCTGGCCTCAGGACTGGGACAGAGTAAACGTGTTGTGTAAGCCACCTGGCACAGTCACCAGCTCCAGCAGCCCCGGTCAAGAGTGCCCGGCCCTCCCTCCCAGCTCCCAGGGAAACCCCGTGGCCATCCTCAGCTGCAGCACAAACTTTCCCATGCCTCTCTCCAAGGTCCTGTGCACCGTGGGCGCTTCCTCAAGTCTGCTTTCCCCGGACGCAGCTCAAGGGCCCACTCAAGAGGCACCGCAAAGAGGGGACACCTACCCCCCACATTGCTAATGGAGGGCCAGTGTGAAAGCTAAGGGGAGTCCTGCGCAGGGGAAGACTTGGCAGAGGAGGCCTTAGGATGCCCAATTTCCAAGGCCGCCCATGGGGGAGGAGCAGGTGTCCGGGCAGGTGTCTGGGCAGGGGGGAGGCCTGCTGAGCCAGCTGGGGAATGGGAAGTCACCTGGCTCTCCGACCTTGCTTGGGCGGGTGGGCGGGGACCCTGGGAGGCTCCTGGAGTGGCAGGGTGGGGTCGCCTGGAAGAAGTGCTGGGTGGGGCATGTGGGGACAGGCAAGGCTCCCTCTGAGCCAGTGTGGCTCAGCCAAGCGTGTGCTTCAGACCCCAAACCCACCACCCAAGCCCTTTTAAGAATAAAAACAAATATTTGGGTTGCATGTTGTGTGCGCTGGGGTTTAGTTTTCTCCTGAAGGCTAAAAATAGGCACTTCTCTGCATCCCTGTGGGGATTCCTCTGCCGGCGCCAGGCCTGGCATTGTGCAAGGCCTGGCCTGGCACTCTGGGTCTTGTGCCAAGTTTTGACTTAACTGCCAATGACAGGAGTATGAAGGTATCAGATAATGATTACGGGACTAAGGTGCCCATTACATCAGCACTAGGCAAGGCCACACCCAGGCGGGCAGGCGGCAGGGCCAGGGCACCACAGAGGGGCTGCCACCCTGTACCCAATGGTAACAATAACACCCCCATCCAGCCTGAGAGTAAGCAGACCATGATAACATAGCCTGGTGGGGGTGGCACAGGGCACCTGGTGCAGACTGGACCTCCTGGAAGCCAGATGTCAGGGGCACCAGGGGAGTCTCAGCCAGAAGGAGTGGGTGAGGCCAGAGGACCCCCAAGAGGGGCTAGTGAGGGAGGTGCTGGGGACGGGGTGGGGGGAAACCTTCAGACCTGCACAGGACTGGGGGGAGCAGGGAGATGTGAGACCCACTCAAACCACCTGAGAGGGGTGGGGGGCCACTCAGGCCACATGGCCACGTCACAGGGTGCAGCTGGGGCATGAACCCGGGCTCTTCAGGCAGGGTGTCTGCCAGGCTCCAGGGAGGAATCCTGCGCAAGTGGCCCCAGGGGGTCCCCAGAGGGCCAGGGGCAGCTATGGGGACAGGTTGGGTGCCACCCTTGGGAGCTGGCGGTCAAGGAGGTCACTGACCACATCAGCCAGGGAGACAGATTGGGGATTCTGACGGCTAGGAGAGCCCCAAGGAGGTATAGCGAGGTTTCCCCAGGGCCCTGAGGCCCAGCCTTGGTCAGGACCCAGCAAAGGGAGGGGTGCCAGCTGCAGGGACCCCTGAGGATGAGAGGAGGCTGCGATTTGGGACTCCCAGGCCATAAGACCAAGCCAGAATGTGGTCGTGAGGGAGGTCTGTAAACTGTAGAGTGCAGTGGGCACACGAGGGTGGGGCTCAGGTTATCATCCTAGATTCCCAGATTTCCCAGTGACTCCATGCCTGTGGGGCCTGTTCTGGCCAAGCCGGGCCGGGACCAGTGAGGGGTCCGGCCTCAGGCAGAATTCCCTGGGGATCCAGGGCTACTCTCAGGAGAAGGGAGGGTGGGGAAGGGCCTGCCTGCCCCAACAGCACCCCTCCAGTGAGGAGCCCACCCAGCAGAGGCGCACCGAGCAGGACACGGGTTGAGGGGCTTCTCAGGTTAATCCCTGGTTGCCCCCTGGATGGCACCGGGAGGGAAGGCCGTTACCTCCTGCTGAGGGGCCATCATGGGCACCGCCCTGGGCCTTCCTCCCAACCCCTAGACGGACACTCTCACCTTACAGGGGGGAAACCGAGGCAGAGCGGGGCCAAGGCCAAACGGGCAGGAAGTATTAGACCCTGAGCCCCGGGGAGGCCCCGGGCTCAGCAGGCCCGTCCCGTGACCCAAAGGCCACACAGGGGAAGGAGGGCAGGGGCTGCTTCCTCCCAGCATTCCCTCTGAGCAGGAGGCCGGCCAGCATCCGGCTCCTGCCCAACCCCATGTGCACCAGGGCAAATCCCTCCCGCTGCTGCCGAGGGACGGCTGGCACGCTCAGCCCAGACATTCTCCTCCCAGGGAGTCCTGCCCAGAGCCTGGGCTCCCCTCAGGAAGTGCCACTGCTCTGCCTGCAGCACAGGCCCCCAGTCCCCCAGCTCCCCCCGGCCACTCCTGCCTGGGCCGGTGCAGCAGCCTCCTCGCCCCGCCTCCTCGCCTCCAGCCCCGCCCCTTAGACTTCACAGCGCGGCTGCGGAGGGATCCTGTTGGAACTGAAGGCACGGTGGCCCTATCTGCCGAACACCTTGCAGCCCAGGTCCTCATGGGGCCCCTGAGCCTGCTGCCTGTCCAGCCGCGTCTCGACGACTCCTTCCCTCCTCTCCAGCCACACTGGCCTTCTGCAGCTCCCCCAGCCCGCCCACCTCTCTCCTTGGGGCTGTGGGCTGCAGTGGGGCCTGGGGCCTGCCCCCTGCCGGTCCTCTTGGGGCCACCCCAGAACCTGCCTTCTGAGAGGCGCTGGCGAACTCGGATGGCCCACAGGCCCTCTGCACTAGCGAGGGGCCCTTAGAGATAGGGAGCGCTCCTGGAGGTGGGCATCCCCTGCCCCCAGAGGCTATCCTGGCGACTCAGCCTCGTCACCACCAGCTTCCCTCACACTCCCAGTGTTTGCGGTTGAGACTGAGCCATCTTTTTCCCTGGGAACCCAAGAGGGGACGCAGACACTGGTCACCCCACGCATCCAGGACCCATCCACAAGGCCATTCCCACTTTCTCAGCTGGCAGGGCTCCCCCTCCCCAGCTAGTTGACAAGGAGAAGCGCAAAGCCCTGGAGTTAGCCTCGCTGGTTCAAAGTGGGCAGGCATGGGAAGTCTGGGGCCGGCCTGCGCAGTGCCCACCCGGCCTGGGCCATCGTGGGGCCGACAGGATCCTGGTATCAGCCAGTCCACGTAGGGCAACTAAGACCCAGAGGACTACGGAGGCTTTTCCTCAAACGCTCTTATTAGACTGGTGGGATCTTGTAAAACAGTCCAAAGCCTGTCAAACCCTTGGGTAACTGAGAGCCCCAGCCCCCAGGCCCAGAAGAGGGATGGGGGAGCGGGGGAGGGGAGCACCCACGGGGGGCACAGAGTTTAGCCCTCACTTCCCACCCCTCACAACCTGAAGACTATTTCAGACACTTCTCTACTGGATACTGGGGGGCTCCAGACATTAGTGAGTGTCAGAGAAGCCAGCTGGCACGCAGGCCTTCTGCCCAGAGGACACAGGACTGTGTTGGCCACAGGTGGGGATGGGTAGTGGGCAGGGAAATTTCCTGCCAAATGCTGCAAACTAAGAGTCTCAAGTGCAAGGTTCCCCTGTTCTTCCAGAATATTCTGGAATCTTGTCAGCCACAGGTCTCCCCATTGCCCAGCCCCTTAAACTCCATGCTGTCTCACCAAGACCCTCCCTCACCTCCACTCCTGTCCTGAGGAGTCTCTTTTCCTTCTGCCCTCCCTGCCTTTCCAGGCCTCAGCAGAGATGCCCACTCCTCCAGGAAGCCTCGACCGAGCTCCCAGGCCCTACTGGCCTCCCGTGCTGCCTGGGGTATGGGGTGGGGCCTGTTTGTTTATCATTCCGTTCCCCATCCTGGCCTGGTGTTTAGTAAGGGAAGACCTCATTTCAAATTCAGCGCTGGGACCCCTCAATGCTGTGCCAAGCGCCAGGTACAGAGGAGGTTAGCAGCGACAGGTGAGTGAGCAGAGAAAGGTAGGAATGAGTGGAAACAATACCCCATCCTTGATGGGAGAGGCAAGGTCTCAGGAGCCAGAAACCAGCAGAGGGACCTTGGGCAAAGCCTCCCAGCCAGCTCTGGGGCCGTGGAGTGGGGCACTCAGGCTGAGCAGGGGAATGGCCCCAGCTGTGGCCCAGCCCTGGCATCTGGGCTGCCCAGAGTTGCCAGCCAACCGCCCACCCCCCTCCGCTGGGCTATTCCTGGAAGGACTAGGATCCTGAAGGCCACCTTCAGGCTTCAAGGTGCGTGGGCTGGCCACCCAGCAGACACCAGTGTGGCCCCAGGAAGGTCACCCGTGTCCAGCGCATGGAGGGTGTCCCAGCCCTGTCCTGCTGGTCACTGGCCTCTGCCTGCAGGTGGAGGAAGAGGGCTCCTGATCCTGGGTCTGCAGGACCTGCAGCAGGGCTGTTCCCAAAAAGGCCAGAGGGCTGTCCACTGTGTCTGTCCCAGGTGGCTGCGGGTTCCAGCTGTGCTCAGGGAGGCGCGTAGCCCAGACCACGGGAGGGCGCGACTGGCGGAGGGCTGGCCAGGCAGTTCTGGCCTGGGCCCTGGCCCTTGCCACCTGTGCATTTGGCTGACCCCATCCCCCAGGGCCTCTGCTGGGCACTGCTGTGGGAACCAGGCCTGCAACCCCCTGGGTGGGACACCCAAGCCAGGCGGCTCTGAGTGCCCAGGTCCTGAAAGGTCACGGGCCTGATGAGCAGGCAGGTGGCATCTCAGAGAAGGAAGGTGGCTGCAAGCAAAGAGCCAGAGGAGGGGAAGGGGCCAGGCCAGCAGTGAGACCCAGGCTCCTGGTGCGGCGCCTCCCAGGAGGGGCTCTGGCCGCTCTGCCCCGGGGACGGCACGCTCTTCCCACCCGCCTTTGCGGACGGAGCTCCAGCACCCGCTCACCTCTCTTCCCCTCCTGGCTAAGCCCCAGACCGCAGGCCTGCCTGTCCCGCCTCCTCCCCACCCGCAGCCCTGGGAGTTCGGAAGTCTGCCCCGATGTCTGACCCAGACCCTGCCCGCTGCTTTTTAGCTCAGTGTCTCCTGTTCTGCCATTGGTAAAGGGTCCACCTGCTCCCTGAGGCTCCCCTCAGCCATTCCCTTCCCGCTCACCACTGGGTGGCCTTGGACAAAGCCTCCACTTCCCCTGGGAGGAGGGGCCCTGTGAGTTGGGTAGAAGAAAGACTCCGGAGGACCTGAGTTCAGGACACAGTTCTGCCTCTCACTGGCTGTGTGGCCCGCGACAAAACTCTAGTGTTTGTGCCTCGGTTTTCCCATTTGTAAAATGGAGCCCACACTGACCTGTTTGGGAAAGGGGCGTTGTGAAGCCTGTGGGTGCCTGCAGCCCAGACCCGGTGTCTGGAATGAGGGGTGCTCAGCATTCTACAGGCCCGCTCACTTCCAAGAACCCTCAGCCTGCTTGGAGGGCAGGGGAAGTTGCTGCAGTGTGACTCCTGCCCATCGGGGTGAGGGCCAGGGTGGAAGCGAGGGAGAGAGCAAGGGTCCCCTTGAGCTTGCAGGGGGAGATGGGCTGGGGGGTGGACAAGAAGGGGCCGTGGGCCCTGCTGGAGCAAAGGCGGGCGGGGCGGTGGCGGGGGTGCAGCATGATGGGCAGTTCTGGGGAGCAGCGGCTTGCCAGCAGGGCAGGGGCTTTGCATGAAGTGGGGGTGGAAGTGGGCTACAGGAGATGGGGCAGAGGGTCAGGAGGGACCCCAAAGACCACTCCAGGGAGCAAGCCTCTGCCCGCCAGTGCCACAGGGCCCTCTGGGAACTTTAGCCGCCAGGCAGCAGCTGAGTGGACAGACGAGGTTGGAGAGGGGTGAAGACCTGGAACCCGTGGAGGTCAGGGCCAGGAGCAGGCGAGAACCACAGCACCCCCCTACCTCCTGTCCCCAGGGCATGTGAATGAATGAGAGAATGGGTGGCAGAAATGTGCCCCCAGGACCTCAGGCTCTCCCCTCCAGGGTCCCCAGATCCCACCCAGCAGAGACCGGCTCCTGTGCTGGTGACCTGTGCTCCCAGAGCACAGCAGGAAGGCCGGGGAGAAGGAGCAGCCCTGGCAAATGCGGAGAGGCAGGAGGGCACCTGGCATGCCCAGGGACCAGCTAGGAGCAGGGGGTCCAGGGCCAAGGGGGTATGGGGGTGTCACTCTGAGGGCACTGAGCCTTGGCTGGAGATGGGGCTGCCTGGGGAAATGCTTCTGAGATCCCAGTCTCAGAGGTGAGCCTAGAGCTGGGGGTCAGGTGGGCCCCCAAGACGGGCCAGGCAGTGTGGGCCCAATGCCTCAGGCAGGGCCCCTCAGAGGATGTGCTGGGCGGCCCTGGGAGGCCAGGGCTTCGGTTGAACCGTGGCCAAGAAGTAAGTACAGTCTGGGCACTGGGGCTGGGGCGTTCCCAGAGCTCCTTCCTCATTCCTGGCCCTGGGGGGGTAGCCGGACCCTGCGTTCCACTGCAGCCGCCACTGCGGGCTGCCTTACCGTCTCGTGGGGAACAGGGGCCGCCTGCCAAGCTGCCTGGCCCAGGCCGGGGCCCCACAGGCTTGGCCCTGGCCACCGCCTCTCTCAGATGGGAAACAGAGGCCGTGTATGGGAGCACCACCCCAGAGGCTGCGCGTGCCTGGGCATCAGGGAAGGGCAGAACTTGGACTCCAGCTCCAGAGTAATTTCGTGTCTGTCTCCCCCTCCCCACCTGGGAGGAGCAAGCCCCCTCAGAAAGCCCGCCTGGCCCCTCCGCTGGGATCAGGTCTCAGGCCAGGCTCTGTGGGTGCCCAGGCGGGCACAGCGTGGATGGGGGCTGTTTGATCAGCGGTTCCGCCCGATGCCAGGCTGCCGGGACAGGGGGCAGTGGCCAAACCGGCCCCACCACATGCCTTCCGGCCCTCGGCAGGAATGCCATTCATCCTCCTGTGCTCGCACAGTTACCGCAGGTGGTGCAGAGGGGACAGGCAGCACGGCTTGGTGGCCAGGCAGGGGCTGGTGAACTCCCAGGGTCCTCAGGCCACCTTCCCATGCCTGGAGAGGACAAGGAGAGGGCCAGGGGACACCTGGGCCAAAACCCTTCAGACACAGCTGGGCAGACCCCCGGGGACCCAGAGGTCAGCTGGGGCAGAAGGGAAGCACACTCAGAGGGAGACAGAGCCAGGGCGTCCTGGCTGCAGGTGTCTCCCAGCTCCTGGGGGGTCCCATTCTCTGGGGAGCAGCCCTCCCACAGCCCTGGTACTGGGCTCCAGCCCCAGGCCCACAGCCCTGTGTCTCTACAGCCCAACCTCGGCTGCCCAGGGAGGCCCAGGGTCTGTGCCCAGCCCCTACCAGGGGCCCAAGCTGCCTGCGGGCAGGTGAGACTCAGGAGCCCACTTGGGACCTGGGCAAGTTATAAGGACGGGGCACCTGAGCTCAGGCCCGCCCAGCCCCCAGCAGAGAAGGCTGGAAGCCAGAGGGTGGGGGCATGTGAGGCCCAGGGGCGGGGCTTGTCCTCAGGGGGCGATGCTTATAGCCCCACCCCCAGGGGCGAGAGCTGCGCGGGCGTCGAGTGGGCTTCACACGCATTTGCTTCTCCGATTCCAGCTTTATTGGAGCCGGGCGCTCCCCTCCAAGGGAGACCGGATAGCCCGTCAGAAACCCCGCCAGCTCCTCTGAGTGGGGGCACTGTAGGGACACTGCTGCCACCGCCCCTCTCACCCCAAGGAAAGGCTGCTGCTGACAGACTATTAGGAAGGGTGGGGCCTCGGCGGGGGCGCCTGGCAGCCGAGGGACAGTGCGCATGACTCGGTGGCATCAGGGAGGGGCCCCAAGAGTCTGTTTCAAGCAGAAGGAGGAGCCTGGCTCGGGGACAGCACAGGGCCATCCCCGCCTCCAGTACCCAGTGTAGGTCACAATAATTTAAGACACTATAGACATTTCGACACTATATAACAATATAAGTTAACCAGGTTCCTTGGCAGAGGACGCTGGGCCTGTGGCCTTGGGCGTGTCCAGGGACCCAGGTAGGTAGGGTGGTGGGGCTGGGGGGCATTCACGGTGAAGCTCCCCGGACAGCAGCTAATGGAGTGTCCTGGCACCACTGGGGGCACACAGGGTGGACACCAGCACCAAGGCTCACACAGTGTCACTCACTGCAGGCTAATGTCCAGACCACTTGGCTGGTCAACTGCCCGAGGACACATCTCCACAGGTTTCTGCAAGGAAATCCGCTAGACTGGGGGCGGGTGGGAGCGCACCAGAAGCCAGTTGCATGCCATCCTTTCTGGCAAATCACTTCCTCCATGCCTCAGTCTCCCCAGGGAGGGGTGGGAATGCTAACAGAGGACATGTCCAGCCCTGGGTACCAGGTTTCCACCTCTCCCCACCCCATACATAGTTTAGAACTGAGCAGGACCCCTTCTCATTCCCATCTCCCAGGTTTTGGGGTGAGTTGGACTTCAAGGGAGGGTCTGCATGGTATGGGGAGGTGTCTGGAGGGTAGCATCTGCTGGGACAGTAGGCAGGGTCCTGGCAGAGTGAAGCCCCAGATCTGAGTTTTCTCAGCATTAGGGTCAGGGCAAGGAGCTGAGATGGTCAAGGAGACCCCCGGAGAAACCTCAGGGGCTGGGGTGCAGCCCCCAGAGGCTGGCAGCAGGGGGAGGGACACAGCCAGACTTCTCAGGCATGGGGCGCTTCATGCCGTCCTGGGAGTCCCCAGGGCACATCCTCTGGGGTCAGGGTGCACAGCTGGGGGTCAGGACGCCTGAGCCAAGGCGGGAGCCTCCACTCGGGGATCTCTGGCCAGTGCTCAAGCCATCCCGGGCCTGTGAAAGAAGGCAAACATCCCTGAACTGCACCCCAACCCCCAGCCCACCCCCGGCACAATGCTGTCCTGGGGGTTCTGTGGCTCCAGGGTAGGAGGGTGCTCTGTAAACTGGGGTGGGGGAGTGCCAGGCTGGAAGGGGGCTGGGAGGGGGACAGCATCAGGGAGGGGAAGCGACACTCTTGGAACCTGACACAGGTGACATTTTGATTTTTTGATACGATTTTCAAAAAGAAAGGAAGAGGGGTTGGAGGTCCCTGCCGATGGCCCCCCTCAGAGGCCCTCTTGGGGCCATGTGGGCCTCCCAGCATCTGCCCAACTGCCCTGGGAACCACACGCACTGCCACCTCCACCTGGGGCAGGGTCAGGAGGGTGCCAGGCACTGGGATGCTCCCGTGGGCCCCCAGGGGCCAGGAGAGGAAGCAGAGGGCAGCAAGGGGTGCCCTAACACGGAGGGCGTGGGGTTAGGACCGGTTAGCCTTAGCGCTAAGAATCCTATTCTGATACTAAGAAAACATAAATAATTTTTGTCAGCATCTGTCCACACTGCCTGGGGCCCAGCAGCTGATGCAGCCTGGGAAACAGTCTTGCGTGGGGCCGGCATGGCATTTCCACTTCTGTGCCACCAGGAGAGGGAGGGGGACACTCAGAGTCTCGTCATTGCTTTGCTTTCCAGGATACATGTGCGTCCTTGAGATTCACTCTCCGGAGAACAGAAAAGGAATTCACTGTCCTCGTCAAGGACGCCGGTGCCATTGGCCTCGCCCTCTCGGCTAGGTGGTGGGCACTGTTCTGCCCCAGGAAGTGACGGGAATGGTAGGAAGGAGCCCCGGGTGCCGGGGGTGGGGGAGCAGGGAGAAGGTGAAGGCCAGGTGGGAGCCCTCCTGCACCCAGAGCTCCCTCCTTCCCCAACTTCTGCCTACAGCCAGCTGCGGAGAGCAGGGTGGGCAGAGGGCACGTGCAAAATTCCGCCAGCGGGGGGGCTGCAGCCTCCGAGTGGCTCACCTGCCGCAAAGCCTGGTGGCTCACTTGCAGGTGAAGACCTCCGTGCGCTCGCTGCACGTGTTGCACTTGACGAAGCAGCACCAGTGGAACTTGCAGTTGCACTGCCAGACTTTGGTGTACTGGTGGGTGTTGTAGCCACGACCACAGCACATGGTGTCACAGCCGTCAGCCCCTGGTGAGGTGCGGTTGCACAGGCGACCCTGCGTGCCCACACTGCCTGTGGCCGCATCCTCCTCGCAGTAGTTGGGTGACTTCTCAATGTACACCAGGTCCGTCTCCATGGGCTTCTGGAAGCTGTGCAGCTGCTTGATGCGCAGGAAGGTGGGCTGCCGCAGGCGGCTGGCCCGTACCACCTCCACCTGCACGGCCACGTTGTACTTCTCCTTGAGCCGGTGACCCACCTCGCGGAACTTGGGCAGCGTAGTCCAGCACGTCTTGGTGGTGCACGAGCCCGACACGCCGTGGCACTTGCACTCCAGCTTCATGCGCTCCTCCAGGACCTGGCAATGACAGAGCAGGGACTCAGTGTGGGGGTGGCGGGGCCCAGCTGCCACCTGGTTCCCACCTGCTCCCACCTCCAACCTGACCTGGAACCAGCAACGCCTTCCCCCATGCATATATGTATCCCCTTCTCTGAGCCTCAGTATTCTCATCCATTCAGGGGGGCTGCTGCCTGTAGGTCCCCACTGCAGAGGACCTTGTGAGGGTCCAGCCAGAATGTTCAGAACTTGGTAGAGCGTGGCATACATTTATCGATGTGTTCTGCTAAGTTCTCACCCTTCAGGGAGCTGTGGGTCAAAGCACCCATGAGGACTCAGTGGCTTGGGGGGCCAGGGGACTTACTGAAGGTCGCAGGGTAGCAAGTAAGGAGGAGGTACCACAGGGTGGTAGCAGGACAGGCGACAGCAGGTGCCTAACAAGTGGGGAACCCCTCCCCTCTCTCTCCCATGCACCCTGCCCTTGTGCCTGATATAGGGCCTGGCATGCAGCTGGCACTTAATAAATGGCTGTCTGATGAAAGCCTGCTGTGTGCATGGAGCTCTGTGCATGGCTGCTGAAGGACAGAGGCGGGTGGATGGATGGGAGGCAAGCTCACAGGTCAGCGAGGCCCAGGGGTGCTGTCTGCCAGGAAGCCGGGCCCTGACCACATTGTTCTTTCTCCCAGCTCCGAGGCCTGTGGTGGGTGCAGCCGTGTGCTTTCCTTGGGCCTCCTCCGTGGCCCCGGAAGGCCGATTCCCAGAGCCAGCCCTGACCCCAGGTACTCATTTACCCAGATCGAAAGGGCCCTGCCAGCCGGGCCTGATTAAAGATAGGGAATCATTAGCTGCCGCCCTGAGGCTGCAGAAGGGCCATTTGTCAGCTGTCTGGGCTCCTGCTGGCCTCAGTTCAGTGGCCCAGCCCTGAAAGAACTTGGCCACTCTTGTGCACTAGGCCCAAACCCCAGCCCTGGGCCAGACAAGGAGACTTACAGCAAATGAATGAATGAATGAGAGAGAGAGATTGCACAGGACCCACTCCTGCACCACTTTCCCTGACGCAGGGCCTCTGGGGCTCAGCCCAGTGTGAGAAACAGGGAAGTAAACCAACACCCCAAATGGCAAAGTGCAGGGGCTGTAAGCCCTCGGCGGGGGGGTGAGGGTGCCTAAATGGGGGACTTCCTGGAGGAGGGGGTGCCCACACCAGGTGTGGATAGAGGAGCAGATGCTCATTAGACAAAGGAGGGCTGTTCTGGAAGGGGCGTGTCACCAGCAAGGTCTGGGGCTGTCACCGTCACCACTAAGACTTGGCCCCAGTGAGCATCACGTGGGTGCTGGCTGGGCCCTGAGGCTGGTGGCCTGGATTTGAGGGTGGGGTTCTCTGCACCTGCATAGATGACATCCTCGGGGGTGGGGGCAAAAGGGAGAAGTGGGGAAAGGAAAGGGGAGGGCCCCAGTGTCTGGAGGAGAGAATGGGGTCCAGGGCTGGGAATACTCAGAACTGGAATCACAGGGCGATGGTGGCAGTCATGGGCCAGAAGTCTGGTCTGGGAGTCTGGGTAAAGGGGGGACCCCCACCAGGGAAAACATGTCTGGGGCTCCTCTCTCCCTCCTGCCCTTTGCACCTCTCCCGTCCATCTTCCTTTCTCACCCCTGCCCTGTGCTCATCTTTGATTGGACCCACCCCTCCCCAGAAAGCCCTTCCATCCACTAACCTGCCTTTCAAGGCCTGGAAGCTTCTTCCCCTGCCTGGCCGCATTGCCTGCCAAGTAGACCAAGAGCTGACCAGACAGATGCCCCTCCAAGTGCCCGGCTTTGGGGGAGGCTCCCTGGAGGCTCCTCCCCAGATGGCCGTGATGCCTGAGACCTGACAGGGGCATGCAGGCCAGGCAGCCAGGCTCACTTGCTATCAGTGCTACTGGTGCCCACCCCTTGTTCCGAGCACCTCCCATCAGCTCCCGTCTCCCTGTCCTCATCAGGGACCCACAGCCCAGCCTCTACCTGCCTGCCCTCTGCCCACCCACATGGGGATGTTCAGACCCCGCACAGCCGGGGAACCGTAGGCAGATGAAGCCATTTGGGCAGCTGTTTGCAGAGCCAAACGCTGCATGTTCGCTTGGCCAGGGGCCCCAGGCCTGAGCCTCTCTTGGGAATTGATCGCAGGATTCAAGAATGTGCCGTTTCCATCTCCAGCACCCTAGAGATAAGCACACAGTGATGGTGGTGCCAGCCCTGCTGCCCCAAGAGACCACCTGGGAGGGTGCAGGTGACCCAGCCTTGCGCAGAGGAGCTGGGGATCGAGTGGGACCCTCCCCCAGGCCCTGGCTTCCCCTTATCCAGGTAGTGTGGGAGTGGACTGGGGGCTTCAGGAAAGGGTCCACCTGGTGTTTTTTCTGGAATAAGGGTATGGCCCACACTCTGAGAACAGTGCTCAGTTACGGTCAGGCTGGGGGAGTCATGGCGTGCTGGTGCCAGTGGAGGGCACTTCACACACCACCAGGGCAACAGCACTGGGCAGGCGTCTCTGGGTCTGGGCCATACAAGGAGGCACCCCACACCCTCTTCTGTGATCCTGTGATTCCTCTTACCCCATTTGTCTATCTCGGGGCCCGTGGTGGTAGCCTGACCTCTCCCTGGGGGTTCAAGGCCCTGGGAGACACAACCCATGTCTGCCCCACCCTCTGCCCCAGGGCCACAGTGTGAAATGGCCATGGTCACCAAGCGAGGCTATTTCATTAGCACACCAGGCCATGATGGAGAGACTGTGGCCATGGGGGCCCAGCCTGGCCAGCAGCTGCTCAGCTGGGGACTTGGCATAAGTCGCCCATCCCTGCAGCCTGTGTTTTCATCCAGACACTGGAAATTATATGCCCCCGGGGGAAGAACCAGCTTGGACCTTAGACAAGGTCAGGTAAGGGCTGTGCCCAGCTAACGAGGTTCCCACCCCCGAGCTCCAGTGCTGGGGGTGCTTGCCAGCCATGGCTTCGACCCTCCTATCACTGAGAGGAGCCCAGCACCATCCTGACAAGAGCCCCCAGGCCTTCCCAGCTGGGCAAGCTCCTGGCTGTCCTGCTGCTCCTGCCCTGAAAAGGGGGGAGCACACAGCAGAGGCGGAACCACCAGCAGACACTGGCCACTTACACCTGCACAACCACAGGGGACGCCTCACACACAGGCACCACGTGGTGGCTCAGTGAGGCCACACAGCCCGCGAGAGGGCTCATCTACCAGAAGCGGGCAGTGAGCTCCAGGCTCAGCCCACTTGACCTGTCCCACTAGGGATGCGGTGGGCTGAAGAGTGAGCCCCAAGAACGCATATCCACTCGGAACCTTACTCGGAATGTGAGGTCTCTGCAGGTGTCTTAGGGTAAGGCGCACAACAAGGCTATCCTGTACCAGGAGGCACCCTAAATCCAAGGACACGTCTCCTTTTAAGAGACAACGGAGAAAACACAGATGCAGAGACGATGGCCGTGTGGAGACAGAGGTGGAGCCTGGCTGATGAGGCCACAAGCCCAGGAGCGCCTGGGGCCACTGTGGGGCAAGCCGCTAGCCTCCTTGCCCGCCCGGCCAACCTGAGCTGGGCCCGTGGCCTCACTGCGCTGCACGTGTGGCCCGAGGCCCCTCCACCCACCCCAGGGCCCAACCCCGCGCCCATGCTTTGTGCTGGTCTCCCCGCCCCTCCCCACATCTCTTCTGGGTGCTTCACTCTGACGTGTCTCCGCATAGCAGTGACCAGGCTCTGCCAATCCCTGGGGCCTCCCTGTCCTCGTGTGTAATGTGGGGATGGTGATACCTTCCTCTCAGGGGTGGGGGAAGGTCCCTGCTCAGGGCCTAAGCTGCTGTAGAAGCTCAAGCGATGATGATTCTGTTAAGAGCCCAGCCATGCCTCTTCCTCCAGGGAGCCCTCCCAACGCCTCCAGGTAAGCAACCTGCACCTTCCTCTGCCCCGTCGCAGCACGATGGAGGTCTGCCTCTGCCTGCACAATGGTGCCTACACGCTGTCGGTGAGAACTTGGAGGCAGTGATGCTTCACTCATTCCTTCACCCATCCATTCATTCATTCCTTCCTCATTCACTTGACAATTTCATAACCACCTGCTGCGTGGCAACCTCTGTGTCTACAAGATCAAGTTGACTCCTCGGCCTGGCATTCAAGCCTGTTCCGGCAGCCCCTGCTTACTTCTCAGGAGCCCTGCCCGCCCCTCGTGCCTCACCCCAGTGTGCCCGCATCTGCAGCTCCTTCTGTCTCTGCTCTGCTCAGCCCTGGCATGTCCTGGAAGGCTTCCTTGGACACCACCTCCTCTGGGAGGCTTCTGCTCCCTCCCTCGGGTCCCCAGGCCCCCACTGTCCCATGGCACGGCCCCCATCTCCTCACAGGGACCCAGTGGGTGCCGTGGCAGCTCTGACAGCCGGGACCGGGTCTCACTCCTCCTTGCCCCACTGCTAGCCTAGCACCCGGCACAGAGAAGGGGCAGGAGGCATTTGCTGAGTGAGTGAGTGAGCAACCGAAGGCCTCAGCTATGGCCCCTGGGGCCCAGGATGATCTCAGGTCCTCTTTGCCCGGAAAGGCACGCCTGTCCCCCGACCGGGGAACCCCATGGGCCCTGGTGCTCTGAGCGCAGGCCCCGAGCCAGGGGCCAGACCCAGAGCAGCGTTTCGCTCTGCTGGCCACCCTATCGCGGGCCATCTTGCCGCCATGGCAGGTGCCCCTCCCAGCCCAGTATCTGGGGCACTCATCTCCCTGCGGCGGGACGGGGCTGGCCCTGACTTCCCCCCGGGGTAGCCCTGCCTGGATGCCCGCTGTCATCACCCACCACACCGCACCTCACCCCATGCGTGAAGCTGGCTGCCCCTTAAGAGCCCCCAGCTTGCAGGTCCCCCCTTCCTCAGGTGCTTCTACCTCCTGGGGACATTCCTACCTCTGGTCTCCCCTGGCAAAACTGACCAAAGGCCACCTCCTCCAGGAAGCTTTCCTTGGTATTGACCCCTTTGAGACCAGGGCAGTGAGGTGGGACTGTGGTCCCCAGACCACCCCCAGCACTCAGCCCCTGTCTCAGCCCCACCACCACGAGCGCGTCACTTCACCACTCCCAGCCTCCACCTTCCCACCACTAGAATGGGACCGGTAAGGCCCGCCCCTTGGAGCTGCGGGCCGTCGGAGGAGACAGGCGCACCCAGCGCCCCACTGCACACCCGAGGGGGTGCGGGCACCAGCTCCCCACGCTGGGCGCGGCTCAGGGAGGCCGAGACCCCGGTGGCGCAGCACCTCGCGCGCCCCGGGCCGCCCGCCCTACCTTCCTGCCGGCCTCGTTGTTGTGCAGGTTCATGAGGCGCCGCGCGCTCTTCCTGATCTCCCGGGCGTCCACGAAGCGCCGGGAGAAGTCGATGCCGTAGCGCACGTCCGCAGAGCAGCCGCCCCACTTCCAGCCCTCGGCCTGGTTGTAGTAGCCCTGCTTCTCGCGGTCGCACCCGCAGTTGCTCAGGTTGCCCTGGCTGCAGGCGGCGGTGACAGCGTGGGCCACGCCGGCCGCGGTGATGGCGTAGGTGAAGGCGGCCTCACGGCTCCCTGCGGGGAGGGGAGGGTGTGGGCGGTGAGGCCCCCCAGGCCCCAGCCCCTGGGCTCAGGGCACTCAGGGCTGGGCTGTGCAACCCTGGTCTCAGCACTTGCCCTCCCTGATGGAACCCACCTTGCAGGGCTGTAGTGAAGACAGTGCTTAGTATGCAGTGGGCACTCAGTGTGTGCCCCGGCTCTGCCACCAGCAGGTAAGACCATTGTCAACTTCCCTTCCTGTCCAAGCGCCCAGGCTGGAGACACTGGCCTCCCAAACCTGGGAGGGCACGTGGGGGCCCCTGGGAGGAGGCATGCTGCTCTGCGCCCCTGCCCCTCCCCTCTGCCATCACTTGTACTGACCCCCATGGGGGGAAGAAGCCCCACCCCACCAGCCAGGCGCCAGGCAGAAGCACGCAGCTCAGAGCCCCCACCCCGGGCTTTCTGCGGTCTCCTTCCTCCGAGCCACCACACACTGGCCTCCTGGGCCTCCCTCTCCTCCAACGTCCCAGCCCGACTCGGAGGCCCCCAAACTGCCCGGCTCGAGGCCAGTCCTCCCAGCTTCCCCCATTCCCAGCCACCAGCCAGGGGGCCCAAATGGCAGTTCCAGGCACCTCCGCCCTGTGCCTTCGCTCGCGGCCGAAGCTGGGAGGGGCAGGCCCGCAGGCCCAGCTCCCGTCGGAACCGCCAGCGTCCTCGTCCCTCCATCCCCGTCCCCCAGCCTCCACCCGGAACAATGACTCTGTCCTTCCGGCTGCTCACCTGCTCCAGGATGGTTCCTGGCTTTTTTCATGGAATTCCCTTTCCCTTCATGCCCAAATCTGAATGACATTCAAGGTTGGTTCCACTTCCAATGCCTCTTCCAGGCAGCCCTCCCAGACCTCTAGCCGAAGAGGAGCCCTGGCTGCCCTACCTCTCTGACCTGAACCTCTCATTGACACTGTCCACCTGATCAGCCCTGTGGCTGGGACTCCCTGGTTCTGTGCAGGTCCCAAGCCCCCTAGAGGGGCAGGTCCAGCTCTAATGCTTTATTTTCCACAGCCCCCAGCCAGGCCCTATGCATCCTACCATCCCCTCTCACTTATCCCAAGAGCTGGGAGGTTCCCAGTGGGTCCGGGCCAGGTCTGCCTGGTCCCCAGCACCTGACACTGTGGGCAAGGGGCTCAGTGATGCTGCGTGGACCAACGCCAGCCTCCATCCGGCGAGAGGGGATCTCAGTGCCTGTCTCAGCAATGGGGCACAGCCTGGCAGGCAGCTGAGGCGGGCAGGGCCCGTGTGGTTAGGCGGATGCAGCTGGAGACCCACCCCTGAACCTCTGCTCTGTGACCTGAAAGTGCCAACAGGCCCCTTAGTGTTCCTGGCTGCTGTCCCTGTTAACGGTGACTGGGGTGACCAGTACTGACTGCATGCCCAGCCTCCTGCCGGGTCCTGGCTGTGTGCACCTCCACCTACCAACTGCTCCCGGCCATCTCTCCAGCCGGGGTGAGGACCAGGATGGGAACTGCTGGTCAGAGAGGAGGCCTGGGGCAAAGAGAGTTTTCCCTGTCACGGAGGGGCCCCAGCTTCCTGGGAACTTGGTCCTCTGAGAAAAGCTGAGGGGGAGGCAGTGTCGGGCATCCCTTCCTTCCCAGTGAATCAGGGTCTGCATAGGGCACAGGGTGGCCACTGCCTTCCCCGGCCAGCCTCCCCTCCCCTCCGGTCCTTTCCTAACCCACAACCCCCTTCCTCCCCTCTCCCCCAGGGTCAGCACACCACCCAAGAGCTCTGACCACACAACCCCAGGACAGCTCAGGGCTCCACGCCCCAGGCACTGCCCTGAGAAGCTGCCTCTCGGGAGCATAGAGGAGCCCCAGGCCCTGCCCCACAGCCAGCCAGCTGGGAGCTCCCAGACACACACAGGCACAGGGAGGACCCGGAAGTCGGCCTCCCAGCTAGCCATGAGATCAAGACAATCTAAGGGCAGTCAGGTGGGTGCAAAGTGGGTTACCGAACTCCCTGCTGTCTGTGTTGCCCAAGCCCAGCAGGGCCTGCCTACAGGCTCACACAGACGGCACACGCAGGCCTGCACGGCAGGAGAGGGGGCAGTAGACTCCTTTCCAGGAAAGGAGAGGACCACAGAGCTCTGTGAGAAGGGCACAGGAGGTCATGGAACCCCAAAGGATGTCCCCACCTCCCTCTGTGAGTGGTGGAGTCAGGGAAGGCTTCCTGAAGGAGGTGACATCTTAAGTAAAATAAGTCCTACAAGTACAAGCGAATTCCCTATGAATCTGTGTGAGTGTGTAGTGTCTTAGTGTGAGTGTGTAAACGGTGTGTGTATGTGTGTGTGTGGTGGGTGTATGCACTCCTGGCAGTGGGCACAGCAGGAGCGAAGGTGCAGGGGCCTGAAACAGTTTGGGGATACTGGCGCTGAAGTGAGACCAAGTAGTAGGAAAAGAGGCAGCCGAGGTCTGGGGAAGCCGGATGGGTTGGCCAGAGGTGCCCCACGAGGCAGACGTCACTGCCCGTGCAGGTGCCAGGGCCAGGTGCTGGGGGGCTCAGGTTTGGGGGCTCACTCTGGCTGCATGAGAGGCGGGGATTCCAGAACTACTTAGAGAACAGATAGGCAGGGCTATGCTCACACTGCGCCATCGGTCGCTCACCGCCACACCACTGTTGCTCGCTCGGCAGCTCTCCCGCGGCGCCGGGCGCCCTGCAGCCTCCGCAGGCATCCCCTCACTCTCACAGCAGCGTCAGAGGCAGGTCTCACTATCAGCCCTACCTCCCAGACGAGGAGGCCGAGGCCCCAGGAGGTTATAAGACAGGCGTTGCTTCTAGAGCAGGGTTTGAACCCAGGCAAGGAAGAGGGATTCAGAACCTGGGGCTCAGGTCACTGGAGGTCATCCTGCCCCAGCCTGATGCCTTTGCAGCTACACTGGGCAAGAGGGGACAGGAGGGGGCGAGAGAAGAGGCCTGCAGAGCCCCCTTGGGGAGGAGATGCTGTGTCTGGACCCTCTAACGTGGGGCCCATGGGGTCTAGCCAACAGGTGGTCGCTGGGCAGAAGCCCTCGGGAGGTGGGGCTGGCCTGGAGCAGGCATGTCACCAGCCGGGCACCACTGTGGTGGGGTGGTGGAGGTGGGTAGGTATCCCAGCTGCTTGCACAATCACGCCAAGAGGCTGGGCCAGGGAGTCAAAAGCCCCACAGGCAAGCCCTGCCCGAGAGAGGATGCCGTGGGCGGTCCCTGGAGGCCCTGTGCCCTCCTCTTCCCGACAAGAGCCAGAGGGGGGCCATCCATGCCCTGTTGTCCCGAAGCCCCCAAGCGGGCCCGTGGGCCCTGGCCTGGGCCTGTGCATTTGGAGAACCCAGAAAGCCGCCCGCCAGGGCTTCCTGCCGCCCTGCTCCCACCTGGCTGTGCCCCACCAGGCGCAGACTCTCGGTTACTCACCGGTTACTCACCCACAGAGCCGCCACTCCTGCTAATTCCTTTTTTATTTGGTTTTAATGTGCCAAACCCTCTGTCTCTCCATGGAGACAGGGGGAGGCGAATGGTGAGTGCAGGAGTTTGGGGAAAGTCAAGGAGGATGACAGGAGGCCCTGGGTGGGGGGGCGCAGGCATTCCCCCCTCTGCACGTGCACCTCATTTAATTCTCAAGAGAGTGTGGGGACAGTGGCCTCGTCTTACAGACCCGGACACTGGCTTGGGAGGACTTGTGCTTGAGCATGGACGTGGGAGACAGTCCCTGCCCCAAATTATCCCTGGACCGTCTGACCAGTGCCCAGCGCCCTGCCTGCATGCCCTCTGCCAGGGGAGAACGGGCGAGTGCGTAGGTTTACAGAGAGGCCCCTCAAACCCACGGACCTAGCTGAGCCGCCACTGGTGGCTCCTCAGGCCACTGAGATGACCCAAAGCCCCCGAGGCCTGATGCCACCATCCTCACCACCATTTCCTGAAGCCAAGCTTAGCCAGCCTGAACATCTGGCCCACCTGTGGGCACCAGCACATCACCACCCTTGAGCAGAGCAGCCTGCCACCCCCTGTCCGCCCTGGTGGGCCCCGGCCCTTGCTCTGCCTGCAACACCTGCCCGTGCTCCCACGTGTCTGTGGCTCCCACAGGCTCTGGATCCAGCTGGGGCCTGCAGTGCCCTCCTCTGGGCTCTTGCCAGGTGCCCCACGGGCTGCAGGGGGTGGTGGGTGGCACCCATGCCTGCCTCCTTTGTGTACCCACGACCCAAGGCCCCCAAGCCCAGCACAGGAGCAGCTCTAAGGCCGGTGCTCTGCCACAACCCCGTGAACTAGTTCCCCCCAGGAGGCCAGTCTCACCGACGGGACCACAGCCTGGAGGTGGGGAGGGCTTTGCTCCAGCTGGTGGCCCAGCGGCCCTCTGAGCTCAGCTACTGTTCCTGGGGTGCCTGCTGGTGGGGGCAGCAGTTTGGGTGAAGGCCATATGGATGGTCTTTTGGGGCACACTGTGGTCTTAGGAGGCCTACAGACCCCTCTTGGGGTCCAGAGCCCACCCCAGCATAGATCTGCACCCTCAGACGCTGCCGCCCGCTGTGCCATCCACCAGTATCCCCGGAGAATGTCGGAGACAAGCAGGGAGGCCACACGTTGGCCGCCCGCACCCCACAGCCCTCCCAGCCCCGGGGAGCTCCCTGAGCACTCCAGCCCTGAGGCAGGGCCCCCTGTTTCCAGGATGGCCCATCTCTGGCATCCAGCAGGTCAAGGCAAGGACTGTTAGCCCCCCAGGACTGGGGATTCAGGAAAGCAGAGAGGGGGCTGCCGGGAGACCCAGGGTGGGACAGGCAGGAGAGCACTGCACCCGGAGCCTCGCACCTGCTGTGTGGCCCCAGGCAAATCCGAAGCCCTCTCTGAGCCTGCGTCTCCATTTGCCAAGTGGGCTTGCAATCTTCACCCCACCCGGCAGCGCCAGAGGCAGCTCTGAGGGCAAACAGAACATATGGGCATCACCCTTGCTGTCACCAAATGGCAACCAGCCAGGGCTGGCCAGGGAGGACTGGGTACGGAGCAGGGCTTCCAGGACAGGCCCAGGTCTCACTCTGGGCTCACCTGGAGCCTCCCTCGTGGGGCTGACCCAGTCAGCCTGGCTGAGCGGCCCCGCTATGCATATTCTGGATATGCAAAATCTGGGTAAATCTGGAGGCAGAGGCTTCAGAAACCATTGCCAAATGGGTTAACTGAGGCAACGACCTGCTCGGGGACCATGCAGCTATGCTCTCTCCTTCCAATGGGTTATTCAAACTCAACGCCCTCTCGCCCTGCTGGGCTCCAGGCTCAGAAGAGTAGACACAGACCCCGCTCAGCTCTGTGCCCTTGGCAGTGCCAGCCAGACCCTGAAGCCCAGGGATAAGGGCCTGCCGGAGGCAGCAGAAGCCAGTCCACCCTGTCATTCCCTCACCTTGGCCCTGAAGGATGTTGAGGACCAGGCAGATCTTTGTGAGCAGCTCCCGAAGGGGACCAATGGGCCTCCCAAGTGAAACAGGAGGCTGGACAAAATGGAGCTCCCCCTCCCCAGGGAATGCCTGCCCCCCTCATGCCCCAGCACACCCCCTCACTGTCCCCTCAAAGTTACCTGCCACTTCTTAGCATCTGCAGGGTGCCCCCACACTGTTTTTGGAAAGCCATAAAAAACCATAACTAAGCTCATAATGACCTAGTTAACTGCAGGCCTGGGGAGGCAGGGTCGGAAAGGCACTAGGTTCCCTCTTGGAAGGGGAGCTGGGGATCGGGAACTTCCATGCTGGGGGCCATCTGGCGCCACCTCTGTTCCCAACAAAGAGGCTGAGGTCCAGACAGGGGTAGTACACTAACCAGGGTGACACAGCAGCTCGGAAAGTGGGATCATGCAGACCGGACCTTCTGAAGTGACTGAGGTGAGGTCTGGGGACCACACATGCTGGGGGGAGGCTTAGAGTCTGACACATGGACTTCAAATCAAGACCCTAAAATCGGCCAGTTGGGTGACTATGGACCAGTCAAGGGGCCAGAGGGGGGCCGGCTTGGCCCCAGCACACAGAAGGCAGCTGAACTGAGCTTCACACCCACATGTGACACACATCATACACGGGGTCTCTAGGGGTGGACATGTGTTTGGGCATCCGTGTGTAAACCTCTGCATGTGTCCCTGTGAATTGTCCCTGGGCAAATACCTGGGCTTACGCACAAATGCAGTTCCTGTGGGTGTGAGCAAGCGTGTGCCCATGCACGTGCCCAATGCGGTTCAGTTCATCCTGCCTCTTTGTCAGCCTGCACTTGCCCCTCTCTTTTTTATTTTGGTATCATTAATGTACAATTACACGAGCAACATTATGGTTACTAGACTCCCCCTATTATCAAGTCCCCACCACATACCCCATTACAGTCACCATCCATCAGTGCAGTAAGATGCTATAGAGTCACTACTGTCTTCTCTGTTATTTGTCCCTCTTTTTAAAAAATGGTATTTTCTGCAACTTAATAAATAAAAAGGCAAATAACCCAATTAAAAATGAGCAAAGTGTCCAAAGAGACATTTCTGCTGATAAGGTATAAAAACAGCCACTAAGCACACAAAAAGATGCTTGGCATCATTAGCCATCAAGGAAACGCAAGCCAAAACCACAATGACACACCACTTCACTGCCACTAGGATGGCTAAAATCAAAGAGAGACAATAACAAGTGTTGACAAGGATGTGGAGAATTCAGAAACTTCATACACTACTGGGGGAAACAGACACTGCTCAGTTTGGTGGTTCCTCAAAAGGTTAAACATAGATTTACTGTATGACCCAGCAATCCCCCTCTTAGCTATAGACGCCAAAAAAAAATTAAAACCTGTGTCCATGTGAAAACTTGTACATAAATACTCACAGCAGCATCGTTCTGAAAGCCCCAGAAGTGGGAACCACCCAAATAACCATCAACAGTGCATGGGTAAACAACCCAAGGTCTAGCAACACACTGGAAGAATCCTCAGCCATGAAGGGGAGGGACGCACTGGCACATGCTACAATGTGGGTGAACCCTGAAGACATTACACTAAGTGGAAGATGCCAGCCACAGAAGGTCACATATTGTAGGATCCATTTACATGAAACTCCCAGAATAGGTAAATCCATAGAGACAAAAAGCTGACGAGTGTTCCCAAAGGCTGGGGGTTTGAAGGATGATGACAGCTAAGGGGTACAGGGCCTACTTTTGGGTGATGAAAAGTTCTAAAATTGATTGTGGTGACGATTGCACAACTCGGTGAATATACTAAAAACCACATACTTGTACACTTTAAATGGAAAAGTTATATAGTATGTGAATTATGTCTCAGTAAAGTTGTCATAAAAAACATACTGAATTTGATGGTTTTCAAGGGATTGCATACAACTTGTCCTACTCGATTTAACCCTGACCCCCACAAGGGCCCCACCTCCCAGTTAGGATGCTGAGCTCAGAGGAGGCAGGCAACTGGCCCGAGGTCACACAGCAAGCCAGCCACAGTGCTGGGATCTGACTGGCGGCCCCAGAGTCATGCTCAGACCACTCCCCACCTGAGAGGACAAGGAAACTGCCTCCCACTTCACTGAACAGGCCTGGGACCCAGGCTTGTCTGTCAGCCGCCTTTGCTCACTGACACAGCTACCGTCCATGCATGTCCTCAGAAACGAGCACACACCCTCCTGGCCAAACCCCCAGGGTCCCAGGGGAGAGCCCCTCCACTCTCAGCCATCCCCAAGCCCAAGGCCAGGCACCCAGAAGTTACTGACCCATCAACAGCCCAGAAGGCCCCTGGGCTGGAGGGGCTTCACAGAGAGTGCACGGCCGTGGCAGGAACACAGACTGTGGCTGGAGGGTGAGCAGTGAGGCCCTCTCAGGAAGGGATGCTGAAGGCACTTCCTGGATGATGAAAGGAGTGAGTCACACACAGGTGCAGGGAATGATGTTCAGGCAGAGGGAACAGCAATGCTAAATCCCTGAGGAGGGAATGGGTTGGATGCATGGGCAGACCTAGCAGGGAGCACAGGGAGGTGAAGTGGGCCCCACCTTGTCAGCTTTGGGAGCTGTAGGGAGAATTCAGACTCTATTCTTAGAAGATGGGGAGCCTCAGAAGGGTCCTGCCATGACTAACATTGGAAAAGACCCTCTGGCTGATGGCCTGGTGGGAGCAGAAAGGCCCCCCAAGATCTGAGTAAGAAATGCTGATGGCCTGCCAGGTGGAGGAGGTGAAGATGGGCCAGGCTGAGGACACAGTCTGAGGATGAAGCCAATCAAATGGACAGGCGGACAGGTAAGGGGGTTTAGGGAAGGATGAGTCCGGGAGCCTCCTGATGGGGAACCTAGACAGCTGGTGGGGCCGTCACAAAGAGGCATGGAGAGGATCAGGCTGGGGGAAATCAAGGAGCTGCCTTGGCTGTAGGCAGTTTGAGTGGCCAGGAGACAGCAGAAGGGAGGTGAGGGCAGCCAGATAGTCAAGCTCTGCCGGGAGCCCCCCAGCCCTGCCCAGTCACATCACCAGGGGCCAACCCAGATGGAACTGGGATTCCTGGGGACCCTGGCTCAGCCCTTCACTCTCCCAGGCCTCAGTATCCCTGTGTAACAGGGGGGTGAGGCCAATGCAGTGGGTTCTGTACCCCCATAACAAGGAACTCTTGCCAGATGACTCTCCTGAGGAACAGGTCAGAACAGGGGCACTGAGGTGGAGGTGGGGCAGGGGCAGGCCTGAGGCCTTGCCAGCGGGGAACTGCCAGCTGGTAAGCTCGCCTGAGCCATTCCCAGCCCCTGGCCCCCCACAAGCCTAGAGAGGGTGGCAGAGGCCTGGCCCCCACCCCCAGTTTACATGTGGAGAGATCGGCCAGGGAGGTGAGGAGACACCCTCAGCCACTGGGCAGCTCTCGCTGTCACCTAGCTGAGTGGATGCAGTGTCCCTGCACTTCTGGGGAGCACAGGAGATGGGGAGAGAGGCCCTAAGACCCAGGTGAGAGAGCAAGCCTGCTGGGATACCCACATCCCCGCCTGGCCTCTTGGCCACAGCTTGGGCTCTGTCACAGGGCCTGGACGTGCAACGCCCTGCCTGGGTTCCATCCTGGGGCCCAGGCTAGGGTCCTGGCCAAGGCAGGGATGGTGGGTGTCAGGTGAGCCCAGAGATGCCTCCAGGCCTGGCTCAGCCCCAAATCCCTATTTGCACAGCTGAAGAATCAGCAGCTCAGAGCCCTGGCCCACCAGGGCCCCACAGGCCTAAAGTCCCAGGCAGGGGCCTGGCCTAGACCACCTGGATTTGCTCATCATCCTGGCTGAGCCCAGTGATGGCTGGGCAGGTGGCCTCACAGCCCCGCGCCTGCTTGTGCACCTGCTAAAGGAGGTGACAATGGAAGGGCGCTGCGCAGTGCACAGCGGAGGGCTCCGAGCAGCCAGAAACAGAAGTGCTCGCTGTGTGGGGGCCGCCTCTCCTAGAGCTCAGGGCCGGTCCAGGCTCCGGGCCCGCAGCAGGGGAATGGGTACTGCGTGCGCACGTGTCTGCTGCCCTCGCTCTGGCCCTCTCCTTCTGTCTGTCCCTCTCGGGCCCTCTGTCTCTCCAGCCCCGTGCTTGCTCCCACCCCAGCTTGGTTCTGGCTGAGTCAGTGTCTCCGCCTTAAGCACTTCCCTCCGTTGTCATAAACAGAACGTTGGAAAGTCACGCCAGGTCCGAACATGCCAGCACCCCCGAGCGCCCGAGGCTTTGTTCTGACCCAGTGAGGCCCTCACCAGCCATGAGGCAGCCCGCCAAGTGGGTCATGCTCCAGGGGGCATGGGGTGGGGCAGGGGTGCAACAGGCCCAGAGTGGGCAAAGCCTGGCTCAGGGTCACACAGCAAGGTGCTGGATGGGCTGGTGCCCCAGGGTCTGAGTCCTGAACTGGGCTAGACTTCTAGGAGCTTCCACCCCTGCTCTGAGCTCTGAGGGGGCTGGGAAGGCCTTTCCTGCAGCCCAGCTTCCAGCAGCCTTTCTTAGGGAGGCCAGCCTCAGACAGCCAGCCCTCGTAAACGCTCCCTTGGCCAGGCTTGCGGCGATATTAGCAACTGCCCTTGTGTGGGCGCATGGTGGTGCCAGAGCCCCTTCTTCCCCAGCGCCACCCTGTGCACTGCCCACCCCCTGGCCAGCACCGGCATCTGGACCCTGCAGAGGCACAACCCAAAGTATTGAGCTCAGATCTCTAGCTTTCAACAGTGTGTCACCTTGGGCAAGTCATTAGCCTCCTGTGAGCCTGTCTCCCCATGTGTGACATGTGGACACAAGAACCTGGAATGAGGCACAGGAAAAGCCCAGCCACATGGCCCTGGGAGAGAACTGCAGTCATAAAAGAAATGACTCTCTCAAAAATGGGGTCAGGAGGCATCAGTCCTATAGGTGAGCTGAGGTCCAGGCCGGGCCTTGTGCCTTGGAGTCAGGCCTGCCCACCCTGTGGTCTGCATCCCACCTCAGGAAGCAGAGCCAGAGCCCTGGGGCCCTTGTCCATGGAACCTTTGGGCAGGACCGGAGGGCAGGCCCTGAGCAAGTGGAGGGGCTGTCTGCCCCTCACTCTGAGGAGAGACTCCCCAAGTCCTGGTGCAGTCCTGGTACCAGCCTTGGCCCCTGGCAGGGGTGGGTAGACTGAGCCCTGGGAGCATGAGTCTGTCCCCAAGGCTGCCCTGTGGGGCCCCAGCAGCTGGCCCAAGTGGGGTCCACATCCCACAGCATCCTCTCCCCCTCAGGACCCCACCCCTATCCCACAGCCTGTCTTATCTACCAGTGCCTTGCCAGGGCGGGTGGAAACTTCCCATCCTGGACCAGTTCCAAGTGGCTTTGATGGCTTGGTGGGAGGACTGGACCACCGCCCAGGCCCAGAACCCAGCTGGTCAAAGGCACACTGACCTTCACTCAGGATCTGTGCTACCCACTGGAAGGTCACATGTGGCTCAAGTGAGACTTCTGAGTCACCTGGGGAACCACACCTCGCAGGTGTGAGCTGGCCTCTGTGAGGGGACAGACTCAGGCACCTGGAAAACCCGGGCCTCATTGTGTCTGAGCCGAGGGCATGTGCAGGTGGCTTTGCCTCCGGGAAAGTCCGACTCTGACATCTGAGGCCCCAGTCGTCCCTAGTGTCACTGTTGCCTGGATCTGGAGCTTCAAAAAAGTCTGTGCTGCTGCCTCAAGCTGGGCCCCAGGATGGGGCGAGGATGGGGAGGGACCAGAACAGGCAGAAAATATGTATCTCTCAGAGCTGGGTCTGCATGCCTGGTGCAAGGCCAGCCCAGCCACGGAGGCCACCCAGTTGACGTCGCTCACCCTGGGTGCGAGCCTCCAAGGGCAGAGCTGGGCAGCCTTCACCGCACCTCCCTGTGCCCTGCGCCGACGGACCCACACAGCAGGCACCTGATGCGTGTGGGCTGAACAATAGGGGCCGCCACGGGAGTCACCCCCCAGCCCCGTACTGCCCAGGAAGCAGCTGGTGGTGAGTGAGCCTCCCTCCACTCTCAGAGCGCCCTGCCCCGAGCAGGAGGACAGTCTCCCGGGAGACAGCCAGATCTGGGTTCAAATGCCCACTCCGCCCCCGAGTGGGGCAATCCTGGATGACTCCCACCCCCTGGAAAGCAGTGCCACCCGACCGAAGTCTCATGCGGGCCACATATGTCATGTTAAAGTTTCTAGTAGCCACACAAAGAAAAGTGAAAACAACCAGGTGAACTGAATTTTAGTAACGTTTTATTTAGCCAGTATGTCCAAACAATGATTTCAACATATAATCAACGTAATGATCATTCAAAAGCTATTTTACTTGCTTATTTCTTTTGAGGTCTTCAAACTGCGCTGTGCATCTTACACTTTCGACACATCTCAGTTTGCACACCACATATTTCAAGCACTCTCCTGCCCCTGGACAATGCGGCCCTCGAGCCCTCATCCCTCCTGGGGACTGATGTCACACCTCCCCTGGGCGCAGGCTGTGAAGCCCCAGGCAGGTAGGTGCACAGGACCTGGGAGTCACCCCTTCTCCTCTGAGGCCCCTGCCGGTGCCAGACCTGGAAGCCTCAAGGGCTTCACCTCTCAGTTCCTGGGAGTTAAGTCACTTTGCCCCCTTGATTGTCCCAGAACCGAAGGCCTCTGCTGTGCCCCTGCTGTGTGTGCCTGGTGGGCTCAGGGCTCCCAGGACAAATCTCTCCCACAAAGCAAGCTGGAGCAGAGTCAGGGGTGCTGGCCAGCCTGGGCAGCCATGTGAGCCAGGATTAGGGGCGGCTCCTGTGCCTGCTCATGTCTAAGGCAGCTCATGATGGGCAGGACTCAGTGTTCCATGGCAGCTTGGGGTAGGGGTGGCGGCCCCAGCGCACACAGCTGCCCCTCCATGCCCAGTACCAGTGGGTCCCAAGGAGCCCTGGGCTCAGGTGCGGGTGGGGCAGAGGCTGGTGGATGCCCGTGCACAGAGGGAAGTCCCTCTCCTGCTGAGAACCTTCCAGGCCTGCTGCAGGCCCTGGGTTCACAGCCCTCCAGCCCTGCCTCCAGCCTCAGGCCTCCCCACCCTGTGGTTCACTCGTGATGTTCTAATTCCTGGAAAATGCCATCTGCTTTCTGGCCTCTGGGCCTTTGTACATGCTCTTCCCTCCACCTGGAGCCCCCTTTCCTGCATTTACCTCCAGGCTGGTCTGGGTCACTCTGACCCTCCCTCAGGCCTCAACTTACACGTTCCCTGTCAGGGAAACCCTTACAATAATCCCGACTCAATTATGGTGCTGTTAGAAATGCCCTACTTTGCTTGGGGTCACTGCGGACCCCAGGTTTCTAACAGGCATCCCTGTAATATAAGGTTTACCCCCAACTCTCCTTTCCCCCCACCCCCCATGCCCCTGTCTTGCCCTGTGACAGAGACAGCTGAAATGCGGACACGTTCACCCTCCCTAAGCTCATTTCCAGCTAACAGAAGAGATGGGTCAGCAGGGGCCTCAGCACAAGCCTCCCTTGACAGATGAGGAACTAGGCCTGGGGTGGGCTCAGGCAGCAGAGGGTGGAGGGAGGCCTAGTGTGGGTCTTGGCTCCCTGAAGGGAGCAGAGCAACTGGTACCTAGAAGGCCCCCAACAAAGCCCGTGTGGGGCCATGATAAGAGAGAGCTACCTAATATGATCAGTGAGCTCCCCGTCCCTGGAGGCATGCAAGCAGCAGCACCAGGTGCTGGGAAAGGGATTGGAACTTTGCACAGAAGTTGATTTGCCCCTCTAAGGGGTTTCCCTTAAGCTCTCAAGATTTAGGCATGGCCCAAGGTCACAGGCAAGGCCTGAAGGGGGCTGTGCCACCCACTCAGGCCCAGTCATTAGTTGGCCCGCTTGAGTGGCTTCTCCCACGTGTGCCCCCGGCTGCCTGCCAGTTCATGGCCCAGCTCCCATCCGATGCCCAGGGAGCCCTCATGCCTCTGCCCTGGACTGGCCCTGCTGCTTGCACCCCGGAGAAGCAAGGTGCCTGTCAGCCCGCCATCAGGCCCCCAGCAGGGTTCCTGCTGCCCGAGTTCTCCTGGCTGAGAGGGGCGCTAGGCCTTCGTCAGAGGGCGGCGAGGGGCCAGGGAGGGCTTCAGGCAGAGCAGGAAGCTCAGCCAAGTGCCAGGAAGTCCACCCCTTCCTGGGGGCAGAGACCCAAGAAGGATGAAGCCCCAGGATGTGACTGCAGCCTGGCTGTGGACAAGGAAGCCAGGCAGGAGTGAGAAGAGGTTCCCGCAATGGGAAATCGGAGGTGAATAAGTGGGCCTCCCAGGGCGAGAAGCGGCAGGAGCAAAGAACCAGAGGTGGGAGGAGAAGTTAGCTAAGGCGGAAGCTCTGCCTTCCAGAAGGGATGGCAGAGGTGGGGGGTGGGGGTGAGATATGGCTGGGGCTACTCAGAGTCCTAGCTAAGGAGTCACCTTTACCCTGGGGCAACAGGGAGCTACTGCAGGTTTTTTGAGGAAGGAAGTGACTGGCATAGCTGGGGCGGGGTAGGAGGCAGGAGGCACTGACAGCTGCCAGGGTAAAGCCACAGAGGCAAGCCCTGCAGGGGCTCTGGGGCACAAGGGAGGGACGGGCGGAGGAAAGCCCAGGTCTCCTGCTGAGACACTGGGTGGTCAGGCTGGGGGAGGGCTAAGGATGGGAGACTGAAGCAGTGCGGTGCTGAGCGTGTCTGGCTGGAGGCTGCCGTGGGCCGGCCTCTCTGAGGGGTCCCGGGGGAGTAGCCGCACTGATGCTGGCCCTGGGGGAGCTGCCTGGGGACAAGGAGCAGACAGACAAGGGGAGGCCCATGCATGCTGGGCCAGCGGCGAGTCTCCAAGAGGAAACAGCTGCGAGCTGTGAGCCATCATGCTCACAGCTCCAGGGATGCCCACGGTCAGTAAAGGTGTCCTGTGTGGGTACCAGCCATGTCTTTTGGGGGTGGGAGGGGCTGGCAGGGGCCAATGTCGCTCCTCTGGGCTTTGGACTGTCCACAGGTGTTGGGCATTTACTGGGGTATCCATGGTGGACCCCCCCGTTTGGGGCCTGATCCCAAGGAGAGGCTCAGACTGGCCACATCTTCCCCACCACCTGTGTATGAGGGTCTCAAGTAAAGTCTGGGCTCTCACCCCTCTGCAAGCCACAGAACCATGGCCACTGCCCATCTCTCTCTACACAGAGAGGCAGCAAAGATTGCCAGACAAGGCGGTAGAGACCTGGATCTGAATCGGTGCAGACCATGTGGCCACGTGCCACCTCACGACTCCCCTGGGCCTCAGTTTCCTCAGCTGTGCGGCAGGGCTGCTCACAGCGGACGCAAAGCCCAGAGTCTCAGGGCTGGGGGCCAGGCAGGCAAGTGGGCACCTGGCACAAAGCAGGCACCAGGGCTGAAGCCCTCCCAGCTGGCACCGGACAGAGGGAGCTGCACTTGGGTGGTGGGGCCCCAGGGGGAAGGCGGTGCCACCCTCGTCGCTGTGCCAGCTGCCACCCACAGGCTGCTCACCACAAAGGCACCCCTGGGTGCTTTTCCCTGTGCTACCCAGCCCCACACCAGGCGTTCCACACCCTGCAAAGCTCAGTCCTGGCTGGGGTCCCAGCAGCTGTGGCGCTGCTCAGCAGGCCCAGGCTCCTTGGCCCTCTAGGGTCAGAAGGACATGTGCCTGCAGGCTGGGGTCTGGAATGACAGAGACCCCTGCATGCCTGGTGTTGGGCCCTGGGTTACCACTTTCCCCCGTCCGACCCTCCCATGGGCCTGGAGAGGCAGGTCATATCACCATCTACACCCATATATCTGTTCAATAGCAGTCATTGTATAAGCTCCTGCATACAGGCATGGGAGGGGTGCTGGGGACCCAGGCGAGGGCCTGCTCGCTCAGAGCTCACGTCCCCAGTGGGACCAAAGCCATGCCCACTGTCGCGCAGCTGGATTCAAATCCAGGTCAGATTCTAGAAGACCCACTTCCCCTGTGAGCCTCTCTGGGCCTCAGTCTCCTTCCCTGTAAAATGGGCAGGTGGGGCCTCCCTCAGGGCTGTCAACACGGGGATGGAACATGGGGCCCAGAGACTGTGCCCAGCACAGCAGTGCACCGCAGGCTGAACACGCCACCTCTGCTCGACATGCCTCGGGGCTGCTGCTGCCTGCATACCCAGAGGCCCGCCCCCTTCCCTGTCCCCAGGCCACCAGTACACCCCACCCACCCTGTCCTCCAGCACCTGCACTCCTCAGGGCTCCCACATCATCACACGCAGCAGCTACACACATTTGTCACGCTGTCCTGTGCCTGGAATCCCTTCCACTCTCAAAATCATGGCATATTTATAGAGCACTTCCTGTGGGCTGGGAACCCACAATGCGAATCAAGGCTACCGAAAGCCCTGTGTAAGAACTGCCCCTGTTACCCCATTTCCAGACACAGAGCTGGAAGCCGGAGAGCCGGAGCAGCTGCTAAGCAGTAGCGGGGGCACTCTCACCACGGCACTGCCCTGCCATGCCACCAGCCCGCCCGGCCCACGTTCGCGCCCGGAGATGGCCTCTGGCCCTGCAGCCTGGAGCAAGGACCCCGCCCACATGCATAGCTGACCCCTGCGGACGTCTCCCTTGCTACAGTGGTGTTCCAGGGTCCCCGGCCAGGTCTGGATCTTCCTGGGGTCCCAAGCCCCCATCCAGGCCTGACACGGAGAAGGCCACAGGAAGCTGCTAGGGCAAAGAAACGGTCATCGGGAGGTGGTGCCCAGTGGCAGGCCTGGCCAGCCAAAGCCCCGATGGTGGGTCCCCCTGGGCCCAGAGGCGCCCTTACCTACTCGGAGTTCTTGCCCGAAGACAGTCTTCTCGCCAAGGGCGGAGCAGTTCCAGCGTCCGAAGCGGAACTGGTACTGGCACTCGTTGATGCCCATCTGCGCCCCCTCCCCAATCACGATGATGGCATCGGGCCGGCTCTGGCAGATGGCACGCTGCCGTGGGGCCAAGCCAGGAATCTTGTTGCAGATGATGTTGGCTCCCAGGGCCACGACAGACGACAGAGCTCTGCGGAGACGGGAGAGGACAAGAGGTGAGCCGGCCGGCCAGGACCTCCCTGCCTGCAGCCCACCCCGACCCGCCCCGTCAGGGAAAGTGTGCCGGGCCCTTATTCTGCTTTGTGGGAACAAACCCAGATCCCTGCCCTCAAGGGGTCCTTCTCTGTTGACCCCATGCAGGATCCTGGCTTGGAAAAGTGCACACCCGGGTACCCTTCAGCCTTGGAAGCCCCAGAACCGTGGATCGCAAGTCCCACGAATCAGCACTCCTACAGAGCACACGAAACACAGCTCCCATGCCTTGAACCAGACACACAGACCCCTCAGGTCAGAGACCTGGACACCTGGCACTTGGCAGTCATCAACTGAGGATCGGCCACTGCCCCGAGCAGCAAGCCCAGCTCCCAGACCACGGGGGGCTTTCCCCTCCCTTGCAGCCCTTAGCTCCCCCCAGGCTCCAGGCCAGGCAGCTGCTGGGCACCAAGCCCACCAGGGCCCGAGTCGATTTGCAACCCCTGTGTGAGCTGGGAAGGCCTCTCTGAGCCTGTTTTCACATCCATGAAAGGGGGTAAGACACCTGCCCGTCTCCTCCACTCCCCACCACACAGGCTCAGACCAGAGAACTGGGGGCAGACAGCCTGCACGTTGTGGGGAAGAGACGGCTCTTGTTATTAGTGGCTCATTTCTGGACGGCTGGGTGGACTCAGGGGAGGTAACTGAAGTTGACGTGAACTGAGCACCTACTGTGCGCTGGCCTGGACAGGGTGCTTATTGCAAACATCATAAACTCAGAGCAGTCCCCTGAGGGTGCCTTGTAATTAACCAGCGGGCACCCTCCAGAAACTGCCTGAGGCCTCAGACAGGAGACCTGCCAGGTTCACTCTCTCTACTTGCCATGTTATCATGTCAGCAGAGTGTTTGTTTGTTTAAGGAGGTGAAATTCACATAACATAAAGCTCACCGTTTTAACGTGTACAAGTCCAGGCACTTACACTTGAGATGTCTTCCAGCTGCTCCTCTACCAAGCTCCAAGGTATTTTCACTGCCTGAAAAGAAACCTCACAGCCCTTAGCAGCCACTTACGTTCTCTCTGCCCCAAGCCCCTGTTACCCACTAGTCTGCTGTCTCTTCCTATGGAGCTGCCTGTTGTGGGCATCTCACATGGACGGGATCCCACACAGATGGGATCACTGTGACCTTCTGTGTCTAGCGTCTTTCACTTAGAATAAGGTTTTCAGGTTGATCCACACTGTGGCATGACTTGGGACTGCACTCCTTTTTGTGGCTGAATAATATTCCACTGCGTGGCTGCCACGTTCTGTGTATCTACTCACCAGCTGATGGGCATTTGAGTTGTTTCCACCTTTTGGCAGTTGTGAACAATGTGACTCTGAACATGGGCGTACAAGTCTTTGAGTCTCTGTGTTCAAGTACGTAGGAGTGGAACTGCCAGGTCATACGGTAACTTATTTAGCTTTCGGAGGACCCACCAAACTGTTTTCCACAGAAGTTACACCAATTTGAACACCCACAGGAGAACAGACAGAATGCCCATCTGGGTGGGGACTGCTTTCAGCAGACCCTCGGGCAACAGCTGGCTTCCAAACAACAAATTAGGCCCACTCAGTGATGGCACAAAGGGCGAGAGTAAGGGAGACCACCAGGGGCCCCCAAAGTTGCCGTGCACAGCCCTAGGCCCCTCGTACAGTGAGCCCCCTCACCCCCCCTGCCGCCTGCCAGCCCCTTCCTTGAGAGAAACAGGTCAGTGTTTTTCCAGGGCCGCCAAGCACCCACAGCCAGCTGGGAAAGTCCCCATGTCGTCTGAGCCCACAGCACGTGCAGGGACCAGGGCACCCCGGTGACACTCAATCCCCATGGCTGGCCCGCCCTGCCTGCTAATCTGGCCAAGACCCCCCACGGGCACAATGGGCAGAAACGCCGGAGGCTGGCATGGAGGAAGAGCATCTGGGCAGGTGGGGCTGGGAGCAGGCTGGAATCTGGGGAATTCAGTCCAAAGTAATTGTAGAACCTCAGAAAACCGACCCGGGGAAAATGAGATGGATGGGAACCTGCTGGGCACTCGACTCCAGGCCTCAGGTTGGAGCTGCTTTGGATCCTGGACACTGAAGGCAAGCTCCCCATTCCCAGGGTCTTCCCGCAGGCTCTGGGCCTCAAAGCCCCACTGTCTGGGGCAAGAATCCTGCTGGGGTCAGGGGCTCACATATGAGGGGGCCCTGGCCTCCGCCTCCAGGCAGACCCCTCCAGCCCCGCCGGCACCCAGCCCTCACCACGCCTCTCCCTGCGCAGGCCTAGCCACAGCACCGCAGGCTCCTGTGCTTGGCACCAGAGGCCGCCGGTGGGGGGGGGGAGGTCTGGCCTCTGCCGACCCTGGTGCTGGTCCCTCTGCCTGGGATGCTGCTTCCCTTTTTTCACCTGGAAAACTACTTCTCTTCCAGGCCCAAACGCAAGCCCCCCTGAGCTCAAACCCCTCGACCCCAGGCACAGAGAAAACGCAGAGCAGCCCCTTGTCTCTCGCGTACCATCCTCACCTGTGGTCGCCCAGGGGCCGTTCGCACATGCAGCTTTCTCACCAGACTGCAAGCGCTCGGGCGGCAGTGCCAGGTCTGAGGTGAATCGGGCCTCGGGAGCTGCCCCGAGGAGCCCAGCATCCGTAAGTGTTTGTGAAATGCTGGAGGGAATGAACAAATGAGTAAAGACTCAAGGAGCCCCTCTTGAAGAGCTCCTACAACTCAGTTACAAAAGGCGATCCCATCTGAAAATGGGCAAAGGGCTGGAACAGAAATCTCTCCAAGAAGAGATACAAATGGCCGATAGGCACGTCAAGGAATCTTACCACCACTCGACATTAGGGAAGTGCCAATCGAAACCACAACGAGGTGCCACCTCACACCCACTCGGACGGCTATGGTCAAAACAACAGAAAAGAGCAGGTGCTGGCAGGATGTGGGGACACTGGAACCCTCGTGCGTTGCTGGTGGGAATGTGAGATGGGCAGCCACTGTGGGCAACAGTCTGGCAGCTCCTCAAAAAGTTTAAACATGAAATTACCATAGGACCCAGCAATTCCACGACTTGGTATATATCCAAAAGAACGGAAGGCAGGTGTTCAAACAAAAACTTGTACACAAATGTCCATAGCAGCACTGCTCACAATAGCCACGAGGAGGAACCAATCCAAGTGTCCGTCAGCAGGTGATGGGTAAACAGAATGTGGTCTCCATACAATGGAGTAGTATTTGGCCATATAAAGGAATGAAGCTCGGGTACATGCTACATGGATGAACCTCAAAAACACTGCGCTCCGTGAAAGAAGCCAGACACAAAGGCCACGTTTTGTAGGATTCCTTGTAATGAAATGTCCAGCCAAGGTAGATCCATAGTGACAGAAAGTGGACTCGTGGTTACCAGGGGCTGGGGGAGGGCAGGGGGAGTGCCTGCCTGATAGGTGGGACATTTCCATCTGGTGTGATGAGAAGTTCTGGAACTGCAGAGAGGTGATGGCTGCACAGCATTGTGAATGCACCAAATGCCACTGAATTGTACAAAAGTGGTTAAAGTGGCAAGTTTTATGTTATGTGTATTTTAACCACAATTTTTAAAAATTCTGTCCGGGCATAGGATCTCCTACACCCCTGGGCATGAGTGGGATGAGTGGAAGGGGAGGGGCCTTGCCCAGCTGATACCTGGCAAGTACCCGTTCTCATGTCTCCCTGGGGTTGTGGAGCTGATGGAATGGGGAGCAGGGGCCTTCAGCCACCCCCAAGCATGCCAGGGCACAGGTCAAAGGGGAAGGAAAGGCATTAGGGAATGGAGTTGCACTGTATATTGTGCCAGGAGCATAAATGATTAAATATAGTTGACAGTTCAGCAATCAATTCAAAATTGTCTCCTTTAGAATTGCGGGGAGTGTCCCACGAGTGGTTTTAAACACTGCCATTGTGAGCACCAGCCCTGGGCAGCACAGGCCGCTGCTGGGCCTCACCCTCTCCTTCGGAGGTGAGCCTTGCCATCCGCACGTCACAAGTGTGCAGACAGAGCCCAGAGAGGCCGTGGCACCTGTCTGAGGCAGCACACTAGCCTGGAGCCACCCCTGCTTCCAGAACTCGGGGGCAGGCAGACTTACGGCTCAGAGCACCGCACACAGTAGGTGCTGGAAGGCAGCCTGAGCAGGAAGCAGTGCCCACTTTTCATTCTCAAAACAGCTTTTCTCCCCATGCTTAAAATCCTCCAGGTCACTCACTCAGTCATCCAGGTTTATGGACAGCTTCCGTCGCTGGTGGTAGAGGGCTCGTAACCCTGCTCAGCTGCCCTGTCCGTCCCCTCCCAGACCACCTGCACACATACAGCTGGTCGACCACTGCCGCCCTCCCTGAGTGCCCGGCCCTGCCATGCCCCGAGCCTTGCCCATGCTACTCCCTCTGCACCCAGGGGCAGGGGCTGCAGATATGGGCACTGACACTGGCCCGCATTACGAAACAGTCCAAGCGGAAAGGGGGTAAGAACATGTGATAACGAAATAACTGGTGCTCAGAGGAGGAGAAGGGTGGGGAGATGGGGGAGGGCAAGGGCATTAGGAGGGGGAGGAGAGGGATTGGGGCACAGGTAGCATTGGGGGTAACTGGCAGTTTGGGGGTCAGGGCCTGCCATGGGCATTCTCAGCAAGCCACCCCAGCAGGGGGTCCAGGCTCTCATGCCAAAGAGAGAAGAACCCCCTGGGTGGCTTTCCAGCCTGCAGCTCTTGCCCAGGTACCCCAGGAAAGCTGGCAGGGAAGCTATGAGTGGCCCTGAGCAGAGAGAAACCAGGTAGGCCACGGAGGCTTCAGCCACTGACTCTTTCCATGGAGAATCTTGCTCCAGGCTCATCTCCTGCACTGTTGAGGGGCCTGGGGACAGGGGCAGGAGGGGTGGGCAAGGCAGAGAGCCTGGAAACCTTCCTCGCCTCTGGCCTGGGCCAGTCCCGTGAAGGGAGCCCAGGGGAGCAGGGGTTTCGGGCCCTGCTGCATCTGCCAGGGACTGTGCACAGGGCCTCCAGTCTCAGACTAGAGGGCAGTGAGGCCAGCAGAGGGCTGGCCAGGGCACGCTTCCCTGCTGTTTCCTGGTACTGGCTTCAAACAGGCATCAAGTGAGGAGGGGACAGCCGTGAGCAGTAAGACCTTCCTACCAGAGGGGTTCCAAGCGAATGGGGCTGCCTCTAGGGTACAGTGCTCTTGCGGTGAGGGGCGAAGTGACACTGCCAGGCGACAGATAGGTGCAGAAGTGGCCAAGAGGGCAGGACCTGTGCTGCATTAGCCAGGTACTGGGCAGCCCCTCTGGCAGCCCTATGGGGCAGGCGGTAGGGTTCGGAACGCTGGGCTTCCAGTGCGGTTGGAGCCCCTGCTCTGCCCCTCCTTAGCTGTGAGACTGCAAGCAAGTTTCTTACCCACCTTCACCTCGGTTTCCACATCTGTAATATAGGATCACTAACCGCCCTGCTACATCACAGATGCAGCACAGAGGTACATAGCACCTGACAGTGGGTCTGCCCATGGGACAGCTCCCCCTCAAGGCCAGAGACCAGGGTCCCGTTCCTAACCCTCATTCACTGAGCCCCCAGGATCCAGCCCCCTGGTGGGGATCAGTGACCAGCGGTGTTCATCGGGCGGACCAACACTTCAAGTGGCAACATCGAAACCAGTGGGCACCCACATCAGCCACGGCGCCCACCGCCCCAGACTGGCCCTTCCCTCTGACCCAGCACTTCCCACCCAAGGGATTCACTGAAGGACAGGCGTGCGTGTCTCCAGCCTAGCCGGGAACATGCACCCAGGTGTCCATTGCCACGAGAGCAACAGACAAACGACACATGCCCAGACTCACACGCTACAGCCATGACAGCAAATGGCTGCCCTGTGACAGCACCACTAAGGGAGGGAAGCTGACAGGAGAATGCAGGCTCTGGGCCACGCAAAGCTCCCCTTCAAGTGAGAAGTCAGGACAGAATCACCGTGGCGGGGAGGCACTGACTGGGAGGGGCCCTGAGGGAGCCTGCTGGGTTCTGGAAAGTTCTCTGTCCCAAGGAGGGGTCAAGGTGTCGTGGATGCCCACGTATGTGAGAAGTTGTCCATCTGTCCACTGGAGATTTCTGCACTTTATGTAAGTTATACTTCAACAAAACATAAAATATGGCGATGCCAAATTTTGAAGGGCTGGTGGGACAAGACAAGAAGGGAAACTCCCAATTTTCTTAGAAAAATTAAAACAAGTACTTTTAAGAATTAAAGCATCAACATTGAAAATCATTGGGTTAGCCCTGGCAGTGCCCGCCCTGCAGCAGTCAGCCACCCCTCCAGGCAGAGCTGGGCCGGCCCAGGATTGCCGCAGCTCTGGGGTGCAAAGGCATTCCCAGCCCCATCCTCTGAGGGCTGCCCTCCTGCCGCCTGCCCACCTCCACCCCTACCTGGACTCCATCCACAGATGTTGCCAGCTTGTTCCCATTGGGCCCTTAGCCTCTCTAAACCCCAAATAAAGGAGTCAGGCCGTGTCAGCAGCTCCCAGAGCCATGAAGAGGGTAAGGACAGGAGCCCCTGGGGGGCTGTGGGGTGCAGGGGCCCTTCATGGGTGGGCCGTGCCCCCCCACCTACACTCCGGCCAGTGGGCAGAGCCACCCGACTGCTGCCATCCCTCTGCCCAGGGGACCCGGGCCCACCAGCAGAACCAGGCCCTGGCAGCTTCCTCCCAGAGCTGCCCGAGGCCACCAGGGGACAGAGCGCTGCGCCATGGGACTCTAGCTAAGACCTTGACTAGGCTACGCCCACCCATGCCAAGTTCCAGTCTGGGGGGGTCCTCAGGGCAGCCTCCCTCGCCCAACATTCCTGGGGAACAACATTGGTATCACCGCACCGTCAGAGACCCCTGAGGTGCAGAGAGGGGTTGGATGGGGGAGCCAGTGTCTCACCTATGCCCAAAATTAGAGCCATCCTATCCTCACCCTGTTTTTGCAAAAGACACCTGTTTCATTCAGCAGGTAACCGCCTCCAAAGCCAGCAGCCAGCAGTCTAACCTAGACTCTGCATGCTGTTCAGAGTTCTCGGCGCTCGAAGCAGAGTGGGCATCTGCTGCAGACTGCAGTCTGCACTAAGAGGCCCCTTGGTGGGGACGTAAGAATGGTAGTATTCCCTCAGAATAGTAACTGGAGGTCCAGAAAGGTCCAGCCACCTGCAGAGTAGCCCCAGAAGGGAGGGAGGGGAGGAGAGGCTAGGGCCCACACCTCCAGCCCCCAGACTGGTCAGTGCCTGAGCAACCCTGTCCCTGATCCTCCAAGATATGGGCGGGGGTCACTTGAATACCTGGAGAGTCACCCATCCATCCCTGGGGCCAAACTGCACGGGGGATGGGAGGCTTCCCTGGAGGGCTCCTGAGGGAGGGCTGCAACTTGTGCCAGGCTGGGGGGCATCCCCCAGGTCAGGGTCAGAGTCACAGGCCCTCCCCAGACCGGCCGGCCTTGAGCCCTGCTGCTGGCTGCAGAATGGCAGGGGCCCTGCCTTCTTCCTTACTGTACCGTGTGCCTGGCCTGGAGCCGCCTTCAGCGGTGAGCAGGCGGCGACTGAATGAGTGACGAGCAGAAGAGAGAGGAGATGTGCGGATTCAGTGCAGGTGCGACTGCTGAGGACAGCAAACTGGGCATCCAGAGAGCAGTATGCGGCCGGGACATCCTGGGGGAGGGCTCTGGGGTGGCAGCTTGGGGGTGGGCTGCTGGGGGCAGTCCCAGCATGCTCTGTTTTCACTCAGATTGTCATAGGTCAACAAGAGACAGTTTCTATTCCCACTTTATACATGGCTGAGAAATGTCAGCCTTCCACATGAAGGCCTAGGGTGTCAATTTGCAGGAGGTGGGCAGGGTGGCAGGGACTAGGGATAAAGCCACCCCAAAGTACCCTCCAAAGGGCATCAATCCACTGGCATTGCCAGTACAGGGACAAGCCGCATCTTTCTGTTGAAAGAGCAGAAGAGAAATGGTGTCATTGCCAGCCAGGACCATGTGACAGAACAGCCCCTCAGACCCGGAGGCAGCCCCCTGCCCTCCAATCTGTGCACAGGGCCCTAAAACTGTGGCCGCAGATGTGGCAGGGTGTCCTGAGGAGGCTATGGAGCCAGGCACCTCCACCTCAGTACCTCATTCCTCCTAAATTCCTCAACAACTGACCCCACAAACCACACCCTGGGGCAGAGCTGCCCCCAGCAGAGGGCGAACAGCCCTACCATGGCAGGGCCCCCCACTCGGCCTGGCCCCAGGCACCCCACTCTGGACTGAGCATCAGCTTTCATGCAGTCACCTCCACCCCCAGGCTTCTGGGTTGGAGCAGCCCCTACCCCCAACCAACCCCAGAATCCTGGGAATGTCTGAGCCCAGGACTGGGGGCAGCCCTGTGGAGGGTCAGGGAGATGCAGAATCCTAGTACTTTCTGGAACCCAGACCTCATGACTGAGTTTACTGGGCCTCAGCACCTCAGACCCCTCCTCCTCCAACCACATAAGGGGAGACGGTCCCTGGGGGGACACTTGCCCTCCTTACCCTCCCCTCTCCCTTCCCTCCACCTCCCCAGGTGGCACGTCCCACCTTTGGGAAGGTCAGTGGTGATGAGAAAGGGCCTACCCACCATCAGCCCCCCTGCATCCCCTGCCCTCTGGGCCACCCACCCACAGCCGCCCCAACACACGCAGGACAGTGGCCAGGCTGCAGAGTGTGAGCCAGGCCGCCCAGCCCTGAGCTGTCGGGGCCTTGGGCGGCATCAGGCGCCTCATCACGTCTCCCACCCTCATCGCGCTTAGCCCACGTCACTGCCTTCTGCCTCTGATCCTTCGCCCAGCCTGCCTGTCCTACCCGACATGCTCTCCTCCCAGGCCTGTGCTCTCCCACTGCAGAGGCTCTCCTCCTCCCCACTGTCCCCTCCCCGGGGAAACAGAACTCTGTACTTGACCCCCTCAGGCCCTTCCTGAAGTCATCTGGGGTAGGGTCTGTCCACCCCACCAGCTATGGGCCCCCCCAGGGATGCCCTCCATTGGCCAGCACCCAGCATGGCCCTGAGCTGGCCTCGGATGTGAGCCCCTGCCCTGGTCCCGGCTCCCTGGGAGGTGGGGACAGGCTGCCTGGCAGGGCCAGATGGCCAGCCTCCCTCCGGGCTCCCAGCCCTGGCCCTGGCCCAGGCTGCCCAGTTGCCCAGAGCTCCTGCAGCCCACGCTCCCGTCCCAGGGTGCTTTATAATTCTTCCTTCTCGGGCATCTTCCAGCAAAATATTTGAAGAATGTTCTAATTATCTGAGATCAGCCAGGGAGGCGGGCCTGGGTCCACTTATCCAGGAAGAAAGTCGACAAATACCTGCGCGAGCAGCACCTGGCCCCCATGCCCACCCCAAGCAGCTTCTGCTCATGTGGGCAGGGGCTGCCACAGGTGAGCTGGAAGAGGCTCTTCTCTGGCTCTGGAGCCCAGCTGGGTCCTATGGTGCCAGTGTGGCATGGGGGCAGTGACCCTGCCTGTCAAAAGGGGATAAGGATGTCTTCCAGGTTTGGGGTCACTCTGCAGAGCCCTAGAACCACTCTCACCGTGCCACAGCTTGGTGCCAGCAGGGTCCCGCACCCCTCCTCTGTGGGATGGAACGGGACAGGACAGAGGGGTCAGACCCGGACACCGTGCCAGGCCCCCTGTCCTTTCTCTGGCCTCTGAATCTGCTCATCTCCTCCCCTGTTCAGTGGGAAGCATGGGGCTTGGGGACATCCCCAAACCTCAAGAAGGCTGTTCTGAGCCTGTTTTCTCATCTGAAAACAGGGGCAATCAGCCCTCTTTCAGCAACTGGCTTCTCCCGCTACTGGCCTGGGTGGGAAGAACCTGGACCCAGCGGGGCGGTGGTGCCGGCAGGGATGTGTGCCAACACAAGGCCTGCACCTGTCGGGGGAGGACAGACCAAGAGGACCACCCTTTCTGAGTGATGTCCCCACCCTGTCCCACCCCACCTCCACTGCGCTCTTCAGGATGGGCCTTGACAGCCCCGCTTTACACATGAGGAAACGGAGGCCTTGAGAAAACGCCCAGAAGGGAGCTTCATGGGTGGTGAGCAAGAGGGTGCACAAAGAGGCTGGAGGCAGGACAGGGCCAGCTGGGAAACGGGGCCAGCCGGGAAGCAAGGCCGTCCCTCTGCCCCTCCCTGCCCTGCCCTGCCCCCGCCCAGGCCTCAGTTTCCAGTTTGCGTAGCGAGAGGCAGAGACGACAATCTAGTATCTGTGGCTGCATCCTAGAGAGGTTCTCTGGGTTCGGGATCCTGTGCTTAAGCTCTGCTCTGCTGCTGACCCTCCCTGTCCTCTCTGAGCCTTAGTTTATCCATCTGTCCAGTGGGAAGAACAGCCCGTGCTGGCAGACAGGGTCTCCTGTGGGCCGGCCCCTCCAGAGCAGGCCCTGTCTGCTGCAACCTTCCCAGCCCACTGCCCCACTCAGCTAGCTGCCCACAGTGTTCCCAGGGAAGAGAACAGAGCGTCCGCCTGCTCCCTCGTGCCCCCGGCGGCCAGCCACCGCCCTCCCCACATAGCTGGCATTCCTGGCCTGGCATCTTGAGACCCCACCCTGGGGAGAAAGCAGGCAGCCTGAAAGAAAGCAGGCAACGGGCAGGGAGTCTTGGGCAGGGTTGAGGCTTCTGGAGATGGGCAAGTACTACCAGGTGGTCCTCCACACCCCCTGCTGGCACAGGGAGCTTATGGCTGAGGGGGCACAGGGAGCTGGAGGGTCCTCCAGCCCCCACATCTGCCAAATCTGTGAAATCAGACTTAACCCAGTCACTGTGACCCCAAAACCCTAGGATGTTGACCTCTGACCTCAGAAACTGCCAGACCTCTGCTAAGGAACTTGGGGCCTTATCATGACACTCCTGGGTTTGGGCCCCACTGGACCAGCAATTGCCCCTCCGGGAGCATCCTGCCCCCTCTGGTAGCCAGACCAGATTCCGGGCTCAACTTGGTACTTCCCCCTCCAGGAAGCCTGCCCAGGTCTCTCCTCTGTCCTCCCCTTCCCAGCAAGGTCATATCTGTGCCAGGCTCCTAAGGAGGCTCTTGGAAGCTCAGATCCCCCAATACCTGCCTGACTAGGCTATGGCCACACCATCTGCTGTGCTCTGGACCTTCCCTAGGCCTTACCCCAGGCCTTTCTTTTTGCCAAGAGAGGAGATGGGAACACCAATGCCCAGAGGCACTATGACACCTGAGGCCACACAGCGAACTGAGACCCCAGCAGGGATGAGAGCCCCAGCCCCAGCCTTGGTCTTGGTCCCAGTGCCCCAGATCTGTCTGATGCCCCAGATCTGTCGGACATGGGGGCGCCTTGCAGGCCTGGGTGACCAGGATGCCAACCTGAAACCTCAGGGCAGATGGGTGGGTGGACAGGCAGGCAGAACAGGTGGGAGGAAGCTGGCAGGGCCTGCTAGGCCCCGGCCAGGCTGGGAGTCTGGGGGCCTCCTAAGCCAGCCAGTGCCCTGGCCTCAGCTCCCCTGGACACGGTCTTGGGGGTGGGTTTGGGGGGTTGAGCCCCTGCAGGCAATGGACAGTGAGCAGCCACCTCTGTACAGACGGTGGGGCAGCACAGAGCTCTGGGCCCCAGGACCATGCCTGCAGGCCAGCATCCCAGAGGGTCTCCCTTCCAGGACCAGCTAAAGGTGGGAGCCTGCCTGGACCACATAAGCTCCTCAGTGCAGAGCAGGCATGAGGCAAAGCCCCTGAGCTCCCCCCAGTTCTGCGGCCCTGACCTCTGTTCTCACCAAGCTGGGGACCCTCTCTGGGCCAGACCCCTGGGCAAAGCTCCCTCACCATGCTTTTAGGAAGCGCACTGTTCTGGGCTGCTCCCTCCAAGGATTCCTGGACCACCAGGGCCTCCCTCCGCCAACGCCTCAGCTTGGATGCCTTGCAGATGGGGGTGCTCACCCCCACCCCCAGGAGCAGTCCACTCCAGTCCTCATCAGCCTGGTTGTGATGACTCCATGTGGTGGGTCTTCCTACAGTCAGCATCTTCAAAACACCTCCCCCGACTCAGGGGTCCCCAGGCCTTGACTGAGGTGGCCTGCAGTCCTGAGGACTGCCCCTGCCTTCCATGGGCAGCCCCTAGTTGGAGGAGAGGAGCAGCATCTAGCCTAAGGCCACACAACCACCTGGCAGGGGTCTGACATCAGAGGCAAGAGCAAAGCAGAGCTGAGGCCTTTCTCCCCACTCCCAGCTAGGCCCAGGCCCGGTCTGTTTCCCAAGCATCCCCCACTGTACTGCCCTCCCCACCTCCCCTCCTCCTCCCCGCTGCAGGAATCTCCATTTCAAAAGGAAGGAAGGCAGCAAGGGAGAGCCAGGGGTCAGGGGTCTGCTCTGGGCTCACACTCAGACTTGACAGGCAAACCCTGGCTCTCCCCACCTCCCTGGCAGGGGCTGGGAAACAACCGTGAGAGGGCAGGTCCCCCGGGGGCGCAGCCGGAGCCTCGCCTCCCAAACCCGCTCCTGGGGTGGACGCCACCCAAGGCAGAGGGCTTCCCTAGACGGAGTCCGCACGCCCCAGCCCCTACCTGCTCCTGCAGCTGCAGGGAAGGAAAGAAGGGAACATCTTGGTGGGGAGGGGCGATCCACCCAGTAGCCACCTCCAGGAACCACAGCCCGGAGTGACCCCCTGGCCAGTCACACAGCCAGCCAGCTAGGGCCTGAGAGAGAGGATGGGTGGCTGGGAGGTTTCTGGCAGCCCTCACCCAGCACCCTCCCCAGACACTGACCAACAGCAGCCCCAATCAGGCCTTTCCAGGGCAGGTGTCCCTGGAGCCTCTGTGACCTATGTGATGGGCCAAAGTCCCTGTGTGCTCCTGAGCTGCTGAAGATAGAGGCCAGGGACTGAGGCTGCTGCCTCCCTGTCCAGTGCTCCAGGACACTAGCCTGCCAGCGATCCCGGGCTCCTGGCCCTGCCACCCTACATGCACATTCCTTGAGCACCCCCAACAGGCTGGCTGCCTGGCACCCCAGCCCTTTCATGGGGCCGAGGCTCAAGAGGTCACCCTGGGAACCTGATCATTGCGTTCCACCACCAAGGCAGTGCTGTCAAGGCAAGTGCCCTTGTCGGAGCAGGGATGGGGGCTTGGCCCATGGGTGCGGCCATGCCAGCACCTCAGCCCACTGCGGGGCCTGTTGGGGGTGGGTGGCACACAGGATGGGTTCCAGGAATATGGGGATGTCAAGGGGATGGGTCTGGCTCCTTTGGGAAGAAGAGCATGTCAGCAACACCTGGAAACTCCCAGCGTTCCCAGCCAGCGGTGACGTTGCCCTGGGAAGACCTGAGTCAGAACAGCTGCAGCCCCCCAGCCCACCCGCGGTGTCCACCTGTGCCCACTGGAAGCCAGCACACCTGGGGCCTGCAGGCCCCCGCCACCACGGGGACCTCACTGGGCCCCAGATGCATGAGCACCATCTGACCGTTCACCATGTGTTTATGAGGCCCCGGCTGAGCGCCAAGTGCAGTGCTGGGCACTGGGGGGCAGCGGTCAGCCCACAACCACAGGTCTGGACTCAGAGCTCACATGCTGACAGCGCTGCCTCCCCGGCTCTGCCCCCAGTCAGCCCTGCAGATCCTGCCTCTGGGAAATTGTCCCTCAGCCCCCTCCATCGGAGGCCAGGGCAGGACCAGTCTTCTCCTGTCTCGCCGCTAGTCCCTCCCAGACCTGAGGTTTTTCCCTAGCTCAGGAGGAAGCTGCTGACCCCTGCCCAGTTTACGACCTGCCTTCCCATGGCTCTCCAGGCCCAGGCCAGCAGCCCCTGCCACCCTGCGCCCTCACCTCCCACTGCCCCACCTTGCTCTAACCAGCTGCAGCCCACTCCTCCCCCAGCTCTCCCCCACTTGAGAATGCCATTCTCCTTCAGCCCAGCACATTCTTTGGGACCCAGGTCAGTGGGCAAGGTCTTCCTGGTCCACCCTTATTGCCGGTAGGTTAGGGGCTCCTTCTGCGGGTCCCACAGGGCCTTGTGTCAATGATGGGGAAGGAGGGACGTGGCTTCCCGGTTACACCCACACACACAGCCAGTCCTGTCCCACTGGCAGAGGGGCTGCAGTGAGCATGTGCATGTGCCGGGGTGGAGAGGGCAGGCAGGAAGGGGAGGTGGGGAGACAAGGGCCTGGAGAGCATCTAGGCCTCTCACCCACCCAGGGGGAGAAACCAAGTTCCAGAAAGGGGGAGGGAGGGCTGTCCCCACGGTTGCCTCGCGTCCACGGCACATGGCACCATCTATATGTCGACCCAAAGGGGTCTCAAGCTAGCCAGCTGGGGCTAACTTCCCTATCTGCTCAGGGATCAGGGCCACGACAAGGAGGAGCCCGGGAGGGGGAATCTGAGCTCCTCTTGGCTCCACAGCACCCACTGAGGAAGCTCCCCGCCGGCTTGGGCTCCTGGGCCCCGAGAGCACCCTGGCTCAGAGCCTCGTGACCCCTGCTCAGCAGGCAATTCCAACCAGCTGGATTGGTTGGCTTCTCGACCTGTGTGGGGTTACAAGCAGTGAATCAGAGAGCGCTGGAGTTTGCTGGAAGCCGGAAACCTGTATCAGCAGGACTCCCTGAGAAGCAGCATGGGCCTAAGAGCCAGAGAGACACCGTTCAGATCTGGATGCAGCCCCCTTGGCCCAGAAAGGCGCTCTGCGCTCGGACCCTCACATTCCTCATGCCACCACCTCCCAACTGGGTGGCCCTTGCTCAGCTCCCCTCTTCTAGCAACCAGGGAGGACACGTTCACAGCAGACCCCAGCTGGCATGCACATGTCAGTCCCCCAGGGAAGGCTTTTCCTAGGGGGCCTGCGTCCTCTGAAAGTGGAAGGCAAAGTCCCCTTCCCCCGTCAGGGGCTCGGGGGCAGGTAATACATTCTGGAGGAACTCCCCTCAAAAGAGTTCCTAATCTGTCTTACCCCTCGGTATGGTGGGGCTCACCCCAGGGCTCACCCTGGGGCTCACCCCAGGACCCTGGCAGTGCTGATGCCTGCTGTATGGGGCTGGGCCAAGCCACCACCTGCCCTTGTCCTGGACTCCTCCCCTGGGGGACCTGGCCCACTCACAGCTCCAGCTGGGCACTCTGGCAGGACTCTCCGGCACAAGGAACACCTGGGTCACATGAAGGGCAAAGATGGCCATCATGTGGGCGAGGGGCTCTGGAATGCCACGGAGACCTGCAGGTGTCATCAGGATGCGACTGCTGGGGGACACTGCCCCAGGCTCTTCCAGACCATGGCTGATGCCTAGGAGCCGTTGCCGGGCAGGGTGGTGTGTCCCCCCACCCAGCCCCGGTCCCACTCTGAAACCTAGCGGGCTTCAGGGTCTGCGGTGGCAATGGCTGCTTGGGGCTGCACAATGGTCATGTGGCCCACTCACAGCTTCTGGCCCAGCCCTCATGGCATCCCCTGTGCTCAGACACCACCTGCTCCCATGTGAGGCTGGGAGACCCGTCAGTGAGCAGGGTTCAAGCTGCACGCTGTGCTCTGCCATGGACACTGTGCGGTGACCTTCTTGAGCCTCAGCACCCTTATCTTTAGAGTGAGCCAACCACCACTCACGGGCGCTGGCACAGAGGACCCGTGGGTGCTGGCTTCCTTCTATGCAGGGCCCTTCCCCAGCATCTCTGGCCCTCACTCCTGCATCTGCATGTATGCCTCCAGGGCCGGAGAACTCACTGCTTCCCTGCCAACAGCAGAACTGGCCCTGGCTGGGGGCACCTGGCTGGGAGGGTGAGGACGCCCCGGGTTGGGGCAGGCTCCAGAGAGGGCCCAGCAGGCAGAGCAGCTCTGTGACGGAGAACAGGGGGGAAGGTGGGGAAAGGGAAGGGGGAGCGCACCTGTGCCCACCCCCACTCCACCAGCCAGTCCGAGGGGAGGCCCCAGCCCTGTGCGCCCTGGAAGGAGGACAAACGGCGGTTTTGTCCTTGGCCAGCGGGCGGCCCTCACCACACAATGACCCTTTCATCAGACTGAGGGAGCCCTGGGCCGGGGTTTCATCTGACAAGGGAGGGCGCCGGCCTCCTGTCCCCTTGCTGGGGGAGTGAAGGAGCCTGGGCCCTTTGGGAGCTGGACCCAGGGGAGCCAGCTGAAATGCCTCCACTTGCCCCTGGGGAGAAAGGCTCTGAGTGGTTAGGTGACTTGCCAGAGGCACAAGGAGGGGCCCTATTCCGGGTACCCCCCAGTCCTGAGCTGACAAAGGATCTGGGTCTCCATGACCAGTACCTCTCCCCCATCCCATCCCCTCCCCTGCCACCTCCCTAATGAGCTGCCAGGGGCAGTTGCATGACAGAGCATGGTCCAGAGCCCGCGGAGGGGTCCTGGGCTCCCCACAGGCTGGGCAGCCCTGGCCCGCTGCCCTCCCAGGCTGGTGTGAGTCTCCCTGGGACACAGTGGGGGTGGAGAGGACAGAGGCAGGGAGGCACTTGCCAGGCTTGTGTCCAGTGTCCCCAGAGGAGCCGGGTGCAGACACAATGTGCAGTCAGGCAGGGCCTCAGACATCACCTCCCTTCGTGGGGACCACCTCCCCCAGGGTGCCTCCTCCAGCTGCCTGTGCACCCTGACACCCCAGGGACCCCAGGATGGCTTCCAGAGCCAGGAGGGCCGTTACCTGGGTTCCCAGTGGCTTCAGAGGAGGCCCTCTCTGCTGGACCCCAGCATCCCATCTGCCCCCCTTGGCAAGATGCTGAGGCTCTCTGACCCTGGGCTGATGTGCTTGCCAGTAAGAGTCGCTCCTTCTAGGAGTCTTACTTGAGCTCCTGTTTAGTCTGGACAACTTTTATCCAACCTTCAAAATTCTGTCTAGGCATCAACTTCCACTAGAAAGCCCTCTGAGACGCCCTAGAGGGTTCATCATTCTCCCGAGTGAGCACAGCACACAGGCCTCCCTCTGTGTCGCCAGTGGCCAGCCTCCCTGCTCCTGGTGGCCGAGAACGCCCCCACCTCCTGAGCACTTACTGTGCACCAGGCACCTAGCTGAACACATCTCTGAACTCACTTCCTGGACCCTCACAGCCACTCCAGGAGGGCTGAGGTCCCCTGGCCTCCACGGAGCAGAGGGCACAGCCGAGGTTACAGGATGCAAGCGGGCAGGAAGAGCAGCTCCTTTGTGCATCTTGAGCTAGGGGTCCCTTGGGGGTTCCCCAGTTTTAACCTCCCTGTATACCCACCACTCCACAGAACCATACATGCTTTCAAATCCCGACAGCCTGTGGGTCCAACGTGAGCCTGCAGAGAAGGATCACCATCTCCCAGTGACCGATGAGGAGACTGAGGCCCAGAGAGGCCAGAGACCCATCCAAGGCCACACAGCAGAGCTCCTCCCTCACCTGGACAGACGTAGCCCTCCAGTGGGAGCTGTTCCTCCCACAGGGGACCTGTCCATACCCAAGCCAGGTGGCCCCATTCTGCCCCCACACGGGCCGTGATGCCATGGGGTGGGCCTGATTCTGCAACACCCCCCCAAGGTCACACCCACAGGACTTCTGGGACTGCGGTTGGCACCACCAATAAAGCCACAGCGGCAGAGCCGGGAAGAGGCCCAGTCTTGGCAGGGCAGTGGTGAGTGCCCCCCGCCCCCCACAGCCAGGTGGTCGGTGAGTAACCGCCCCGTCACCCGTGACTCACTCAGCTCAGCAGAGCAGGCGGTCACCCTGAGAGGCTCACACCGGAAGACCTGGGGGATCACTGCAACCAGCCCCCACATCTGGGAGGGGGAGGCCAAGACCGGAAGGGACCTGCCCAGGACAGTAGGCCAGCCTGGTCCTGGCACAAGGCCTCAGCCAGGCCCCCACACCAGCTGACCAGGCACCACAAGCCCTCCTCTTGGCCCGTAGCTCCCACCTGCCCTCCCTTGGGCCCTCACTGACCCTCGCTGGCCCTGGGAGCATCTGCTCTGACAACAGAGGTGCAGAGAAGGGTAGGGCTGGCCAGAGGTGCCTTGCACAGCCAGGCCAAGCTCAGCGTCAGGGGCCTCACAGCCCTTCCAGGCCAGTACACCCGTCCGACCCAATCAGTGGCAGGGGCCCAGGCATGCATCTGGGATTCACTATGCACGGACCACAGCCCAAGACAGGGAGCTGGGAGAGTAGCCCAGATGAAAGGGGCAGGATCAACTGCCCGCCAGTGTCTGCGATCCCAGCAATGAGATTTCTTCTGGAAAGTTCTCTGAAGCAGAAAGAAGCCTCCACCCAGGGCCCCTCCTGCCCCTGTCATCCTCAGATCCCACAGGGCCAACCCTCTCACGCATTGCGCAGTACTGAGGTGGACTTACTACCAACCCCCAATAGTTCTCAAGGTGCTTTTGCACTGGCCGGCTCACCTGCCTTCAGGTGCTGGCTCACAGACCCAGAGAGGTTCTTCTCCCCACACGCGTTTATTTGCATCACCAGGGCCCTGTGCCTCCCAAACAGGGCAGGGGGTGCTCCAGAGATGCCCCGGGCCTCCCTCTCTAGCTCTGAGAATGGCCGAGTTAGTGTGCCCAAGAAAGCCTGCCATAGGCACATTCTCCCTTCTAGAGCTGAAGGTCACGCTGGGCTGGCACTGGGGCAGTGGTTGCTGAAGGCAGGGCAATGGTCAGAGTTGGCCTTACTGCCCCCTCCCCACCCACTGCCAAGCCCAGCCCTGGCCCAGGAACTCCTGGGAACGCTTGCCTGAGGGGAATCTCTCCTCACTGAGCTGGCAGTGCACACACAGGGAGTGAGCCTGTGTGGACGCAGAGGGCAGTCACTGCAGGCAGGGGTTCGGGGGGCCAACTACGACGGAAACCTTGGGGTCTATGAAGACGAACGGCCACCCCCTGCCCCAGAGCCCCTCAGTTGCTGCCTTGGCTCCGGGCTCTCCCGAGTCCCTGGGCCCCCTGCCCCCTTCCTCCTCTCAGATTCTTACTCCAGACAATCCCTGGGGGACTCCTGCCCACCCCATCGCCCCATTAATGCCAAACTTCAGCCAGCTGGCTCCAAAACTTATTTATTAAGCCGAGAATCTACCGAGTCTCTATCAAGGCTTCAGATTGAGATGCCCGGAACTCCGGGGAAGGGGAGGCTTCCCCACCTCGGTCGTTGGGAACTGGAGGCCAAGGCCCTGGGGGCAGACCCTGTCCCGGGAAAGACGATAGAAGCAGGGCTCTCCGGCCTGGCACTTGCCCTGCCTCAGTCCCCAGTGATCAGGCGCCTGCTCTGGGCGGCCTGCCTCCCCCCACCTCCCCACCGGCGATGCCTCCGCAGCCAGGGCTGCCTGCCGGGCCTGGAACACTCTCTGTGCCGGACCTTGTAATTATGTCGCACAGCCCGGGAAACCGCGGGCCTCGCAGCATCTGGCTGCGGTTGCGAACTTTTGTTTCAAGATGCGCGACTATTTATAGAAGGAAAACTGGTAGGATAGTAATTTCCTAGGAGCTGGAGGAGAAATTGGCTGCGTCTCTATTAAAAGGGGGTGGGGGCGCAGCAATTTATTAGGGCTGCGGCCACGAGGGAGAGGGGGTGGTGCCGGGAGCGGGAAGGCAGCGGCTGCCCCCTCTGGCCGCGTTAGGCGACCCCGGACGTGGCCCGCGTGTAAAGGAGGGGGAGGGGGAGGGGAGGAGAGAGGGGGAGCTGGCTCTGAGGTTTAATCAGTAGCATCCAGCTTAAATTCCCCCAAACAGCGGTTCCATAAATCAAACTTCTTTTTAAATCGGAGGCCAGAGCATATGCGTCCCATTAGCAGTCGGGCGAAGCCACCGCTGCGCCGACGTGCCCCCTCGGCTCTCTGGGCCCAGCCGGGCCCTGCCGGGAGCTTTCCGGACCCCGACGGGCGCTGCCCAGCCTGACTCACACGCGCGCCCAAGCTCCGTGCGCCGCCTTGGCCAGGACACCTGGACGCACCTCGGCCGCCTGCGGCGCGCACCGCGCGATCCCCTCGCGCCCAGGTGAGGAGAAGGCCCGGGCTGGGGTCAGGCCGCTCGCTGCAGCGGGAAGGCGCCAGAAGCCGCAGCAACGTCTGAGGACAACGTAGGTGCTGTCCGGTGAGGCTCAGCGTGCACGTGTGCGCCAGCGTGTGCGCGGGGAGCGGGTGTGTGCGCGCCCCTCTCCGGAGTGTGGCAAGGCCGTGTGGGCCTCGTGGGTTACATAGGGCGGGGGTTCCCGCTGGGCTGGGACGCGCAGGGAATCTCCGTGCTGCCCACACGCGCTCGGGCCTTGCGCTCGGTGCGCCCACTCTGGTTCGCCCCTGCAGGCGGGCCTCTTGCGTACCATCCTTTTTCTGACCCCCAAACCGGAGCTTCTCATTGCCGCAGCCGCTCCCCCAAATCCTCCCCGTTGGGGGCGGCTTAAGCCAGCGAAGCGACCCAAAGCACCCTGGCTCCCGTGCGCGCCGGACACGCGGCACTCCGCCCAGGGACCTCACTGCCGCCTTCCCTCCCCGTCCCACTCCTGCACCGGAGGCCGCGGAAGGGGCCCCTGCCCGCCCGCCCCGCGTGCGGCCCGCGGCACTCACAGGTAGCTGCCGCTGGACAGGATGAGAAAGATCTGCGGGCAATAGATGGAGAGAAGCGCGCTGCGCGGCGACAGCAGGAGCATGGTGGGCCGGCGCTCCCAACGGGGCTGGGCAGGCCCCGCGGGCAGGGCGCCTGGGCCAGCTGGGGCCGGGGTCCTCCCCGAAGCGGGGCGGCGGCACCGGGCGCTAGGGGCCCGGGCGCGCTGGCCGCGGCGCCGTGCTTGTCCCTGCCCCACCGCCTGGGCCGAGCATCGCGCTGGCGCTGCGGCTGCGGCTGCAGCGGGCGCTGGGATGAGAGTGAGGCGCAGAGAAGCAAGCAGGCGGCAGCTGGTGCGTCTCCGCCGCCGTTCAGCCCTCCGTCCGTCGATCGGTCGGAACCGGCTCTGTCGCTAGCTCTGGCTCACGTCTCCAACTATCTCGAGGCGCGCAGCTGCCATTGGACGGGCCTCCCCTACATCCGCCTCCTCGGCGGGCGGGTTTTTTAAAGGGGAGGCTGACCAGAGCGTGCTGCGGGAGCCGCCCCCAGGGCTTGCCCAGACTGCAGTAGCCTGTACCCACCCTCACCCACCAACTCCAGCGAGCCACACAGCTCTGGCCTGCTCTGGAGGGCGCGCCTGGAGGGGAGGCACCGCGGGGTAACTGCGCGGGGTGTGTTCCTGTGTCGGTGCATGCGCCTGGGTGCCTGCGGGAGTGTGCGCGCGTCTGTGAGGATGTCTTGTGTGTGCTGCTCCTCGGCCTGCGTGTGCCTCTGGGTTTGGTGAGGTTGGCTGGGTCGCAAACTCTCACCACCTAGCCAACCAGGCCCTGCCGGGCAAGGCTCACCTGTGCACATGCGCAGTGGTGTCTCTATTATAGAGTCCCGCATTGGCACTTCTGGAGAGGCTGACAGTAGGGAGGTCGCCCGAACGGGTACCGAGCCCCATCGCTCTAGTTTCCTCGCCTGCCTTCCTTTGCTCACCTCTGAGGGGTCGGCTGGCACAGGTGTGGGGAGTTGCAGATTCACAAGAACATACTTTTCTGAACAATCCTCCTTTCAGGGATTTTTTTAAAGCCCAGAAACACAGGTATTAAATCCCAGCTCCTACTGTCTGCCAAGTCTGGCTACAAATGGATGTCCCTCTAGATGCAGTGTAGACCCTGTAAGCCGGAGCCAAGGCACAAAGCAGAAAAGATGACAGGAAAAGAGGTCTGTGCAATATGGGGTAGGAGGGTGTGGATCCTGGCTTCTAGACCTGGTGCGGAGATCCACCCCCAGCATCCAGAAGAAAGGGCCCCGTCCCCCACCCTCATCCCCTGGCTCCTGGGCTCCCAAGCACTGCTGAGCCCCCTCTGCCTCTCCCAGCCCCCGGGGTGAAAGGCAGGAATGGAGCAGGGCTGGTCCTGGGACTTCATGACTCCAGTTCCAGTGGATAAAGGGTGCCCAGACTTCAGAGGGCTCCTCCCTGCCCTAGCTTGGCCTCCTCCAGGGCTGCAGCTTGCAGGCTGCATAGTCCAAAAGTGAGGAACTGGGACTCCCCAAAGCTATTTGTTTTGAAATTGCTCAAAATCCAAGTCACATCTGCTCTTGGGGCTCCAGTCTCCAGAGGGATTGTGAGGAGGAGTTCTCCATTCCTGTGGCTCTAAGAGCTCCCCTGGGGCTATAGCTGCACTTGCAGCCTGGCAGAGGGGCACAGACAAGTGGTGGCTGCATGTGCACAGGCGGGGCTGCAGGAGGCTCCCTGTGTATGCTCATAAACATGTGCACACAGGTTTGGGCTGGGGGGCTGTGATCTCAGAACATCCCCCAACATGCACAATCTGACATTTGGTTGGAACTTTTATGGCCCCAAATCCCCACCTCTGAGATTCCAAGGCCCTGAACTACACTCTGGAGGAGTCCTCTGGGTGCCAGCAGCAGCTGGGATATCGGTTAACAATAAGAAAGGCTTGGCTGGTGCACAGAGGTGGTTATTTGCCCCCACACCCCATCCACTGGGCAAAGGCCTGAGAACTAACCTTCTTAGCCCCCATGAAGGAAATGCTGGGGTTACCCCAGTTTTCAGGTGAGGGAGGGCAGGCTGGGAGGTCAAAGAACTCACCAAGGCCACCCAGTGAAGAGTGACGGGGAGGACCACCCCCAAACCTCTGTCTGTAATTCACTGGGTCCCCAGGTCAATTAATCCCTTAGGTCACATCTGGGCCCATCTGCCCTCTCCTTCCTGCCCTGTGCAGCCAAGATGGCTGGCAAAGAGAGCAGGTGCCTCCACTCCAATATTACAAGCAGGGGCTGCGGGGGCGGCAGGCGCTGAGTCTCCTCCCCAGGCTGGCTCCCTGGTCTTCCTGGCTCTGCTTCCACAGGGGTTTGGACACCAGGTGTTCTTCTCTCCCCCAGGAGTGGGAGACAGTGTGTTTTAGGGGACATACCAGGGGGATGGCGTTCCCCACTCCAGTGCTCCTGGGTGGAGGCAGAGGGCAGAGCCAAGGCCCCTACCTGGCTCCCTTACTTATTCTCAGAGATGCTGACACAGGTGCCTGGGAGCCCAGGATGCATCTCTGTGCGCTGTCTCCACTTAGACACTGGCCACCGTCCTGTTCAGAATGGCTAGAGCTGCAGCCCATTTAGAGAGGGAACCCGAGGCTCCGGAGACCAGAGAGGGGGACCTGCCTGTGGTCGTAAGACCTCAGAGCCCAGCCACCAGCCCTGGGAACCCAGGCTGGACACACCTTCAGCTCCTTCTGCTGCCTGGAGTGGGGAGGTGGGGTACATGGAGCTCTTCCCACAAGCTAGGGAGTAGGGACTGCTTTAGAGTGACTCCTGTTGAGGAACTGGAGCCAGGAAGAGTGGTCAGCGGTAGAGGCCAGAGACATGTCCAGTCCCAGCTCTGCCACTGCACTTATTCATGTGGACAAGTGACTTGACTTCCTTGCTCAGGTAGGACCCTTGCTTGGTCCCCTAATCCTTAAAACGGGAAGAGTGAAAGCACTTAACTCCAGGATTGCCAGGAGGGGAAAGGGCCTCAGTGCAGAGAACCAGACAACAGAGAGCCTCGCTGGGGTTTGCCCGCTACTGCGGGGGTCCAGAGGGCATCACCGTAGGGTCTGCCTGAGAGTCTGGAAAACAGTGCCTTCCTGCCCGTTCCCAACCCCCCTCCCCAGCCCCGCAGCCTCCGTGCGCTGCACTCTCACCTCCTATAAACAAACACCCGGGCACAGCCTGCACACAGACCCACAATAAACAGCCACCAGCAGTCACAGACACGCCGCCCAGGCCTGCAGAGCTGAGGCTAGGACAGCGAGCCTCTGCAGCCACCGGCCTCAGTTTCTCCATCTGTGAAATGGCGGAGGGGACGATGGCTGGAGGGGCGACGGACGAGGCGTTCTCAAATTGGGCTTCTGCGTCTCCGCCCGGGAAGCCGCGTCTCCGCCGGCGGCAGGGGCCGGCCCTGCCGCGGGCTGTCCACCGGCTTTGCTGGCTGTGGGACGCAGCCTGCCTCTCGGCGCTGGCGGTGCACAGTAGGCGCGCAGGGAGCGGCGGGGCGGGGGCCGTGGGCGCCAGCAGTGAGGGGCACCGCACCTCCTCACGGTCACAGCGCGCCCCCCCGCCCCACTTCGAGCGAGGCCGAGACAGACTCTGTCTAAAGGAGATCGCAGCTCAACAGGTAAGGACTCGGCTGGGTTCAGGAATGTGGAAATACGACTCGGAGCAGCTACTGCAGCGAGCAGCTAGCGCGGCCCGCCGGGCGCCCGCCCGAAGGGCCGCGAGAGGGGGAGCGCGGCGGGTGGGGGCCGAGCCGAGGGCCCCGGGCGGGAGGGGGCGTGGGGCCCGGACAGAGCCTGAGGCGGCCGGGCCCGCCGTGCGGCCCATCCCAAGCCAGCCGGACGAGTTGTCAAGGTAATTTCAACACGTCCGGGTGATGGATAGAGTCGAAGGGCCGAGGCGGGTGCCCCGGCCTGCGCGCTCGCGGCCGGGGTGCGCGGTCCCCGCCCGCCCGGGCCTCCTCGCCGGCCGACGCCCCCCGGCCCCTGGCCCCGGCCCCGGCGCGCCCTCCAGGCAGCGAGCGCTCGGCCTGGGCTCGGCGCCCAGCGCAGCCCGGGGGAGGGAAGGCACGTCCCACCCCCGGGGCCTGGAGCCCAAACAGGTGAAAGTACGGGCCGGGCACGCTCACCGCTACCCTGGAGCCCGGCCGCGGCCGCCCGCGCGCCCTGCCTGCCTTCCCAGGGCCTTGGACTCGGCGCCCCTCGGGGGGCGCCTGCCGCTCAGGGGGCTCGGGGGCGTCTCTGCCGGAGCAGGGTGCTGCACACAGGCCAAGCCCGGGTCTCTGAGAGCCGCCCGTGCCCCGCTTTGGTCCCCAGGTCCCCGCAGGAGCCCCGTGGAGCCAGCTCCTCCCGGCTGTCTCGGCTCCGGCGGCGGCCCCCGCCCGTGGGGATACTCACCCGAGCTTCACGTAGAGGACGCCAAAGCAGAGAAACACGGTGAAAATCCACTTGCGAAAGTTTCTGTGCATGATCCAGGGAGGGGGGCTGCGCCATAGACAGCGGCGGCCGGAAGGGACGCGCGGGCCGGGCGGGGAAAGGGCAGGGGCTGGGGGCCTCGGCGGACCGTTCTCAGCCGGCGCTGCGGCCCGGGTGGCCGGCGACACGCGGGCACTCGGCGCGCGCTGCCACCATGGTGAGCCCGGGGCGCCGCCGCCGCGTGCGCCTTGGGCAGTGACCTGGGCCGGGGGCCGAGACCTCGCAGCGGGGCCCTGCGAGCGCTGGCGGGGGGCCGGGGCTCGGGCGCAGCGGGCGGGCGCTGCCTCCACTGGGCGCAGCCGCCTGGGGCCGTGCGCGCCAAGCCGAGCGCCGCGGCGGCCAATGTGTCCGCACTTGTCGGCCTCCCCAGGTGACTCGCGGCCCCGGCCAGCGAGGAGCGAGAGGCGAGCGCGCCCCAGGTAGGAGGATCCGCCTCCCGCCCGCCCTCCTCGCCCGCCGCGCGCTCCCTCTCCCTGGCGCCCCGGCTCTCCCCTCCCTTGTCTCCTCCCTTCTCCGTGACACACAAACACGTCCAGCCCCCGGGCCCCCTCCCCAATCCTCTCCCTTCCGATCGCCCTCCCGGGACTGGGCAGGGAGGGGGGGATGCGTGGGGTGGGGGTGCCGCAGGAGGTGATGCGGCTCAGAAGAGACACCTGCGGGGCGGCCGGCTGCTCCCCTGCGCCCGCAGAGGTGAGGTTGGGGGCCTAGGGTAAGGCCGCTATAGGTGGTGGCCACTCAGCTTCCAGTTTCTGGTGGGGGAGGGAGAGACCATCGATCCCCATTGCTGTTCTGTGCCCTACCCCAGCAGTTAGCCGCTTGGGGTCCTCTTGGGCCACACCCTGAGCCCAGGCATCGCTGCTTCCCCCGCAGACCTCAAGAGCCCTCCCCACAGCACCCAGGTCACCCCCACCTGTTAGCACTTAACCACTAACTCAGGGAAGGAGCAGACAGGCCTGGCCAGATGCAGGGGGAAGGCTCGGAGCACCCCTGCAGAAGCCGTTTGGCTAAGCAGCATGATGGGGATGGGTAGGAGGATGCTGAGGGGGCATCCCTGGCTTTGGGGGAGGCTCCGAGCCCACATGGGGTCTCTTACCCCCTCCCCCACCGCCCCCAGGCTCCTCTGCAGCGCCCTACTCTGTAGTCGTGGTCAGCGCCTCAAGCAGGTGGCCACGCGGCCGCGAGGTGCCTCGCGCACCCGGGGTGCTCTGGCTTGGCTCAGCCCTGGGCGAATGGGAGCGGGGGTCCGCAGCCCCCGCTGTACCGAAGCCCGGTCTGTGTGAGGGGGCGGGACAGTGACGAGCCACCTCGCCGCTGTCCTGCAGCTCTTCCCCTGTTCTGCGGGTTCACAGCCCTGGATGCCGACAAGCGGGCCGCTCCTCGGTGAGGGGATGGAACTGGAAAGCGTTGGTCCCCGAGGACCCGCCAGGACCGAGACTCGCTGGGGTGGGAGTGGGGTCGGGAGGTCGAGGGAGGGGTGCAGCTTCCAGCCCCCCTTGCTCCCACCGACCAAGCCAGGGCAGAGATTTCTAGCTCTGGGCCTACCTCCCTCCCCTCGCCCCGCGGAGACCTGCTCGACACCCTGCCCCTGATGCCTTTCCTAATCCTTCCAAATTCCCTGAACCTTTGCCATCACCCCGGGGTGGGGGTGGGGGGCATTTCTCCGCCCCTTGATCAGAGGCCGGGCCGGTGCAGCTGTGCAGAGACTGGCTGACGGGGAGGCTCCCGGGTGAAAGGGACTTAGGAGATCATCACAGGCAGGGAAACAGGAATAAAGAGACATGGAATGACAATGGCAGTCTCGCCCCGGGTGTCCCCTGCGCCCTAGCACCCGGTATGTCACCCCATTCCGCGGAACGGGAAGCTGAACTTGGAAACCGGGAGTGTCAGGGCCGAGCCCTTGCGGCCGGTGGCCGGAGCGGGGCGCGCTGGGGGCGGGGGAGCCGCGAGAGGCTCTCGGGCGCGCGGGCGGATGCTGCCACCCGGCGGCCGAGCGGAAGCTGCTCGGCCACAAAGCCGCGGGCGCGCCATGGCCCGGATCGCGGGGCTACGAGGCGGGCAGTGCCCCACACCCTAGTACACCTCAGGCGGGCCAACGCCGCCCCCCGCCGCCACCGCCACCGTCTGTTAATGGCGCGACATCCTCAGGAGCTGTGGGTCTGTGGCTTGAACAGCAGCGATCGAAGGGGCAGGCCTCCTGCCTCCGACCTCGGCGACCGCCCCAGAGCACCGGCCGCACGGACCCCACGTCCGATCTGGGCCCGTGGTCGGGCTTCTGGACCAGCTAAGCAGCTGGGGCCCGGAGAGGAGAGGGTTACGGGAGGTGGGGCACGGGATGCCTGGTTCGTTCACTGCCAGCCTGCCGGCCTGTGCCTCAGTTTCCCCGGGAGAACGGGTGTAAGGTCGTGCCTCTGCCAGACGCGGAGAGACAGCGCGCAGCGACATGCTGCCCCCTGCCGGCTGTGGGAGGGAGAGTGGCACCTGCTAGAAAGGCGGAGCAGGTGTCCGGGGCCAAGTTCAAGGACCGCTGGCATCACCTTCCTCAGGCCGCTGCCTGAAGGGTGTCCGGTTTCTCTTACGCATCTCAAAGGGAGTCTCGGAATGGCTCCAAGGCTGGGGGAAATCTGGGGAGAAGAGCTCTTTGAATCCCCTCCCCGTGCGTGCATGCAGCGTGTGTGTGTGCGTGTGTGTGTACACATAGGCAGCTGCCTGGAGCAGCAGGGCAGCTGTGCCTAAGGTTCCCACCCAGCCTGTTCCAGTGCTGATTCCAGGCCTCTGGCCACATGACCTGCAGGAAGCTCCTTCGGGCTCAGTGGGGCTCAGTGGGCTCAGCCACTTCTTACCTACGTGACTTCAGGCAAAGCTCTCAACCTCTGGGGCTGGCTTTCATCCCTACCTGTGGATAACAAGGGCACCTACACCCCACAGGGTTCTGACACTTGAATGAGTTACCCCTTGTGACTGAAAAAAAAAGTGCATGGACAGTGCCCAGAGCCTGGCAGGCACACAGTCAGGATCATCCTGGCATCTTCTGGTCCGTCGACTTCATCACATACACAAGCTCCTTGCTGTCTGCTCTCTGTCTCTCTTGTCGAGCCTTCTGAACTTGAACTCGCACTAATTCCTGCCCCGGGAACCAGCCTTTGCACATCCTGTCCCTGTCATGCCGTGCTCTCCCCCTGGTTCTGCATGGTTCCAGCATAAATGTCCCCCATCAGAGGGGCCTTCACATTAATCCCCCCAACATACTCACTGGTATTCTCCATCATAATTCTGCTGTTCTCCTTGTGACACTGAGGACAGTCGTCATTGTTTCCTGTCTCCCACCAGCCTAATAGCTCCATGGGGTCCATCTCCACATCTGCTGAGGTTCCTGCTCTATCCCCAAGGCATAAGCTAGAAACATGGAAGATAGTAAGGGCTCCAAAAGCAACTGCTGAATGATTTTCCAGGAGCCAGCTGGCATCCATGACCTGCAGTGTCGCAGGCTGTGGAGAGCAGGGACCTGATACTGACTCCTTTGAAACTTGAGTTTGAACTCAACCACCATCTCCAGCATCAACCACACCCCATTCTTGCTGCCTTTCCCTGGCCTCCTTCTTGCATCCTGTGACTGGCTCTATTCCTACTCTGGCTATGCTGAGCATGTGTTGGGCCCTGTCTAGATAAGGAGCAAGTGCTCACGTATTGGACCTCATGCTGCTAGACCACCACACAGATGAGGAAACTGAGGTAGAGAAGGAAGTGCTTGGCCCAGGTCACAGCTGCTGGAGCCAGGATTCGAGCTGAGACCCACCAGGCTCAGTGCCTGAGCTCCTTCCACGGCATGTCTCAGAGTCTAGGGAAGCAGGGCCTGTGCCTCATGGAGTGGAGGGTATGGAGTACACTGTCCACACCCTGCTGCTGGGAGTCCCCAGTTCAATAAGGAGGACACTGAGTGTGGCAGGAGGCCCGGGACTAAGACCATGAGGAGGTGTTGGTGACAGCTGGCAAACCCAGGACAAGTGAGGTACATGAGGGCCTGCAAAGGGAGGTGTGGTGGGTAGAGTCCCCAACATCCCCCCAGGATGTCTTGCCCTGATCCCAGGGACTGTGACTAGGAGGAGATGGCATGCCCGTGATCATGTCACATTATGTGTCAAAAGATATAAGGTTGCTAAACAATTGACTTTTAGGTCATTAAAAGGGGTTTATCCTGACGGGCCTGACCTAGCCCCTTGAGCCCTTTAAGTAGGAGCTGCCTCTGGTTGGAAAAAGGGGCCAGAGAGATTCAAGGCACGAGAAGGACTTGACATGTCATGGCTGGTGAAGATGGAGAGGAGCTGGTGACGAGGAATTCAGGTGGGCTTCAGGAGCCAGGTGTGGCCCCTGGCAGGCACGGAAACAGGACCCCAGTCCTACAGCCACAAGGACTGGTTTCTGCCACCAACCTGACGAAGCCCGGATTCTTCCCCAGAGACTCCACGTGAGATCCACCCCTCCCGCACCTGGGTTTCTACCTTGTAAGTCCCTGAGCAGAGAATCCAGCCACACCATGCTGGACTTCTGACCCCCAGAACTGAGAAAACAAATGGATGTCTTAAACTGCTATGTTTGTGGATACCTACCACACACTAATATAAAACTAAAACAGTGTGATTGGAATGGAGAGATAGAGGAGCAGAAATCCAAGTGATGGGACAGTGTGCACAACGGCTGCTGGGTGCTGGCAGGCCCTGGAGAAGAGCGAAAGAAAAGACCGAGAAGAGGCAGGGGCTTGGGCCCAGAGGCCCAAATGCCAGGCTAAGGAGCACAGACTTGATTTTATGGGCACTGGGGAGCTATTGAAGACTTCTGAGGGACAGCGAGCCACCAGAGGAGGGCCCTGGAGGGAGTATTCCAGGGTTTCGTGACCAGCCAACGCCTGGGATCACCCCAGACCTACTTCTCCAGAGTGTCTGGGGAGGGGTCCTGGGAATCTGCAGGTTCCACCATCCAGGCAGCTCTGGAATCAGCACATTTAGGAAATGCTCCTCTTGGACAAACGTGTAAGTGGTTCAATGTGCTGAGCCCACATCCCAGATCCTGCCCACATACAGGTTTTCCCAAGCCCCTGTCCAGGGTGGTAAGGCCCTGTGTGGAGGAGCCGCACACTGTGGGAGCTGCAGAGCCCCCTCTGGTGAGCAACAGCCGGAATCCACTGGGGGGAAGAGGCCATGCGAGGCAGCGGCGTTCGACAGGCGCCCGAGAGGACCTCCAGGGAGCCCCCCTGCCCGCCCGCGTGTGCTGCCGAGGCCTCCCCGGGAGAACGCAGACAGCTCCTGCCTTCCCAGGGGAGATGAGGAGCCCCACACGGCATGTCCTGGAGCTTGACACTATTCCAGAACAGCCAGGACCCCGGGAAACAGGAAGGAGCGAGCACCTTGCACCAATGGCTCACCAAAACATATAAACAGGAGGTTACCGTATGACCTCTGACCTCCATGGGGAGTCATGAATCCAGGAGCTGAGGCATTCGATGGGGGGCTCAGAGCCGCCTTGTGAATAAGCTTGCTATTTGATTCGAAGGTGCCGGGGGCTGGCCCCGCCCCTGCAGAGGGAAGCATCTCAGCTGCTGCCTGTCCTCACCTGCTTCAGGCTCTCACGTCGGTGGCTACCCGCCAGTCACACCTGCCCAGCAGCCTGAGGAGCAGGGAACCCACCTCCCAACTGCCGTCGGACTCTGATGCAAGGGAGAAGTCGATCTTGACTGTATCAGTTGGCCAAGGTGGGGAGGTTTGTGACAGCAGCTAACATGACCTACCCTGCCTGAAGCAGACCTCCCCTCACCTCGGCTGACGCCCTCAGATACGGCACTTAGACCCAGAAAATCAACAGCGCAGGCTCGGGGTGGGGAGACGTGGCCCAGCAGCCCCCTCGGACTTGCAGATGCCAATGGCTTCTGAGGAGCAGCTCCCACTGCCCACTGGTGCACCTGCTGGAATAAAGAATAAAAGCCTTACTCAGAGCAAGGCAGCACCATTATGAAACACGTGTCTTCAGGCTGCTTTCTCCCTGGCCTTGGAGGTGACGTTCCTCTAATTAGTCAGAGGCATCCACCTGCCCAAAAGGGCAGGAGGATTGTTATGGCCAGAGGGAAAAGAGGGCATGCAGCCCATGTTTTGTGACTTAGCAAACAGGCTTTTTGACCCAAAGGGAAGGTCTAGGAAAAGCCGGTAAGAGAGTTCGTACCATAGCAATGGACCTGGAGAAAGAATAGAAAGAGAACAGACACCCCATCCACTGGAGGAAGGACAATTGGGCTGAGTGACGTAGCAAGGAAAGGGGTGTGACCTTCAGGGTTTGGTGCCAGAAGGGAAGAGGGGAAACACGGGTTGGCATTAGGAGGACATGCAGGCCCATCAGGGGCCAGTCCTCGGAGAACTACACCACCGTTCAGGAGAATGCCACACGCCTGTCCAGGTGGAGGGGCTGACTGTCCTGGCCTGCCAGGGCCACACTCAGTTCTAGAATCAGGCAAGTTGGTTGGCCTGGCTATAGTAGCTCTTTTTTGAATTGCTGCAGAGTGAGAATCTTCCATCAGGCTCTCAGCAGCTGCCAACACATAATCCATGAATTTTCCACTAACAGGATGTTTGCCTGGGACCCAGGAATTTTCATTCCCTACCTAAATTTCCCTGTGCAAACACCCTCCCCTCCTTTTCAAAGGCCCAGAATACTGAGAAGCCCCTCAGGACAGGGGCAGTGATGGCCAATGAGGATGGAAAGTCCCCGTATCAGTACTTGAATGGAGAAGACAGTTATGAAAATAAGCTCCATTGCACTGTACGCCACAACTTGCAGAAGGCAGTCAAAGCTGTACTCAGAGGCAAATGTGTTGCTTTCATCGGTAAATGAAAAGAAAATTAAGTGAATCAAGTACTGAGCATAAGAATTTTGATAAATACTGTATTGTCCAGGATCTGCAAAGCTGTTTCTGTAAAAGGCCAGAAAGTAAATATTTCAGGCTTTGCAGGGCCACATAGTCTGTATCACATAGTCGTCTTTGATTTATTAATTTTTAAAATAATTCATTAGAAATGTAAAACGCATTGTTAGCTTGGGGATTTGGCCCCCGGCCATAATTTACTGACCACTTTTCCTGTTGCAAATGACAGAAGTCAAGCTGGAAGCAGTAAAAAAGGGGAACTACTGATTCACATACCTGAAAAGTCCAAATGCAGTATGGCTTCAGGCATAGCTGGATCCAGGGCTGAAATAGAATTAACAGTGATTTCTGTCTGTCAATTCTTACCCAGAAGTTAGCCTCATTCTCAGGCAGGCTCTCTCCGTGAAGGGCTCCTCATGACTCCAGACTTCTGTCTTCCAGCTTGACAGCAGCAGAAGGAAAGAGCTTCTCTTCCCCAGGTTCCAAACAAGTTCCAAGTTTGACTATCATCACCTTTGAGCGTGCCAGCTTGGGTCACATGGTTCTCCCTGAGCCAGGCACTGTGGCTGAAGAGGGAAGCACTGGAACCCAGACTGGGGTCATTCCCATCCAGATTGCCTAGACTGGGAAAGGGCAAGTAGTGGCTCCATGAGGAAAACGGAAGAAGTGACATGAATGCTGGGTGGGAGAAAGAGCCAGGGTCCTCTGCACATTTAAAATTTGTATTTAACAAACACAGGCAGCACAGGCACCATTCACCAACTCATTTAAAGCTCCTTGAAGCCATGTGAGTGAGGTATTTTCACCCCCACACAGATGAAGAAACTGAGACAGAGAGGACAAGGCGGACAGCTCAGAAACTTACTACTGCACGCTCATCTGCAGGTTGAGGAAGGCCGCAGGACCGTTTCTAAAGATGCCAAAAAGCCACTGAGAGCAGTTAAGACTTCCTGATTTGGAAAACACACACATAATAAACAGAAACTCTTAGAAAGCTCAGACCAGATGCTGCTTCACTAGCGTGACAGGAACTATCTGGATGTCACCCTCTCTGCCTCCCTCACTCCCCCAGGCCAGTGTTTTCGCCCTGGGCATGCTGGGTGCTGGACATGTACCCCTCATGCCATTCCGCCTGGCATCTGGGGCAATACTCTGTGGTCCATGATTCAGTCCTACCTCTGTGCCTTTTTCATGATGTTCCCCATATGAAATCCCTTTCCACTACCGTTTACATCCCAACCCTGACCATTGACCTCCTGAGCCTTTAGGATGGGTCAAGCCATAAGGGCACTTAGGCTCAGCCAAGACCTTGGACCTTGGCTAGGCAAGGGCCACACACTGTGCACTCCATCACCTGAGTCAGCTGGGGGCTCTCAGTGGTGGCACCATGGACATCTGGGGCTCCACAGTTCTCTGCGGCCGGGGCTGTGCTGGGCACTGTAGGGTGTTCAGCGGCCTCTACACACTAGAAGCTTGTAACACCCCTCCCCACAGTTGTGACACCCCAAAGTGTCTCTAGACACTGCCAAATGTCCCCCTGGGGGATAGAACTGGCCCTGGTTGGGAACCATGGATCTAAGCTACCAGGCTTGGACTTCTTGGTGTGGAGAATAAGGTTCTGTCCACGCTTTGCTTGGACATCCCCAGGATGGGGCCAGGTCGGTCAGGCCCAAGCTGGTCACAGGCACATCTGAGCTCCAGCTTGGGGGAAGCAGAAAAGTCCAAACAAGCATTGTCCTTACGAGTGAGGCAGCATCTGCCTGGCTCTGCCCGCGTCCTGCTGATGCCACCTGGTCCATGGCCATGCCCAGCTACAAGGGAGCTGAGAACCCTGGTCATAGGCTGTGCTACTGGCCGGGACCAGCTTCCACTTCACAGGACAGATGGGCACTCAGACCCAACAGGGAGAGGGGACAATGGATTTTGGAGGCCAGCCAGTCCCCTTCATTCCTTAAGACTCTGGTCCCCACCTCCATCCTCTCTATACCCATTGCCTGACACCCACCCCATGCTACTCACTATATTCCTACAGGCCCCTCTAGGCTTTTGATTCCACATCTTCTGGTCTAGAAGGTATAGCCTGAACTCCTTGGCTTAGTGTAGGGGACCTTGTACCCAGGGCCAGGTCCTGCACTGACCTGCCTTGTCACCCACTGGTACTGTGTGATCCACGCAAACCATATGCAGTCTGCTGAGCTGATCACACCTCTGGCGTTCACACTTTTTCTCCCTCAAATGCTCTTCCAAACTTCCCCAGTTCTGCTTACGTTTCTCTGCATATTATAACAATATATACAACAGCAACACTTAAATGAGATAAAAGTGCATTTGTCTTTCTCATAAAAGAAGTCTAGTTGTAGGTAAACTAGGGCTGGTATAAAGGCCATATATGTCATCAGGGACCCACCCATGCTCCTGCCAGCTTACTGTTCTCCCTTCTTGATTGTGTGTGTCCTCAGAGCCCAAGATGGCTGTTAGAGCTCCGCCATCACATCTGCTTTTCAGGCTGCTGCTTGGAAGAAGGACCAAAGAAGGGCATGCCTCTCCGTGTTCCTGGACACTCCCACTTACTTCTCAGTGGCCAGAAGTTGATCACATGGTCATACCTAGCTGCACCGGCGGGGAGGAAATGTGACCTTTGGCTGAACAGCACTAGGCCAACTTCGGTTGGAGCTCTGTTACGAAGGTGAATGAGGAGATGGATGCTGGGGTACACAATCACTGACTTCTCCCCACCCTGTGATCCACTCAGACGTCCCCATCCGGGATCCCATCAGCCCATGAGCAGCTGATCATTCCAACCTCCTCCCTGACGGTTCAGCTGGGCCCCAGCCTGTGGCCAGGTCCAGATCTGTTCTGAAGGAATACAGGAGCAGGTGACACCCCCACTTCCCCCCCCACCGTCAGCCATCCCTGTTGATCAGAAGAATTTCAAGTAAGCCCTGCTCAGGGCTGGTCTGGCTGATGCAGGGCCAGGGAGTGTTCATTGTCTAATGCAAACACTCACTGCCACTCTGCCACTACATTTAATTTCATGCCTTTTTCATGCCTTTTAAGCCAAGTGCATTCTTTAGAACACAGGGCTGAGTCACCGGGTTTCTCAGCCTCTCAGGGAGTGACTGGCCAAGCATTTGTGGGAGGGGGAAGCTCATTTCTGAACCAGGGACTCATCCTTAAGAAGCTGGATTATCTGAAATGTAATTGCATCCGTAGCCATAATCCTATTTGCTAGGTTCCTCTCCTGAAAGTAATGTTCTTTGTCCCTGGCACCAACAGCCATGGCACCAGGGCTGATGACTGACGGCAGCCGCACCTGGGCATCTGCACTCTTACCCCACACGTGCCTCGTGAACAAACACCTTGACTCTTGGTCAAAGTATCTAGTTGGAGCCCCTTGCTTTAAGGGTGGGAACACCGCAGCTCAGGGAAGAAGGGGACCACAGGGCCACCTGACGGCCAAGCAAGGACTGGAACCCATGTGTGGTGGCCCCAGAATCCACGGGCTTCCTGCATGTCCCCCATAGCTACACCCAGCATGGACTTCCTTGCTCGCACCCATCCCCTCAAGGAGGGCCCTGAGGAGGTAGGGGCACTGACCCTGACTCCTCAGCATCCCCCCCATGGGGCTCCTTAGCTCTGCCTGAGATGCACACGGGCCACCAGAGGGCAGAGTCCAGGGGGCCAGCGCTGGCTCCAGTCCTGGCTGAGGCAAGGCCTTTGGAGCTCAGGCCCTGGGCGTGTTTGCTCAGCTGTGAAATGCAAGGTTATTGCCAATGCTGAAGGCTTGGCCGCTCTGATGCCCTGTGACCCCTGGTCTCGGCAGCATCCGCATGATGGTGAATGAATGAATCAGTGAACGGATGAGGTGAGGGACCCGCCTGCTTCCCTCCTGGGCACTGGGGGCACTCCCCACATCCAGGTGTAACAGAAGGAAGCACGCCCAGCCAGAACTACGACCTGAAGGGTTCTGGCCATAAGAGCGGATCTGGAGCCCGCCCTCCACCCCTCCCCAGGGCGCCTCGCCTGGAAGGGCCCAGCTGCCCTCATTGCTGGGAGTGAATGGTGCTGGGCGGGGCTCCACGGGGTGTCACACCTGGTTCCTGGGCTCATGGTGAGCAGAAAGCGGGCTAAGGGGGCAGGATCTGGAGGTGGGGACGGTGGGTACCAGGCTCGGACTCTCAGCCTCAGTTTCCCCATTGGTGAGATGCCAGCCACCTCCCCTGCTGGAAGCATGGTGTCCTCAGCCAGAGTCTGGCAGACAGCGAGTACCCCAGGAAATGAAAGGCATCTTGCCTGTGAATGACAATAATTACAAAAACTAGATTTTCAGGGTGCTTGGAATACGGAAACTCCTGGGTTCTGTGAACCCTCCTCCTCGTCCAGGTGCACAGCCAGCCGGGCCCCCCGCGGAGGGACAGGGCGGGTCCAGGCCAGGGTCTGGAAGCAAGCCCCACCTCTGGGAAAGTGGGTTCCGTTCCCCGGCCCCCCGGCCCCTGGAGACCATGGGGGACAGCAGCTACTGAACGCCCCACTGCGTGCCACTTCATCTATTTCTCACGCCTCTTGAGCCACCCCTCAGCGCACTCCGTGGCCCCTGCCCTTCCTGCCAGGTGGGCGGTGGATATAAACCAGGTGTGAAGGTGCCTGGCCGTGGGAAGCCGCGTTCAGTCTCCCTCCTTCCCCTGTGGGGGGCTGAGGCTTTTACAACATTCTCCCCAGAGGCTGGAGCCAACCTGGGAAAGCTCTTAGAAGCGGGAGTCAGCATGGTGCAGAGGAACGTGCCTCTGACAATCAATCGGACTGCCTTCTGGGCTGTAAAAGTACCTGGATGTGGTCTTCTCTTGGAGCAGGCCAGGAGGAACTTGATCCTGACCCAGGATAGAAAAGCAAAGCCTGAATGGAGCTGAAAGCGGCAGGGGCATGGATGGGCACAGGACCGAATTCTCTCGTATCTTCAGGCCAGTGGGGCAGCTGTGGTGGGGCACTGGGGGCCGCTGGTTATGAAGCAAATTCATTACTGCAACGGTCTGGCTGATGGGTCCACCTGGCATATGCATGTTTCTCCAGCCAGGAAAGGCATTCTCTGCTCAAACTTTCATGAGCTCAGTGAAATGGGTGCAGATTTCATGAGGTCCTGATGCTACTGCATTCCCCATGGGACCCGTGGCCCAGGCTGGGCAGACGTGGTGGCCCCCAGGATGAGGAACAAGCCAAGGGGCCTGCTGTCCCATCCCAGCAGGAAGACCGTGGGGTTCACTGGTACCGATGACAGTGGGAGAGCCCAGAGGTCCAGGGAGAAATCAGAGATGGTTCTGCCCTCATGGGAGATGCTATAGAACGGACGAGAGCCTAGGGCTGTGGGCACCCCAGCAGGCCTGTGCCAGACTGGGAATGCAGGGGGGCTTCCTGGAGGCAGCAGCCGAACCCTGAACAGTGAGCCAGGCAGACCATCCAAGAAGCAAGGTTCCAGGCGTAGGGACCAGTCCAAGCGAAGATGTGGGAGGATGCCAGAGGAAGGCCTGCTGCGCTGAGGAAGAAAGCCACACCCGCCTCCGCTTTGCTCCAGTGTTGAGTGAGTGGCTTCGTTTCAGAAGCTGCAGGGTTTTGATCTGTAAAATGGGGTAACAGTACCTGCCTGCCCCCAGAGGGCCCCTTCAGGCAGCCCCCCCACAGCTCTCAGCACAGTCCCTGTGCACCACCCTCGTCAAACCCACTTGCACTGAACCTCCAACCCTAGCCCCCGACACCCCTTCCAGCCACACAGACCATCCCTAGTGAGCCCTCAGGCTCTATATTGGACCCATTGCCTAGAGCACCCACCACGAACCCTTCTTCACCAGGAGACTCCCGAAGCTTCTCTTTAGCCCAGTGAAGTGGCTGATACCTCCTCCAGGGAGCCCTCCTGGTTGTCCCAGGTAGCCTCAGATGCTCTCTGCCCTTTGTCATGGCCCCTTTGCCCTACTTTCTTTGGCATCCCACAGCCTGGATCCCACTATGCTGTGTCTGTGCCTGCCCCTCCAGGAGAAGCCCCTGGGCAGATCTGGGACTGGTGACTGCACTCTGCCTTGCAGCACCCTAAGCCCCTAATGATGCTTAGGGCATGTGCCAGAGAGTCACGGAAGGACCACATGGCCAGGGCTACTGTGAGCTGCCAATGATGGCCACTGAGAGGGCTTCTTTGGCAAATGGTGATGGTGGAGGCGACGGGGAGGTAGTGGAAGTGACAGGGGAAGTGGAGGTGCAGTGGGTGGCGGTGCAGCAGGTGGAGGTGATGGCGGCATTTTGGAGGATAAAAAGAAGGGAATTCTCCACGCACCAGGTCCAGTCTGAACCTGGATATGCCCTCACATGTTACAGTCCCTGCCTGTCCACTTTTGCCTCAGGTTTCGATGGAAGTAAGAGGGTAGGGGTCATTAGGTGACCAAGTCCCACTGAAAGGTCAGCACTCCATTCTTTCCCCCCATCAAGCAATCCTCAGGCCGGCTGCCCTACAGTCCTACTCCACCTGACCCCGTCTACCTGCAGAAGACATCGCCCCCCACAGGTGAAGGGCCCGAGCCTACAGGACGGGACCCACCTAACAGGCCAGCAGCAAGCCCAGGTCGCCCCCGTGCTTCTGCCAGAGTGGCTGTACCTCAGGGGTTCCAGCGGCCCCTCCTCGGGTTTGATTAGTCTGCTAGAGCAGCTCCCAGAGCTCACAGACGCGGTTTACCTGCTAGATCAGCGGCTTATTATGCAAGGATGCAACTCCGGAGCAGCCGGCTGGCAGAGACGCAGAGGGCGGGGTGTGGGGCAGGCACAGAGCTGCCCTGTCGTCTCCAGGGGGCCACTGTCCCTAATCTCCCGAGTCCAACACCCAAGCTCTGTAGACACTGTCCTTTCGGGCTTTACGGGGCGTCCCCACACAGGCCTGACGCACTGAATCCCTGCCCAGGGAGGCTGATTCGACCTCCAGGCCCTCCACCTCCTGGAGGTCAGTGGGACTGAGGGTCCCAGCCCTCGGGTGCCCACCCCCATCCCTGCGTGTGGGCTCAAGTCGGTCGTCAGCATAACAGAGGCCCTTTACTCCTCCAGGCAGGAGGGACTCCCTGAAGGTGTAAGAGCTCTGGGCCAGAACCGGGGACAGGGACCAAACCCCTTCGTACTGCACGTCACCCCGGCACACCGCCCAGCCCACTGACAGCCCTGGGCAGCCGAGCCTCCCGCTCCCGGTGGTGGAGGGGAGCAGCCGCCACCCCTGGTGGGTGTTCTCAGGGCCCGGCTGGAAGGTGCGGGAGGCCTGGTGCCCCCAGCGCCCCGAGGGCTGCCCTGGCTGGAAGTCCACGGGGCCCCCACAGGACGCGGCCTGGGCCCCCCTGGGGTGAAAGGCCCAGCGATTCCTCCCTTACGGCCTCGTGGTTCCTTCTGCCCCACGGTGACAGTAACAGCATTCGGTCCTGAGAAACCAGAAGTCTCCGTTCCCCCCACCCTCCCAGTCCCTCCAGGACTCAGTGAGCAGAGCCTCGTCCTCAGGCAGCCCCTGGTCTCCCTTGACCTTGGGGGTCCATCCAGTTCTCGGTTCCCACCCTGAGTCCCGGGCAACTCCCAGTGTGCCCACCAGAGGGCGCTCTGCGGCCGGGAAAGGATGTGGCGGTGGGACCCCGCTGAGCCTCAGGAATGGGGCGGGAGGGACAGACGCCCCGCAGGTCCCCTCTCCGAAATGGTGCCTGTTATGGGGTGGGATGGAGGAGGAGATGGCGGGGGCCCAGGAGGTGTCTGGCGGCACCCCCACCCCGCCAGGGGAGATGAGGCCCCCATGGGCGTAAGGACGGGTGGGAGGAATATTTGCATGCAGGGTCCCCGGGGGCTGAGGGCTGCGAGAGGGATGCAGCAGAGGGCACGCCGGCGAGGAAGGGGCGGGTGGACGGATGGCGCGTGGAGCGTCTATTCACCACCCATCCTCCCCTCCCCCACCCCCATGGACCCGGGTGCGCGGGAACCAGCCGGGGGCCCTGCTCTCAGGGCCCTTGGGGTGCGCCCACGACTGGGGCTGCGGGCCACAGGCCGTGCTCAGCCTTTTGAGGAAATGCCGAACTGTTGTCCGCAGAGACGGCCCCACTGACGCTCCACCAGCGAAGCGCCAGGGTTCCCGATTCTCCGGGTCCTCTCGCGTTAGTTTCCCTTTGTTTTCATCATCATCATTATTATTTTTGTTTGAGGCTGTTAGTGGGGCTGAAGTGGCTCCTGCCTTTTCGGGCCTGAATAATAACCTGCCTGTTCTTCCTCGGGAGCTCATGGTTGTGAAGAAGAGACCCTAACACCAACCTAAACGCCAAGTGGCAGGGCAGAGGTCCGAGGGGGGGTGCCGGGGAGAAGTCAGTGCTTCAAGGGAGTTCCAGAGGGCCTGCAGGAGAGGCGAGTTGGACAGCAGAGCAGGTGTGGGGTCTATGTGCTCCCGGCTGGGGGGGCACCCTGGCAGTGGTGGATGTGTGGATGGTCCCCCTTGATTGTGTGGTGGGGGGTGAGCCACACACACACTGCATCCCACGTACTTTACACACACCACATACACCCCACACACACACTGCTCCCACCCCCCACCACACACCCGCACACACCACACTCCACACACACGCACCACCTGCTCACACATGCCCTCAGTCTCAAGGACCGGGGACTGTGCCACCATCACAGCTCACTCATTCAGCAATATGTCAACCAACAAGGATTTTTTTTGAGGCCTGATATGTGCCAGGTTTTGTGCTAAAAGGTTCTGGAGATACCAAATAAGCAAGAAATTTAACACTTTCCTCTTGAAAAACAACAAAAAAGGAGCCAAGTCCAGCAGGAGAAACAGACCCAGCTGGAGCTGCACCCACCACCCCTCCCGGTGCTGCCAGAGAGCACGGCAGGCAGATCCCGGAGGGCTTCCCTGAGGCAGTGCCGCCTGGCTGCGTCTGGGCTGGGGCGTGAGCAGCCAGCAGGGAGGACTACCAGCATAGGGCCTGGGACCAGCAAGGCCTGGGTGTGGCTGGGCTGGGGGACTGAAGGGGCCAGCAGGCAGGGCCTGCTGCCTGGGAAGGAGCTGCATCCATGGCCGGCAAGCAGGAAGGGTGGGGAGGCCTGCCCTCTGCAGCAGCGGGGCTGGAATTGGGGCTCGGACCCCCAGCTCAGGCTCGGGGAGGGCAGCTCCCTGCAGACACTCAGCGGCTCCTCCCAGCAGGCTCAGGAGGCCGGCCTCCACAGGCCTGGTTCTGGGCCATCAGCCCGTCCCTAGGGGCCAGCAGGGCCAGGCAGAGGGCACAGCCAGTGGTAGGAAGCAGCTCAGGGGAGCCCAAACGCAAGGGCTGCTGGAGAGGGGCAGACCCTGAGGCTGCGATGTCCTAAAGGCCCCCCACCCCAGCAGGGTCCTAGGCCCCTCCTGAATGAGGCTGAGAGGAATCCCAGCGATTTCCCTGGTGGCGCCTCCTCTGGGAATCTGGCGCCCTAAATGGCAGCGCCTGGCCGGGCAGAGGGTTCACTCCAGGACACGCTGTCTTCCTGTGTGGCTGGGAGGGGGGGGCCGCCCTGGCCCGGGGCCACCCCTCCCCCGCCAGCCAGCTCATTGTCTGCCCTGCAGCCGGAAGCAGATCCTGCCCAGGGCAGGCGGAGCCGGCCGGGAACCCAGTCTCTGCAGAGGCCCTCCAGCCTGCACAGTGGGGCCGGGGGAGGGCAAGCCGCCCGGGCCTCTCAAAGGCCTCCCAGAACCTGAAGCCAGGAGGCTGGGCGAAGCAGGCAGCCCCCACTTCCCAGCACAGCCACCCCGACCAGGTCCCCGTCCCTGTCCTGTGGTCCACCCAACGCTCCCCACGGCCACCCAGTCACCCAGCTGGGGGTGACCGACCTATCACTGGCCCTACTGCAGATGGACGCCACCTCTCAGCAAAGACCTAATTTACAAGTGAAATGACTCCAGGATGTCCGTCTCCTCCCCAAAGAAAAATAATCCAGCCTTTAGGTTCCCACCAAGGCAGAGTAGCCACAGACGCCTCAGTTCCCGGCCCCCCAGGAATTCGGATCCTAGACTCCAGACACAGGGATCATTTAGGGGAGGTGTGGGGGGCATCAAACTTGGCGCCCTGTGCATGTCCCTGGCCCCCGTGGTGCCCACTGCGGGCTGCGGGATGCAGGGAGAAAAGCACCCAACCGGATCCTCCACCCCTCCGCCCCCAGCCATGGAGTCAACGGAGCACGGCCCCCCCGGAGCACCCCGGAGGGAAGATGCCAATGTATGGGGATATGGGTTTCATTTGTTCACAGCTGAGTTTGTATCTAGAGCTCTGGCTCTGGTCAACATGGTAAACTGAGTCATCTCTGTCCCTCTTCTTCTCCAGGGACGTCTGACTCCTACTGCACTACCACTAGGGTGCCCAGCCTCCAGCACCCTCTGTTCCATCAGGCATCCCCGAGGGGCCCTCCTCACAACCAGCCCCTCTGGGTCACCAACATCTCAGTCACTGGGCCCTGGGGACTCTGAAATTGTGGACCTGCTCTTGCGACCCCTCCAGGACCCTGGGACAGAGGGCACAGGCCAGCCTTGCCTGCCCCTCAGAGCCCAGCCTGTCCCCAGGGTCCTGAGCCCCTCAGGTCCAGCGCCCCTTCCCCTCAAGGCCTGCAGCAGTGCCAGGCCAGAGGCATTGGCTCATCATCTCCCCAGGGCCACTGTTTGGGATGCAAACTCATGTTGGCAGAGGCTCTGGCTTCTAGAATTTTCTTTTATTGTCTCAGCCAAGCTTTTCAAAGTCTTTTTTAAAGTCAAAAGCTGAGTACAACCTGTTATGCACCCCCACCCTGAGATACCGCCTTTCTCTCTGCTGCTGCCCAGTGCAGGGTGGGATGCTGATCCTGGGGAGAAAGGCGCATCCCCCACACCAGGCAAGGATGGCCATGCCCATTTGTCAGAGTTGTGGGGTCCAATTAAATGATAAGATCAGAGCCATGTGATCAGTGTGAGCATCTGAGAGCCAGGTACACACTCCTTGCATAACCTTCTATAGCTCCCCATTGCCTCCCTGAAAGCGTGGCATGCCTGAGCTTCTGGGATTTATTTCTCCCACCTGTTCCCTCCTTCCCAGACACAGGGAATCCTGCCTTCCAGCCTTTGCCAAAATAGGCTCCCGTTCACCATCCATCCATTCACAGGGCACCCTTAGCTCTTTGGCTTCAAAAAGGCCATTGATCCACGAGGCCTGACCTCTCCTCACAGCCTCCTTCCTATCTGCTCTCCCCTACCTACCTTTTCCTAGCTGACCCTGCTCAGCCTCAGGTCTTACCTCTGAGGTCCCCTCCTCCAGGCATCATCCCCTGATGGCCCCTACCTGTACCCAAGCTCTCGGCCTCCAAGATTTTTTCCATCACCCTGTCTCCTGGCTGGATTGTAGGTTCTTTGAACAGAGGCCTGGGGTGCCATCTGCGGAGTTCAACTGCTGAGAGGAGAGAGCTCAGTGGTGGGGGGTGATGGTACTTTGATATGCCTTCCTGATCCTGGCACTCAGGAGCCTGGGGGCCAAGCTGAAGGAGAAGATGAGCTGAGAATCAAAACAGGACGAGGAATAGAAATGACACAGGCGGCTACCACTGAATTTCTTCCTCATGGCCTTACAAAATGCACTGACCGCTGATGGAGCAGGCTTAGGCTGGGAGCAGTCTTGACACCGTCTGAGTAGAGCAGCTCCAGGCATGAGCTCCTGAGCTGCCCATAGACATACTTTCCACATCATTCAGGGGAGGTGGCATCTGAGAAGAAGGAAGGAAGGAGTCAGGGGCCAACTTGCCCAAAAAGAATTTGTGGGGTGCATCAAAGATGCCGCAGGACATGTATTTAAAAATGGAGGTGAAAGATGAAGGGAAAATGAGGGCAAGAAGATGGGTCTAAGTGAAGCTAGAGATGAGCTCACGGTTTGGGCTCAAAGCTCCCCAGCAGCAAAGGCAAAAAGGGAAAGCAGAGATTTACACAAACTACTGCTCTGTAAAGTTAGAAGGTGTCAGGTCAGTCCTGGGCTTCCCTCCAGAGGAAGGTGCCATGGGGTCAGTGTGGAATCTCCCTCCTTCCTATACCCATTCTGAGCAACAGCTTGGGCCCAACCTGGGCTGGGCTTGGGGGCTTCCAGGTAAAACCCAAATCAGGCTGCTAGGGCACAACGGCCCCCTTTTGCCAGGCTCTCAGCACATGCCGGTCACCATACATCACTTTTTCCTCACAACAGCCTGGCCTAGTGTCTGCCACTCCTTCAGCCGCACAAATAAGGACATGGAAGCACAGAAGCAAGCTGTCCGCCGGGGTAGGGCTGGTCCCTCTGTCCTTGGGGCGCCATCTCTCAGCTCTGTGCTCGGATTCCACTCTACAGCCCTGGTGCTCTCTCCTCTTGGGCTGACCCCATGACCCCATGACCCCATGAGGGGAACACAGCCTTGGGCCATGTCCTCGTCACCCGTCATCCCAGCCAAGTGTCCCTGGGTGCTGGGCCTGCACTGGAGGACTTGGCCACTACCTGACTCCCAGGCACCGCGATCTCTGTCCTCCCCACAGCCACTGCCCAGCCCAGGGCCTACCCCCTGCTTCCTGCAGACCAACAGGTGTGGAGCCCAGGAAGGCTGGAAGGTACATCATTCGGAGTGAAGAGAGAAACCACCCACAGAGGCTGCTCGGCAATGCCGGGTGCCAGCCTCCGCCTGGATGTTCGTGCCAGGTTGTGTGTGTTCTGCTGACATTGCTCCAGACGGAGAGGCTGACCACGGCTGGTTCATTCTGCTAGGGACTCCCTGGGGCCAGAACCTGGGCAGGGCGCAGAGAGAACACCTCATCTCTGCTCCACGAAGCTGGCACCTGGCTGGGAGCCTCTGCAGGCCCCCTCACCCTCGCTGCCGGTAGTTGGTGCCAGCTATCACCTGAGACCCCTGCACAAGTCCACCCCTCTCCAGCTGGGCTCTCAGAACTGTCATGCCTGGCACCCAACCTCACCCTTCCACCACATTCCACTTATGAGGCAGCGCTAGATGCACCCGAGCCGTGGGGACGGAGGCATGGCAAGCCTGGAAAGACCACAGAGCTCCACGCCTTTGCTCGGCTTCAGGCCGCCTTCTCTGGGCTTCTGTAACAGGAAACGCCGATGCCCTGGCCGCTCCAGACAGTTCCACCCGTCCCTACACCTGCGAAGGAACGAACATTCTACAGTCTTGTGTCTCTGTGGCCTTTGCTGGCCACTTCCCCTTTACCTCTCCACGTTCCCCTGGCTTCTGCTGGCCAAGGAGGCTGACCTAGGTGGAGGCTGGCCAGGGTGGAGACTGATCTGGGTAGAGGCTGACCCAGGTAGAGGCTGGCCAGGGTGGAGGCTGACCCGGGTGGAGATTGACCCAGGTAGATGCTGACCCAGGTGGAGGTTGACCTGGGTAGAGGCTGGCCAGGGTGGAGGCTGACCTGGGTGGAGGCTGACCTGGATGGGAGTATCTGCAGACTCCCTGTGCACAGACGTCTGCTTGGGCCCAGCCAGTGGGAGGCTCTGGCAGCAGACCCTGGTTCTGGGCAGAGAACATCCTCTGCCCCTTGCCCCTCAGGTCACCAGACCCCGGGACTGCTCCTTCCCTTACAACTTTCCTCAGCTCTGGCTACCCTGTGTCCCTTTATTAAGTGCTCCACAAGCAACCTAAACAGAAGGAGCTCCTGCTTCCTGCACTGGGGGCCTTGCCCAAGACTGAAACCCCTGAGAGAGGGAATGGTGCTCTGGGAGGGTGGCCCCAGGCCGGGGATCTCCACGGCGCAATGGCTGAGGGGCTGGCCTGCAGCCCTCCACTCGGTGGCTTGTCCCTTAAGCCTCCCACAGAGAAGCCCTGCTTTGGGAAGTCACTGCCCAGTGGTGGGGACAGGGCTGAGGGCTTTAACTCCAGAAACACCAGGCCCCAGGGGGGGAGCAGGCGCCAACGCAGACAGCTGAATAAACAGCCACGGTCATGTTTCCAGGCCCCCTGTAGCCTAGCTGCCCTGTGCACTGCAGGCCCTCCAAGGCCAAGAGTGGGGTGTACCCCTTGGTGGGTGTGGCAGTACGGAGTTCCCCCACCGCCCAGCTCCCACAGCAGGCGTCTCTGTCTGGTGGACAGCGGGAGGGAGGGAGAAAGGGGGATGGGGCCTTCAAACCCTGCATCCCAGGCCCAGCTCTGCCGCTCCTGCCCTGGGGCCCTCTGAACTTTCACTCCCCTCCCTCCCTGGCCTTGACATCTCCAGCTGCGGAATGGACTGAAATGTCCTGAAGGACTAACAGGGTCATGGGTATCAAAGGTGAAAGGCAATGGGAGTCAGTGGAGGTAGAGGTAGGGGCCAGGTAGGGGAAGCCTCGAGGGGCACGGTGGGGACTTGGACTGTCCCCAGGGTGCCTGTGCTGGAGCAGGGCCTGCTGGGAGTTTAAGGGACCGGCTGCAGTGGTGGCTGGTGGGCCGTGGAGGAGGGGAGGGAGGAAGCAGCGGCCGCGAGGGGCCGGGGCCAGGAGCTGCCACGAGGGCCGGGCCTTGGTGGGAAGCGGTCGGTGCTGGGATTTGGAGGGTGGGGTGGGCAGCTCCCCAGCAGTGTGGGAGCCAGGCCTGGTGGGTGGGATCAGCCTCACCGCCCTCTTTCCTCACATCCCTGGAATTCAGGGACCCCACATCCCAGGGCCCAAAGGGCTACATCATGAGAATGTACCTTTGAGAGGTCCTGGCCTTCGCCTTGGGGAGATAAGTTTTGATGTAACTCAAAAATTATAATGCCTCAGCTTTCCTAATTGTACCTAGCCTCACAGGGCCCCCAGGCCACAGGCACCTTCCCCTCCTACCTCAACATCCCTGGCCGGGGAAGGGGGTCTCAGGGACACAGGAGGGACGGGAGCCAGGGGCCTCCTGTCTGTACCAAGCCCCACGGGGCGAAGCTCACTTGGGTCAGCCCCTGGGGACACTGTGACCGTCTACCAAGGGGATGAAAGGACGTGCCCCAGGGCAAGCTCGGACTTTCTTGAGCCTGCCTGTGGGGCACCCACTGCTCCCTGCGCCCCTTGGCCTCTCGCCCTCCAGCTGAGACCTCCTTGTGTTCTGAGTATGGCGACAGGCTTCACGCCCCTCAGGGTCCTACCAGCCAAGCCTCCTGTCTTCAGTGAAGCACTCCCTCCTGCCTAGCCTGCCCCAGAGCCGTCACCAGCCAAGTGTCTGCTCTAGACTGGGAGACCACCCAGAGTAAGGCCACGTCTGCTCCCCTCCAAATCCCTAGTCTTGATCCGTCAAGTCAACGGCAGTATTACCTGAGATGTATCAGAGTTTGCTATGCACCGGGCACTCTGGTGGGTTCTGTGTCAGGTCTCTGTGGTCTGGGAATGAGCACATCACCACCTCTGCCACAGAGAGGTTGAGTGAGCTGCCCAGCAACACGCCTGGGTCAGTAGGGCCCTGGAGGGAGCTGGCAGCCTGGCTCAGAACACTGCATGTCGTGCCCAAGGATGCCAGGCAAGTGACTAAAGGGCCGGTGGCTGGGCCCAGCCCCACGTGTCTGTATGACATGACCACCGTGGGCCTTGTTACCTCTGCTTGATGTGAAGGCCTAGGTCACAGGACAGCAAGTTGGCTATACCTGGATTACCTGAGCGCAGCCCCTCCTTCCATGTCAAAGCATTTGGCAAGGGCTCCGCCCCCAGTGACCCGCCTCACGACCCCTACCTCCCATGCATCTGCTCATTCACGGGCAGCCTCCCAGGCTGCAGAGGCTGAGGGCAGGGCACACGAAATTGCTCTGGAGGGATAGCAACACTGGCCCCTTGCTGGGCCCCAGGGACCAGGTCCCACCCCAGCTGCCCCTCCCTGCCCCCTGCAGGGCCAGGCCAAGCCTCCCACCTGGTGGTCTTGCTGCTTATAGTCAAAGAGCACGACGGTGCCCATTCCCGTCTCCTTCCCAGTGGGCCACTTGGGGAGATGTGGGTGGGGGCTTGGGATATGCTCACCTGTGCCCCTGGGACCTCTGTGCTCCGGATGAGGGCCAGTGATGGATCCTGGCCCTGGCTCACCCCAGCTCTGTGTCTGGGCCTGGTCAAGTCCTCCCTCTACCTGGGCCTCAGTTGCAGCACCAGCAAAAGTTGACACTTAGGTTCCGTGGATGGTGGCTCTTCCCACTGTAAAATCATGTGGCTCTGCTGGGTCTGTGCCTCGTGCCCAGCCTGGTGCCAGCATCGTATCCACTAGGATGGGTGTTGGAACTGGGGGGCAGGGGTGGAGTCTTATGGAGGAGCTCGAGCATGCTTTGTGGGGGACAAGACAGTGAAAGGTGTCAGGTTAGACACCTGAGGAGGGAGCCCAGGTAAGCAAGCACCTGCAGGTGGGATCTGGACAGCACATTCTTGAGCCCCTTAGCTGACCCATCCGCCCTCTCACCCCACCTAGATGGTGCTGTTGGAAATGCGGGTCCCCAGAGGGCAGTTCACTAGAGCGACCATCATGTGGCTTGGGCAGATTGCTAGACCTCTCTGAGCCCGTCTCCCTCCCCTGCGAAAGCCCTCTGTGATTAGTACAGGACTGGGGAGTGGGGGCGGTGTCAGTCTCTGGCCGAGAGCTGGCACGTGACCAGGACTCAGCGAGTGCAGGGCCTGGGCCTGCAGGCTGAAGCCAGAGAGGGTGATGATGGCTCTGGGGTCTTCAGGTGTGGGCCCTGGCTCCCCTCTATCCTCAGGATCGCCGCACCGCTCCACACCTGCCCCTGCACCCAGGACCCCGGGACAGCATCCCAAGCACACATCTGCCAGGTCCCATGAATTGGGCCCTTCTCTTCCCCAGTCAGGTGACTACCCTGTCTCCACAGGACAGCGAACCCAGACTCCCCAGCCCTTCTCCCCTCCCACAGCCTCAAGCCCAGGGTAGCTGCTGAATAGAGTGAGGGGCACTTTCCACTTGAGGTGCATGGCTGCACACATCACCAGGCACGTCATCTCCCCGCAGGGCCCACCCACCGGCTCACTGACCCCCGGACCTCAGATTCCCCTTCCATAAAGGAGCAACCAAGACAATACCCTGCCTATGGGAGGACATATAGAGACAGTGAAGTGACACCGGTGATGCTAGCAGCCAGCACTCCAAGGGAGGGCACCTACGGCCTGTGGGTTCTCCTATCTGTGGGTGCCCCTGGGTATGTGGGTGCTTCAGCCCCATGGGTGCCAGGTTTTGGAGTGGGCTGCCATGTGTCACTGGGGCCACCAGGGGGCAGCAGAGGGGGAGCAGTGCTCGATGTCTGCCAGGAATCTTGCCCTCCCAGAGCAGGCGCTTTGTGCCCGGACAGACAGCAGGAGTGAGACGGAGGAGCCCCCAGCGGGGTCACATGGGGCCAGCAGAGGAGTCTGGGCTTGGATCCTGGCCCTGCCACTAACTTCCGCATGACTCGGGCCTGCCCTGCCCTCCTCTGTGCCCTGGGCCCTGAACTGCCATCTCTGGGTCTCTTCCAATGCGGAAATTAGAAGCAAGGCCCAGAGAGAGGCCCCCACACAGCTGCAGTCCTGGGCCAGCAGACCTGGGGGCTCCTGGCGTCCAGTTGAGGGCCTCCCCACCCCCAGCCTCCTGTCTGCAGACAGGGAAATTGAGGTACAGCCAGGAGCAGGGGCTTGGCCAACATCACACAACAGACTCGAGGCCGAGGCAGCTGGCTGGGCCCGCAGACCCTGAGGCCCACCCTGTTCCCTCTGCTCTGCACACCGCCAGGTTCCGAGTTCCCCCAAGAGCCGGGGCCAGCCAGGCCTCCTGCGGGACCCCACCTTGGAGCAAATGACCCTGCTCTGGCTCCCGGGCACTATTGAGTGCCGCCGGCAGGCCAAAGTTCCAATTCTTGGTCTCTTCTTCCACCTGGGAGCCTGGGGCTGCTGGGTCCTGCTGGGTCCTGCAGCCCAGCTGCCCAGCAGGGCCTGGCAGGGGTGAAGAGCATGTGGAGGGAGGTGAGTCATCCTCTGGGACACTTCCCTGCCAGTTCCCATCTCTCACCAGCTTCCAGCAGGTCCCACCTGCAGAGGAGCCTGGCAGGGAGCCCTGGGAAGGGAGAGGTACAGGGCTTTACAGCGACGGTGGGGGCCTGCCTTCTCGTGGGGCCAGGAGAGGCCCCAAGGGGGACGCCGGGTGGACAGCCCCAGCAGCCTTCCGCGCTCGCCAGCTCGGCATTTCCTCCTGGCTCTGGCACAGGAAGGCGGGCGGCCTGAGCTCTCTGCTCTGTGGCCGGAAGAGACGCGTGTTCCAGGAATGTGCAGCTCGGCAGGTTGGAGCAAGAACATCTTGTGGTTCCCAGACCTGATGCCCACCGCAGGGGCGTCCCTTGCCCCCAGGAGTCCATTGATTCCTGCTCTGATGCTGGGCATGGTGCACCCTCTCTGGGCCTCTGTGTCCCTGGGGGGCAGTGACACGGTGGCAGGGCGGGGTCTCTAAAGGTCACTGTGAGGCTGCAGGCCGAGGCCTGGCTGGGGACTGGGCAGGTTCAAGGCCAGGAGATGAGTAAATGCCTGGGGTCCCACAGCTGCCCCCGAGCAGAGCTGCCAGCGTTCCAGCCCAAGTCCTGCTCTGCCGCCCGGACCCCCTCGCCCCCACCCCAGCGGCATCAGGGTCGGCAGGGAGAGGAGGGCGCCGGCAGCCATGTTCTCACCGCGCTGGGGCCTGGCCAGCAGCGTTTCCCAGCGGCCCCCTCCCGCGCTCCGAGCTGCATTACCTCATCAGGAAGCCACTCCGGAAAGGAGCTGCCAAGCCCCTGGGAGTGGGAGTGAGAGGAGCCTTCCTCGGGCCCTCCTGGCAGCCTCGGGTGCCAGACGAGGGCTGGCGCCACACCTCCGGGGTCTGCCTGCCGAGCGACCACTGGGCTGGCAGCTGGCTTTTGTCAGCTTTTTGGGGTGACCAGGCCAGGCTGAAGCAGGCAGGCTGCATGGCACTGCCCATAGCCAGCTGGCTACCCAGTGGACAGAGGATTTATTTCAGGAGCTGGAACTGAATGGCTGGACAGGAAAAGTGGCCAGGTGCACACAAACAGCAGAGCCCTAGCCCAACCCCCACCCCCGGCCTCAGTTTCCCCTCAGTCCAGCATCCCTACCCCCTTAGTTCTTGCCCTCCCTCTCTGGTGGCCACAAGGAGCACTGGACAGAAGTGGGCACGTGACCATGTCCCCTGCTGCCTGCTGATGTAAACCAGAGGCCCAGCCGCCTGCAGCTGGCTCTGAAGGGGCCTTTCCGGGCCATGTGGTCGGGCCGAGGGGTGGGGAGCTGTGGGGACAGCCAAGGTGCCCGGGAGAGAGGAGGGGCTTTCTGCCCTGCTGAGGCAGGTCCTGAGGGATGAGGGAGGGTGTGGGGCAGATGAGGGGAGTGTTCACCCCCAGTCCCAGCCCTCCTGCCCCACTCAGATTCCAGAGAACCTCCCAGAGCCTCAGCTTTCTTGTGCATAAATGGGGCCAGCAAAGCCCACCCCCACCCCAGAGGATAGTTGAAAGGACTCTTGAAACCATGTAAAGAAAGAATAGGAGGCGCAGACAGACAGGCTCTTGGCAAGGGGGGTTGGGGGAGCTGTGGGCAAGACCTGTGCCACCTCCCCCTGGGCCAACTGCCAGTCTTCACACTGCGGGGCCCGAGGTCTATTCAGCGACTTCCCCGCTGACAAACCCTTTGCCCCATGTAAGTGAAACTGTCCTCCAGCTACACCTGACTTGACTGCACCTGTGTCCAAGCTCACCATGCCTTTTTTCAAACTCTGTCTGGAGAACTCCTATTCCTCCTGCAAAACTCCCAGTGAGATGCCCCCTCCTTTGAAGTTGCTCTGAGAATCACAAAAGAGCACACAGGTGTGAATACAGGCATGGCTCCACGGGGAGGCCGATCCCCTCACAGCTGTCCTCATTCTTGATTAAAAAGATCCAACCAAGGGCACACATGTGAGCAGAAAGTGCTGCTGGGCCTAGGAGTTAGCAGAAGGGTTTTCTGATTTGGGGTTTAAGTGCAGTCTTGGCAGATGGTAGAATTTTCAACGAGGAGAGGAGGAAATTGAAGGCTAGGATTAGGCGGCAGTGCAGCAGTTTTAAATGTGGCTGCAGATTCCTTGGTACTTCTCCCATTGAGAGGTGGGGGCAGGTCTGGAACTACTTCGACCACCGGAGTGTGGTGGCAGTGCTGCTGGGTGACTTCCGAGGCCGTCACCAAAGGCCACACGGCTTCTACCCTGGAATAGAGTCGCCATGTAAGAAGGAAGTTCAACCATCCTGAGCCCTCCATGCTGTGAGGAAGCCCAGGCCACACAGGGAGGCCCCAGGGCGGTGTGCTGGTGGACAGTCGAGCCTTCCCGTCATCCCAGCCAAGCACCACACACGTGAACGAAGAAGCCGCCCCACCAGCCTCTGGGCTTCCAGCTCTGCATCTGAGTTCTTCCAGGTGAGGCACCAGACATCACAGGGCAGAGAAGAGCTGTGCCCCGGTGCCCTCTCAGAATACCTGAACCACGGAATTCGTGAGTTGAATAAAATTGCTGTAGTTTTATGTTGCCATTTGGGGTCGGGGGTGGTTGTTATGACACTAGCCAACTAGAGCAGGTAGAAGCTCAGAATGTCTTGGCCCTTAAAGCCAGTCATGTGGCCGCATGCAGCAGGACTGTCCTAACCTGAACTGAGTCCCAGGAACAATCTCCCCCAATGCTCTTGGCTTTGGGGAGCTGCCCAGCTGATGTGTAACCAGCACTTAGGGAAGGGGCACCGAACGAATGAGTAGCATCCAGTCTCCTCACCACGACCTCATTCACAGGGCTGGCTGGCCCTGACTCCTTGCCCAGGCCTGGAAGGGTGTCCCTCCCACAAAACTCCCATGGGCCTTTGCAGCTTGCATAACTGTATAACCATGGATCCCAAAGCGCTGGGAGTTATCCAGGTTCTGTGTGGCACGTCTGTCCCCCTGTGCCTCAGCTTCCCACCCACAGAAGAGGGCGCTGCTCTCATAATCTCTGTGGTCCCTCTAGGCTCCTAATCAGCCTGACTGGGGTCAGTTAATCACTCAAATGTGTGTCTCACCTCAGATCCTCCTCCCCCATGACTCGGCCTCCCATGGAGGCAGGGACCATGACTGTAATCTCACCACCACATGCTCAGCACCTGGCTCTGGGGCTAGTCCAGAGGATAGACGTCACTGGGGTTTGCTGAATGAATGAATGGGTTAATAAGTAAATTAATGAAAGTACTCTTCCTGGGTTCTTTCATTCAATTTTCCTCACACAACAGGGGTTCCCCCATAGCAGCCCAAGAGTCTTTCCTTGCATGCCTCACATGATGGGAAGCTCACCACCTTTCAAGAAAGCCTATTTCATATCCAGGCAGCTCTGATCAGAGATCCTTTTCCTGAGTTGGCCTCTTTCTTGGGCCCCAAGAGTGAGTGGCTGGAGGAAGGAAGGAGCCCCTAGGACCATGGTCCTCAGAGCCTGCATCTTGTGAGCACTGGGAGCAGGTGAGGGGCCCCCACAGCGCTGGACACCCCTCGGCTCTCTGCACCAGCCCAGCTGAGGTCCCAGGGTGGGTGAGGCGGAGGCGCAGAGTGTGTTCTGCCTGGGCCCAGCTGGGACAAGGCCAGCACACCAGGAGGTCTGCAGAGACTAAGAAAGCAACTGGGCAGCAGAGAGCTGGGGCAGGACAGGTGGTCTGCGTTGTTTCCATGGTGTCCGTGCTTCAGCCTGCCCAGCCTGGCCTGGGAAAAACAAGCTGGGCACCGAGAAAGCTGTTCCTGTGACCACCCGGGACAAAGGCTGTGCTGTTTAGGCACTTGGGCAGCCAACAGGGGCCTGCCTGGCAGAATGTGGGTACAGACAAGGCCGGCGGGCTGCGCTGCCAGGCCCCGCAGCCCATCCCTTGGGCCCCTGGGGAATGAACTGTGACTGGGAGCAGGGAAGGGGGAGTATGGAGGGCTGGGGGCTCTGCCCCCCCACCCCCACCCCTGGGCACACAGTTCCCCTGCCAAGCATCTCAGGAGACTGGAGATAGCAGAAGCCCTTTAGGTAAAGGAAAGGATTGCCCCTCCATCCCTGGGTGAGGTGCCAAGAGACCAGGACCTCAGCAGCAACACACTGGGGGTCCCTCATCCTTCTCAGGGGCACCCCGAATAAGTGACGAAACACGGGCCCATGTGGGAAGCGGGATGAGGCTGGTGGGTGAATGCCCAAGCCAGAGCAACTTGGAGTGGGTTTGAGGAGATGGGGAGGGGCTCAGAGCAAGGGGTCTGCCCAACAGCAGCTCTCAGGCCTCCAGAAGCCCCCTGCCCTTCATCTGTGCCTCCACTGGGGCTGGTGGAGTTCTTGGCAGCCCCCGCCTGCCCTCCGCCCACAGGGGGCTGGACCACCCGCCTGCCCCAGCCTTCGGCCTGCCACAGTAAGGAAGGAAGGTGTGCTCTGGTCAGTCTGTATGGCAGTGTGGGCTCCCAGGGGGCCACCGGGCAGGCTCTGGGGCAGGACGTCAGTTAGGGTAGCCTGGGATCACCACTGTGGCTGGGAGGGGAAGGACGCCGGCAGGGCAGAGGCCTGGCCCTGCAGGAGCTCTGGAGCTAGAAGGCCCGGGGAGGCCATAATCTTGGGCCACCTGGTCTCTGCAGCTAGGGCGGGGCACTGTGTGACCTGGAGAGAGCCCCACAGTGGGGGAAGGGTGCTGCCTGGGAGTCCCCGGCCTGTCCAGGTGCCCCTCAAACTCAGCTTCCTGCAGCTGACTTCTTCCTGCCTGCCTCCTGCTCGGGTCTGGGTGAAGCTGTGCTTCCACGGTGCCAGCCTGGCGCTCACCCCCCTCCACTTGCACCTCTCCACCCTCAGCCCCACTGGGAACCTGACCACAGGATCCCCACCTCCACTCCCCAGGCAGAGCAACCTTTCCAAACAGCCTCTACCCCAGTCACCTCCACTCTCACCCAGCTCCGGCTGCCCACACAACCTGTATCCCTTGCCCACGCATTCCACTCGCCTCCACCGTTGCCACCTGACACCCTCCCTGCCCTTCCCTTGAGTCACCCCTACCTCTCAGCCCGGGTCTGGGGAGCCTTCCCTGGCCCTGGGCCCCAATTCAGCATTCTCAGCCTTTTACTGGCTCTGCGGCTGCAAAGAGCATAACTTACGTGGGCCCTGGGGCAGGGGCCGCGTCTCTGCTTCATGCCCGTCCCAGGGCCTCAGGCACAGCAGGCCCTCCGGGGTCATGCCGAGGCGGGAGAAGAAGCGGGGGAAGGGGCGGGAGGAGGGAGGGAAAGAGGGAGGGTGTAGGAGATGGGAACGAGTGAAGGGCATCACGGGGCGGCTGGAACAGGCTTTACCCCATGAAGGCCCCACGAGGGGCAAAGCCAGAGCTCGGGGGCCACGGAAGCAGCAGAATGTGTTTGAGCCCTGGGAGGACAAAGGGGCCGCCCTTCCCTCGGTCCCAGGAAAGGACACTCGGGGGCAGAGCTGGGGGGCTGCCCGGTGCCGGTGAACCCCTCAGGGACCCCTCGTCTCCCCCGCGGCAGCCCTGCTGAGTCAGCTTGAGTCAGCCCTGCCGCCCGCCCGCCCTCCTCGGGGGCATTTCTCAGTCTGTGTTCCCGGCACCCCCGCGCTGGCGGGACCTGCAGCCCCGGGCGCGCGGCCCGCGCCTCTGCTCAGCCAAGCTCTGTGCTGGAACTTGCACGTTTCTGAACTTAGATGTCCCTCCAGCCACCCTCCCACGGCGCTGCCACAGCCCATCAGATTGTCGCACAGATAAATCCGCATCCCAGGTGCTGGCGGGGCAGGGGCAGAAGGCGGTCCCCAGCGCTGGGGCAAGTCGCCGCCCCGCCCCCCGCTCCCAGGCATTCCGTCACCTTCCTGCCCCCAAACCCGTCCGCGTGAGTCCACGCCCTCCCCTCCGCGTCCCCACCCGCTCCTCCAGGCCCCGGCCCTTCCTCCGCCTCCTTGGCAACCAACCTGTCTCCCTCCCCTCCAGCACCAGTGCCCTCTAGCCTCTCCCCCATCGCCCGTGACGACACCCACCCGCAGGCACTGCCGCCTCTCCTCCTGTCCACTACCCCCCACCCCCGCACATCCCCCTACACCCTCCTCAGCTGCCTCACGGGGGCGTCCCCGCCCCCCACCTCAGCGGCTGTCACCAGGGTCGGTGACCAGCCCCATCTCACAACGCGGTGCAGCCAGCACACTGCCCTCTGGGAGGGTCTGGTCCTTGGGTCGGCCCCCACCCTGGCTGAGTGCCCCCTCGGCTGGGCTGGCCACCCTCCCAGTTGACCTCAGCCCCTCCCAGATTGCAAAGATGGCACCGGGCATTCTCCTTCCTGGCCTTCAGCCCCGCCCCAGCCCCTCCACTCTCCACTCGCCTCTGTGTCTGCACTGCCAGCTGCCCTGCGAGGACGCACTGGGAGCGTAAGGAGGAGAGGAACGAATGAACTCTGTCCCGGCAGGGAGCCTCCACTTGAAGCCAGGCCTTCCTGCCTCCAGCTTCCTGAGGGCCCACTAATCTCCATGGCAGAGGAAACCTGCACCCTCCTGGGATCTCAGATGCCCCCCAATGTCCCAGCCCACCCCATCTGGGCTTCCTGGAGCTCGGCCAGGGCACCAGAAACTTCTGAACCAGGGGCTGCCCCCATGACTTCGGACCTCTGCCTCACTCTTTGGAATGAGAAGACCAAACTTCTTCAGGACTTAGGCTGGAGGCAGATGTCAGCCCCCAGGGGTTTACTTCCGGACCCCAGCCAGATGCCCAAGTCACCTGGGCTTCTCAGTGCATCATCTCTGCTACCACTTAGACCCAAGGCCCTGTCCTGCCTCACCCGGGCCACCGCCGATGGCCTTACAGTCTCTTGTCCCCACCACCTAGCAGCCAGAGGATCATTGCCGGGCACTCAGACCTCATCTATAAATCTACCTTGGGTCAGACCCTCCCAGGCCCAGGCCCCTCTCCCCAGCAATGACCACAATTTCAGGCCAGTGGAAACCTGCTGTGAGTGAAAAATGACAAACTATCATTTTCATTTTACTTTCTCTTATTACTAATGAGGTCACTTCTCTGTTTAAAAACTTTGCTCGATTTAATTACATTTTTCTTCTTTCTTTTTACATACAGGAGCTCCTTTTACACTTACATATCATATATAATGAATTCAAATTCTTATAGACAAATGAATAATATTTAAAGAGGTTAAATCATGATTCTCATGCAAACAGAGTATGAACATTCCTAAGCTTTTACTTAACCATTAATTAACAAGGGAACCAGTAAGATGTGAAAAACAGTTCAAAGGAGAATTTGGAAGAGTCATGTATGGAGGTAATCAGGAATGTTGAATGAACTGCTAATAGGTGCAAAACTGGTTTATATTTTATAGGTCAACAAAATATACCGTTTAGGATTATCTTTACTGTAAGACAGAATTTAATTATACCGCAACTGTACAAAATTCATTTGCATTGCTATGGATGAGAATCATTTACCTTATAGTCAATTTTCTACAGGTTAACTTTTACTGTGTCAGAGCTGGTACTTAAAAACTTTATATACTACTCTTTGTTGTAGTCCTTTTATAGTTACAAAAAACTGGTAGTATAGTTAGTTATAAGGTTTTACAATTTTACAGCGTATTCTCTCTTGGATGTCCTAGAATGCCTTGACGATACACCTTGGTATGGAATATTGAGATGATTCTGTTCTTTCAGTTTTCCTGCTCGGCAGTCAGGAGACATTTCCAACCTGAGTACTTGCAGCTTCCTTCTGTTTAGTACATAACCAAGTATCAGTTCCCTTCCCTTCTCACTAATATCAGCTCTTGGGGCTCTTCCTGTGTGAATGAGGCAACCTCCAGATTTGTCCTCCTTGTTTCTTGATGAGAAGCCAGATTTAATTGCATCACAGTTCCCCCTCACAGAGCAATTCATTTTATTTTTCTCCAAACTTCTCAAGATGGTTGCTTTCCTCTGGCCTCAAGAGGTTTGACTATGCTTTACCTAGAAGTGATTTTACTTGGTTTACTCTGTTTGGGGTCTGTTGAGCTTCTTGGATTTGTAAGTTAATATTTTCTATTAATATTGAGAAGTTTCCAATGATTATTTCCTCAAAATTTTGTCTGCCCCAGTATCTCCCTCTCTTTCTGGGACTCCAATAACATGAATTTAGACCACTCAGTACTGTCTCCCAGGCATCTGAAGTTCTCTTTTCTCGAATCTTAGTTCTCTTTTTTCTCTGAGTCAAATACTTTCATCTGATTCATCTTCAGATTTACTGATCCTTTCTTCTGCCATCCCCAGAGTTGGAGCCCATCTAGTAAATTTAAAAATTTTTAATTATTGTCCTTTTCAATGCTAGAATTTCCATTAATAATTTCCACTGGTCTGTGGAGATTTCCCTATCTGTTTGCTCACTGATACCATATTTTCATTTAATTCCTTGGGCAGATTTTCTTCTCAGTCTTCTTTCATTCTTACAGTAGCTGCTTTGAAGCATGTGACTGCTGCTTCTGAAACCTGGGCCCACTCCATTCATATCTATTGACTTCTTCTGTGAGGCACACTTTCCTGTTTCTTTGATGGTCTAGTAATTTTGGGTTGAAAACTGGCTATTGGAGATAATACATTGTGGCAGCTCTGGAATCAAGAGCTGAGTCAGGGAAGCTCAGCAGGGGCCCAAGCATGCCAGGAATCATGGGTGTGGGAAGACAGGGGCAGGCCCAGAGTCCATCAGAAGGCTCACATTGCTGTTCCCTCTGCCCAGGCCAGTTTTCCTTACTAACTCTTTCTTACTGTGCTTGACTTGGCTTCGGAATCATCCTCTTAGGGAAGTTTTCCTAAGCATTCCGACCAGCAGGTTAGGACCCCTTGTTAAACATATACAAGTACTTTCTACAACTGCAGCAATTACAAACATGTTTGTATTTTCTTCATTCACGTCCTGCTCCCACACTCCACTGAAGATCAAGGACAAGGAGTATGTTGTTACCACATGCCTGGCACACAGAGGCACTCCACAGACATTTGTTTGATGAATGAATATTGCTCACTTTGCCTCCAGGGCTCTTTCCCTATTTGCTGTCTCACCAGCAACACACAAGAATGTTCATTAGTACTAGTACTTATAATCTTTTGTAAGTACTTTCTTTAATCTTTTTATAAGCTTTTCCAATCTAATAGCTGAAAAATTTATATTGGATTGAATAATTGAACCTTCGTAGATATAGTGGAAATCTGTCCTTTCCCTTCTGTAAGTTTCTTCCCCATATGCTCTGCAAATATTTTGTTGATTTGCAAGGGGATTTTTGTATATTGAGTTAGAACTCTTTTGTCTGGTATGTTTTTTCCCCAGTTTGTTATTTGCCTTTCAGCTCTACTTATACTGTTTTTTTTTCCCCATGTGGAATTTTATTTTTTTAGATAGAAAAACATCTCCATTATTTCCTTTATAGACCCTGATGTGGGTGTCATTGCTTAGGAAGATTTTTATCTACCTGAAAATTATGTAAGTAATTATATTTTCTTCCAGTGTATTTATGGTTTCTTTTTTTTTTTACCTTAAGATTCTTAATCCATCTCAAGTTTATTTTAGTGCAAAAAGAGAGATATGGATTTAATGTCATGTCATTTTTCAGAATGGTTGCCAATTTCTCCAGGAATGATTTCTTAAAAAATGTACACCTAAAGAGGGACACTTGCAACCCACACCTTCATTTCTTCCTAGGTTTTCTATTTTGGTTATTGATCCACACACTTCAATTCTGATCCCATGCTTTTTTTGAAAATGTTTGCTTTACACTACATTTTACTGATGTTGAAATCGACTTGAAATTATTTATTTATTCTGCTAATATTTATTGAGTTCCAACTTTGAATCTGACTCCGTTGTAGGTGCTGAAGATAAAGCAATGGCCAATGCAGACAAGAATTCTGTTTTCATGGCACTTACATTCTATTCAGACATCCATTGCTCATCCCTTCAAAATCTGGTGAACAGAAGGTAGGAGATAAACTCAGACATGGTACTATGTCCCCAATATTAAGAATGCACTAGTCCAGAAACCAGGGGGCATACACAGGCCCAAAAAGTAGGACTGACTCTTCTGCCATCCTCACAACTGTAGGTTTTGCTGGATTCGAGGTCTTGGTTCCCACAGAGGGGGGTTCTTCTGCCAGGGAACAAACTAAGAATTCCACTGATCTTGAGGCCTCTGATGATTGTTCCCTTTGCTAGCTCGTCAGTTCCCTCGTGCTAGTATACCAACAGGCAAAAAAACTATCATCCTACTGACAGGGTAACGGACGCTGATCTTCAGGAAGACCAAGGTTTGGGGATGGGAAGAGTACTTCTCAGAACTGGAGGATTCATTGGGTGCCTATTGTTGCTTCCAAGATGAGTAGGCAATAGCAGTGACTGCAGCCAGCAAGGAGGTGCCACCAAGGGCCTGGGTCCCTCAGAGAAAAGGGCTAGGTCCCCTTCCCAGCCAGGCACACTAGACCAGTTGAGATGCTTATGTGGAATCTGTGGTGGAGGACAGAGGGGATGGGTAGCAATCCCAGCCTCAGACTAGCTGCAGTAGTGGAGGCCGTACCTTGCCCCACTAATAATCTTCCTTTAAAAATGTGTAAAGCTTGCTGCCCGCCACCAACTTGAAGGGAACTCTGTGGCAGATTAGACCTCATCAAAGACACAAGCAACATTGAGGGATGCAAGGGGTAGACTGTATTGGACACCTCTTGTGCCCCATTTCAGAATCCTCTCAACCCCACCCCCCACTGCGACCAATTCACAGAACTTTGGTGAGCTTTGCACAGGTGAGAATGGATGGCACCTTAACCTTGGGTCCGGGCTGAACAGCCCTTGTTTCCTGCCCTGGTGCCTCTCTGAGAGTGTGTCTCAGCCCACCTGGGGGAACCCACTCTGCACTCACAGTCACAGCCCAGAAGGGCCAGAAGGCCATGGTCCTGGGGCCATCCCCGACCAAGGGTGATAGAAGCTGGTGGATAAAGTCTTCCCCCTTTTATGCCCTTAGACAGTTCTAAGGTGTATTTCATAGGTACCCCAGGAGTTCCCACAGGATCAAGTACCAGTCCGCACTAGCAGAGATCACCTGATAAAGCTCTCCTTGCTGGTTTCCACTAGGATCTCCTTTCCACTGCGCGACCTGCAGGCAAGCCTTGTCTCAGGCTCTGCTTTCACAGAAACCGGCATAAGGCACATGCCCTTGTGCAGACACATGACCAAAATCAAGCTCACCAGTTAAATGGATATAATGAGTGCCATGAGCGCTTGTTAACAGAGTGCTGGACTGGCATTGTGACTCTAGGTCTATGCTGCCCAGTATGGTAGCCGCTAGCCACATGTGACTATTTAAATTTAGATTTGAATTAATTAAAGTGAAGTAAAATTTAAAATTCAGCTCCTCAGCAGCCTTGGCCACAGTTCGTGCTCAGTCCTCACCTGTGCTAGTGGCTAGTGGCTACTGTACAGGTCACTTCAGAGACAGAACATTCTGGCAGGAAGTCCTGTTGGACAATGTTGTTCTGGATTATGTGCTCAACACCTGCCATTCTGTACAAGATTGTAGGTTGGAAAATGACAGACTCAGTATGCATTTGGTTTTACTCTGTTTCCAGCAACCAGAACAGCGACTAGCACAGAAGCAAATACTGATTTGGTTGAGAGGGAGGGAGGGGGAGAGGGAGGGAGGGAGGTGGACAGAGAGAGGGAGGGGGAGAGGAAGGGGGAAAGAAGGAGGGGGAGGGGGAGGGGGAGGGGAGCAAGGGAGAGTAGGGGAGGAAGGGGAGGGGGGAGAGAAGGAGGGGGAGGGGAGGGGAGCGAGGGAGGGAGAGTGGGGGAGGAAGGGGAGGGGGGAGAGAAGGAGGGGGAGGGGAGGGGAGCGAGGGAGGGAGAGTGGGGGAGGAAGGGGAGGGGGAGAGAAGGAGGGGAGGGGAGGGGAGCGAGGGAGGGAGAGTGGGGGAGGAAGGGGAGGGGAGGGGGAGAGAAGGAGGGGGAGGGGAGAGAGGGGGAGGGGAGGGGGAGGGGAGGGGAGGGGGAAGGGGAGGGAGAGGATGCCAGCCTCGCTGTGGGCCCAGAGGGCCCTGCTCTGTCCTGCCAGCTGAAGGAGACCCAAAGCCTGCCTTTGCTGCTTCCCCTGCGGCCCTCCTGCCCCTCGGGGCGCTTCGCACTTCCGTGTCTGAGTCCGTCTGTCCCGTAGGGTCTGGGCCCGATCTCCCAGCGGGCGGCACTGAGCAGCCCTGCCTGGCAAGTCTTGCCTGGCCTCTGCCCGTGAGTTCTGGAGACCCGGGCCCTTTCCTCCAGCTCGCAGCTCATTCCACGCAGCTCAGTGTGGGACCTCCGGCCAGGGGACAAAAAGGAATGAAACCGACGGGGTCCACGGTGGTCTGACATTGAACGGGAGAATGAATGAATGGGGTGAGCATCAGGCAAATGCTGGCATTTCCTGAGCACTTATTACGTGCCAGGTACCATGCGGCATGCCATCTGATCTCACAGAGGAGGACACTGAGGTGCGGAGGTCAAGGAGCCTGTCTGAGGGCACAGGGCCAGTGGGCAGCACGTCGGGGCGAAGCCCAGGCGGGCCCAGCACAGGCCTGCTGGCGTCTGCGCGCCCAGGACGGCGGCAGAAGGGCTCTGCGGGGCCCGAGCCAGGGCTCGGCTTCCTTTGCGCCCCCCACCTGGGTTTGAGGGGCTGTGATCCAGGCGCCACCTCGGCCGGCCACCCGTCCTGCCATGCCAGGCTGAAGGGTGGCAGCGGCTCACGAAGGGGGTCCTCAGCCCTCGGCTGCAGGCCCTGCCCACAACAGCAGCCCGCAAAGCCCCTCGCTAATTGCCCCTCGGGGGACGTGACCTAGCTCCTCCGCAGGGCTCTGTGGGGGCCCCACCATGTCCCAGGTGCTCGCAAGGAGCCAGGATGGAAAATATGACTCGCTTCTTCCCTCAGTGTGGGATTGCTTTTCCATTGCTAATTTCTAAGGAATCCGGTGAAGTAGTGGAAAGACCTAGCAGGCGGGAGATCTGCTTCTCTCCCGGGCGTCTTGGCCTTAGAGGAGCACCCCCAGGGCCTCAGTCTCCCCTTCGCCTGGTCAGAAACCAGGGGCTGAGATGCCCGGGTCCCCATCCAGTTCTGACTCGCTAAGATGCCCAGGGGTCCGTGCGGCCGAGGCGTTTTAAGGGCAGCAGCCGGCAGACATCTGGGGCTTACAGCCTTTCCGGGTTTTGTTTGTTGTCAAATGTGTATTTGGGAGTAAGGACCAGTCAACCATGACCTATCAATTTTACTTCAGAAATCACATTTTACTATCAGGTAAGCTACAAAGGACTCGAGAATTCAAAATGAGCTCCCGTCCCCAGCCACCCTCCAGAGGTCTCCACTTTGTCCCTACAACTGAGGACGTGGCAGGTGCACCCTCTTACCCTCTGACCCTGGGACTACTTGTCGGGCTTGCTTTCATCTTCACCTAAAGGTTTGTACCACTGCGATTGCCATTTTGCAGCCATTCTACCACCCGGCCAGAATCAAACCCACCCTGTGCCATCACTTTCTCCCAGAAGCCCTCCCTGACCCCCCAAGTCCTACCCAGGCGCCCTGCCAGGGACCCTCCAGCCGTGTGGACAGTGCGGCCCAACGCGTGTCCTGCTGAGGACAGCGGCAGCCCTGGCCCCTAGCACCATGCCCCATGGTGCTTGCTGCCTGGATTGTTCGGGATCGAGGCAGGGTGCCCGCTTCCAAGGCCAGAATCAAATGGCCGCCTCCAGTGCTTCAGGGCACTCTTCCTCCCTGGCACACCCACACCTGAACGATGCTGGGGCTGGGAAATCTGCTTTGCTCTGAGGGAAGGAGCGACCCACCCCAAGGCAAGTTTTTCTCACCTCCCCCATCTCTATTTCCTGCCCTGACATTTCCCTTAGCCAGACTGGCTTTTATATTTTATTTTTATTTTGGTGTTTCTGGTCCTGCTGGCCACCCATGAGGCACAGTGTATAAATGCAAAGATGCAGGAAAATTTGCCTGAGGGAGGGATTTCCCTACCGTGCATCTTAGCATCCTTGGCCTGTTAGAGCGCTTGCTCCACCTGGAGTGCTCTCCACTCGTCCTCCCCGAGGCTCAGCTCCTGCGGCCTCCTCCCAGGGCCAGCCTGGACCCCTCTATCACCTCTTCTGCCCTTCCACTCACCGCGTCCACTGCTGCCAGGGCTGCTGCCCTCACTACACCAGTCATCGGCTTCCTTACCCCTCCCTCCCCACCCCTCTTGCCTCCAGCAGTCTCTGGCTCTCCAAAGACAAGACAGGGTCTCCTACCCTTCATATAAGTGTGTGTAGGAGGGTCTGCCCCAGTGTCCAGCCTAAAGGGGAGGCTGGTGGGTGAGTCGGTGATATGAGTATCCTCCATGGAGTTGCTTTTGTCAGGCTTGCCTGCTTTCTCACCGACCACCTCTGTGAACATACCCCACCCTAAAAGGTTTTGTTTGTTGTCAAATGTGTATTTGCAAGTGTGCTGGTGATTGCCCAAACCAGATAACTCCGTATGTCAGACATGCCGGTGCACACCTGAGCTGGATAACACCACATGTGGACTGTCCCCCTTTATCTTCGATCCCTGAATGGATGAGCTGGACTATATGAGGGACCACACACAGAGCCCCTGTGGCAAGCTCGTCCCCGAGGTCCCTGACACCGGCCCACAGGTGTGTGCTCCGGGGCGGGCTCCTGCTCATCCGCCTGTGCTCCTGCGCCATCATGGACGCACCACTCCACTGGAACTGTCTCTACTGCATCGTTCTCCCCTGGGACAGATGAGAGGCTGATTGGGACAACCAGGACCCTGAACCATCCATCGTGACCAGTATGAGATGTACTGATCCGTGATATGTGTGATTTTTAGATATGCTTGATCCCCCCTTTGAGTGTTGTGTGAAAGGAAACTGCAGAATAAACCATGTGATTCATGCAGCCGTAAGGGTGTTAAGTTCATTACTCCATCGCCCTGCAGATCCACACTTCCTGACCCACTCACATAAGTCGGCCGCTTGAAACCGATAATGGCAGCCTGTTCGGGAGCCCAGGTTCACCTGAAGAACGCGGGCCTGTGCTGTTGCCATCCTGTAAAAAGTGATCCTACTTAACTCCTTTATATCTAAGAATGTTGAAGAATCTTTTGATCCTATCTACAACATCCTCTTTTAACACCTGGGGAAACTGAGGCCCAGAGAGGGAGTGTCCTTGCCCAGGTTCACCTCCTCTGAACTGGTCATCCCTGTTCTGAGCCCTCTGTGGCAGAACTGAGCCCCCCAAGACCCTAGTGGGAATGGAGGCATGTTGCACTTTCTGAACACATGCATGCACATATAGGGGCCTCCCTCACACCTGCGCAGCTTTGTGGACCCCCAAGGACCGACCCTCATACCCGCTGCCTCTACGAGATTGGCAAGCAGACACCAGACCCCTTATCAGATGAGGACACTGAGTCCCACGTGGACATATGACTGGTCACCAGCCAGCTTCAGGGCTGGGACATCTGGCTCTGCCCTGGGCCTCTGTCTCCTCCAGTCAGTGTGTCCAATTCAAATCAATAGAAGGTGCTAGAATATCCTGGTCATGCTCAAGTGCATAAAAACCAGCTTCCTACACAGCATATGTGTTTTCTGAGGGTCTGCTTCTTGCCTACTTAGTCACATAGTAAGGACAATAGCCAGGCCAGTAAGGACAGACGGTGCAGAGCCCACGTTTAGGTCTGGCGCAAACCTTTGGATTCAATTTAGCAACCTGCAATCGAGCAACTTAGGGAGAGGTCCCCCGCCCTTCCTCTCTGAGCAGCTACTTACGGGACTGGCATCCCCTGTTGACAAGCTGCTCTCCCTGTGATGGAGACACCTGGGCCAACAGGGGGGCAATTCAGTCAAGAACAATACTGCTCAGTCTTTAAAGGGGAGTATCAATGACAAAAGGAAACGCTTACGCCCTGTGACCAAGGCGAGATGCTGAATTTTAAGGGTTCACGCTGGGCAGGGAGAAGAATGCGCCCCAAGGAGAGAGAAGAGGGCAGGAGTCCACCCGCTGGCACAGGTTCTCCGGGTCAGGCGGTTATTGGAGCGACCTTTTTTCTGTCGCGGATCATTTAGAGGATATAAAAACTAAAAGGAGTAAAAGAAGGAAAAGATGGGGCAGGAGGGAGGGCACACAGTCACCTGAAAGCCCACGATCCATGGGACGCCCGCAGAGGCCGGCGGGCGGGCTGGGTGCGCAGGCCGCGCGCCCGGCCGGCCGGGGAACCCGCATTGGCATTCGCGCCGCGCCGCCCTGCGCGTCCGCGCCGTTCCCAGCCTGCGGCGCCGCGCGGGGACAGTGGCGCATTGTTCGCCGGGACACCCCGGGCGGCGCAGCGCCCTCGGGGCTTGGCGCGGCCCTGCCGCGATTTGCATGCGCTCCAGTCACAAAGGTTCAAGGTCAGGAGCTCCGGGCGGCCCAGCCCCGCCCGGCCCAGGCGCTATTCTTCGCCCGGCGGCGGGAATTCCTCGCCGCCCGCGCCCGGGCCGCCCCTGCGCGTGAATGGCCGAGCGCCGCCGCCGTCTGAGGCGCTTTGTGTCTCGGTCTGGCCAGCTGGGCACGCGAGGGACGTGCCAGCTCGGCCGGCGGCGCCCCCGCGCCAGCGCCCCTCGCCCATGCTAATCAGCTGGCAGCGCGTCTGGGCGGGCGGCCGGGCTGCCACCAAAGCCCCTGCCAGGTGCCCTCCACCCCACGGCACCTCCGACCCTCCTACCAGGAGACCCTCCTCTCCAGCTGCTAGGCGTCCCCTGGCCCTGTGGGAACGGTAGGGCCACCGTGGGGAGTGGATGGCTGGGGAGCGCAGGCCTGGGACCCGGACCCTGCTCCGACAGGAGTCTGCGCAGAGCCTGGGGCAGGCTGCCCCCAGGGTCCCCCGAGGCCCCGCTGGAACTGGGGGTCTTCTGCAAGGCTGCTGCTGGGAATGTGGCTGTTGGAAGGCCTTCCCCACCCGCCAGTCTGCTGGTCTCAGCAGCCCTCCAGCCTGGCAGCCTGGGGACATTCACCCTTTGCCTGAGCCTGGGGTGCCCTCTGAGCCCACAGTGTAGCTCTAGGAGCTGTCCACATGAGCCCTGTCATAGCACAGCAACGTTATGATGAGTCCCCATCAAGGCCCTGGTTGATGTGTTAGTTGTCACCCACCGTACTAGGGGCTTCTTGAAGGCAGGAGCTCCTCCATCCCTCAGCACGGTAGCACCCACGGCATATTTATTATCTTGCTAATTAGGTGGATGGGTGCCAGCCAGTGTGGGTTACACTGCAGTGGTGGATGGGGACAGGCTGTGGCATTTGGTACCTTCAGTACTTGGAAAGAGGCAGAGTCCTTCTTAGGAGGTGGGAGAGGGCCTCTCTTGGGCCTCTGAGCCCCACTTCCCTCAGGAGTGTCCCCACCTATGACCCTCTGGAGAGGCTGGGAAGTTGTCTTGCTGCAGAAGGCCGGGAGCTGGTACCCACTGCCCCGCTGGGGTGCCTGAAGGTCTAAAGGCTTGTGCTCTCGAACTAGGGAGCCCCGGGTGTGAGGCTGCCAAGGCCTTCACTTCCGGCAGCGTCTGTCATGGCAGCTGTGTGAAGCCAGCAGTCCCACCAGGAACCAAAGGACCTCATAGTTGGGGGCATCATGCACTGGGGTGCATTTCGGGGGGTTTCCAGCAGCAGCCAGGGCTGAGCCAGGCCTCACAGCTACTCCACCCCACCCAGTCCCAGGCCCAGGAAGGAGGGCACCAGCCCCAGACAGACCCTCCCAGGCAGAGGCCGGCTTAGGGAGTCAGATAGTAGGCTCTGGTCCTTTCCCCAGCATCTCTCACTGGACGCCCCAGGCAGTCCCTCCTTCCCTAGAGGCTTGTCTATGAAATGGGCATACTTCTATTTTCCTCACTGCTCTGAGAATAATTCAGGACCCTGGTATTGCACTCACTAAGCTCCTGTCTGTCTCTCTAGCTTCAATCTCCCATGTGTCCCTGTTGCCTTCTCTGCTCAGCCATCCCGCTACCAGCTGGTTTTCAACCCTGGCACACCTTCTTCAGCCTGCCCCTCCTGCCCCACTCCTATCTGCCCCTTGCCAATCAGCAAAGCCTGTAGTGTTTGGTTTAGATGCCACCTCCTCCAGGAAGCTGCCCCTTCCCTCATTTCTGCCTCTCTCTTCCCACCTGCCTACACTTTCTATGCCTTCTAAGGAAAGTGGCTGCAAAACTGCGGGCAGTAGGGAGCCACTGCAGACTTTAAACAGTGACCATGCAGAAAGGGGTTCCAGACATCTGGAATTCATAGACTGATCAAATTTCAAAGGAAATATTGCAGATGTACTGAAGATTGCCAACTTTCTATTTTCCATGTTGTGACCTTTAGAACAGTAATTAATTATAATTTCCTTTCTTGAGAGGATAGTTTTAAGCCACAAAAAGTAGGAAGACAATCTCAAGATAAAGGCCATTTCTTCATGCTGAGCACACATGGTGTTTAACTTGCCATGTCATTGTCATACTTGTCATTTCACCCTGGCGGTTGCCAGCATGGTCATGGCTGGGCCCTCGCAGGGGTGGGTCCCCCTCGTGCACCCCTTCCTCTCTGGACCGCAGCTTTCCTGGCCCCACTGGACTAGATGGGTCTCCAGATGGGTCCCCTGGGGCTACTGGAACCCTCTGACCTAGAGGTGCTCAGAGGACAACCTGGGTACCCAGCCGGTCAATGTGATGAAACCCCAGCCACAATGAGGGTCCATGGAGGTGGCCTGCAGCGGTGACATAGGTCTCTCAGCTTAGATGGAAGAATGTTTATGAGGACAGAGAAGAAAGACAATGCACAGATGCCTTGCTGTCTGCCTGTCCCCGTGGTGTGAGACAAGTAACATGCAGATATGAGCAGTGCGGGTATCAAATGCGCACCTGGGCCTTCCTGCCACAGGACAACGGGCTCTAACCACTCCAGGAGCAGTGGGGACAGGGCCAGCACGAGTGAAGTGTCTGTGCTGTACCTTTCTGAGTGTTCTAGAAGGAGATTCATCCTCACTTCCAAGGGCAGGCGCTACCATGGACATTGGCTGATTAGAGGGTGGGCACCATCGGTAATTAACACTGAAATCCTGTGTGTGATCGCTGAGGGCAGCTTGGCATTGAAGAGCAAGCAGCTGAGGCCCAGAGGGGGACAACTCTTGCCTGAAGTTACACAGCAGTGTTTGGCCAGAAAAACAATTGCTTTCCTGGGTGACATGAAAGTGAGTGTTGTGTCCAGCTTTCCTTTGCTTTTTCATCCCTGTTTGTCAAGAACAATTTCAAGCTTTCCTGTTTGCAGATGATTGTGTGAAATTGAATGGTCTGAGTGAATTTCCAGCCAGCACTGCTCACGCTGTGTGTTGGTGCTCATTGCTCGCTTTTCCTGGCTGTGCCATCCTGGACTTGCTCCCCCAACTGGACATGACTTGACACCAGCCCCTGGCCCTGGGCCTAGCACTGGGGACACTGACGACACAAATCCTTACTCTCCAGAAACCCATGGCCTGATGCAGCTCTGCGACAAGGCTGAGGAGCTTGTTATCAAAGGCCAGGAGGCTGGGCACCATAGGAGGAGCTTGTCATAGCTCCTGGGTCTGTCTGGAAAGCTTCCTGGAGGAGGCAGTAGCCGAGGTTACCTGGCAGGAGGTCCATGCTGAATGTTAACAACTATTGTTACAGTAGGAGTAAGGGGTGGAGAAGCTAAACCGGCAACTTGGGAGGGAAGAACATCCCCTTGAGAGGGAAGAGCTGTTGGGAAAGGCAGGCGTTCTCTATGGCGGGGGCAGGGGAGGCCACGAAGGGGAGAGAGTGGGAGACGAGGCTGGAGAGAGAAGTGGGGCACCACCCTGCTGTGAAACACCACAATGTTCTAAGGGCAGGGACAGGACTGTGTGTGGGGAGCCGTGTGCAGCCCCACTGGAGGAGGTAGGCAGCGGTTAGGAGGCAGCTGCTCGGAAGAGGGGGGGTTGTGGCCCTGGGGAGAGAGGAGAGGCTGATTCCAGGGGCTTCAGAAAAAGCATGGCCAGGACTTTGTATCTCTAGAGTCCCTGCTGGCCTTGCACATAACCAGGATGGACAGATGGGCACGGGGTGCTCCATGCCAGCCCCAGGTTTGTGGCTGAGCCCCGATGTGACTAGGCCCAGAGCAATGGCCACCAGAGGGTCATATAAAAGACACCCTGTGCTGCAGGGTGGGGACTGATGGAGGATGACTGGCGGGAGGGGGCACCTGGTGCTGAAAACTTGACACAGGATTCCTGCTTCACAGCCGGGGTGTGTCCAAAACTGTTGGCTCTACAATGACGGATGCCACTTTCCGTGCCGCACGGAAGAGCCAGGTGAGCCTGGTGGAATGTGGCAGTGCCTTCCACACCCTGAGCCTGAGAAATGGTCCAGGCAATACCAACAATGCCTGCAAACAAGCTATGAAAACTACTCAGTGGCCCCTGGGGGCAAGTAGAAGTCGGACCTTCCCCAGAGGTACCATGGGTCCAGGGCCATTGCCCCTGCAGAGCTCAGAGCCCAGGTCTTCCCCGGCCCAACTGTCCTTGGGATTGTTCAACAAAGGCAAAAAGACGGGGGCCCACAGAGGGCCCACCCTGGAACACTGATATTCCTGTTCGACAGGTGTCCTGCCTGGTGGGACTAAGGCACCGCTACACCAAAGATATACCCGCATGCTCTCTCACGCTGCTGCTGCTAGAATAATCTGTTCACCCTTCCTGGAGGGCAATTGGTAGGTTATTTAAGAGCCTTTAAAAAGCAAATCCTCTGAATTTACAGTGAGTCTCCTAGGAATACCTAAAGGAACGACTGGAGATGTGCAAGAAGGCTGTCATTCACTGTGGCACATCTGTAAGTGGCCTGGACGACCAACAATGAGAATTAGGCTCAGAAGCTATGCATGGGACATCTGAACAACAGGCCACTCTGCAAACATTAAAAAGTGGGCTATAGAAACACATTTAAAGGTAAATTGTTCATTGACCATTAGTGAAAATGCTGATTATAAAATATATGACCACAGTGATCTTTAGGTAGGTATAATGAACAGGGGAGAAAGGCAGGTCAAATACACTTGCAAATACCAACTGTGGTTTGGGAGTCTATGTATTTGCTATTTTTTCATGGGTGCTTTTCTGTGTTTGCAAAATTGCATGTTTGCAATCAAGACGAAGAGAGTTTGTGTGTGTGTGTGTGTATGTGTATGTGTGTTTCAATGGCCCAGAAAGAAAAGAACAAGTTCAAATTAAGATCCATATGACTCGCTGCTTCCCCCAAAGTTTTTCTCTCCCAGCTTGGAAATTATTACAGAAAATGCTGGTTGTGTAAGGCCTGGCTTCGTACTTGTTTCCCCAGAACAGAGCTCCCCAGATGGGCTGTCCCCAACTATCTGAGCAGGGTTACCCATGAGGAGCTTTCTACACATGGAAGCCTTTCCCACCCAGGCATTCTTGGAACCAGAATCTAGGAGAGATATTCACCCCCTCTGCCAGAAAAGTCTTTTTTTGTGTATATATGTAACATAAAATATACCATTTACTATTTCAGTGACATTAAGCACATTCATTGTTGTGTAACCATCACCACCATCCATCTACAGAACTTTCCATCATCACAAACGGAAACTCTGTCCCCATTAAATAACTCCTAGTTCTCACCCCACCCCCAGCCCCAGGTAACCACTCTTCTACTTTTTCTCTGTGAATATGAATTTGACCAATCTAGATACCTCATATAATTCATATAATATGAATTATACAATACTTGTACTTTTGTGTCTGGCTTATTTCACTTAGCAGATATTTTCAAGAGTCATCCACGTTGTATGTAGCATGTGTCAGAATTTCATTCATTTTTAAGGCTGAATAATATTCCAGTGTATGTACAGACCAGATTTTGTTTATCCTTTTATCTGTTTATGGATATTGGGTTGTTTCCATCTTTTGTCTATTGTGAATAATGTTGCGATGAACATAAGTGTGTAACTATCTGCTAAAGTCCCTGCTTTCAATTCTCTTGGGTACCTAAGAGTGGAATTTCTGGATCACATGGTAATTCTATGTTTAATTTTTTCAAAAAGAACTGCCATACTGTTTCCCACAGCAGCTGGCACCATTTTACATTCCCACTAGCAACGCATGAGGGTTCTAATTTCACTTCCTCACCAGGCTTGTTATTTTCCCTTTCTTTCTTTCAATAAAAGCCATCTTAATAGGTGTGAAGTGGTATTTCATTGTAGTTTTGACTTGCATTCCCTAATGATTAGTGATGTTGAGCGTCTTTTCATGTGCTTATTGGCCATCTGCAGAAATGCATACTCAAGTCTTCGCTTACCTTTTTACCAGGTTTGTTGTTGAGTTGGGAGGAGTTTGTTATGTATTTTTGGAGTATATACAGTATTCTTGGGTCGTATCAATTGTTAAAACATTCATTTACTTTTAAATGTGGAAAACACATAGAGGAAGAAAAGAGGGGTACAAGAACCGTTAGTGATTATATTCTTTGACTTAACAATTCCATGTCATAGGGAACTTTTGGAAACATGCACAAAGATTTAGCTACAAGGATGTTCATCATAAAACAAGGAGAAAGCAAGGAAGGGATGGAAACTGTAAACAACAACGTCCAATCATAGCATATAGGTTAAAATAAAATATGGACTGCTCATCGTAGGGTTGTGTGATTACAAATGACATTGTAGATGAACACTCAATGACGTGGCCACATTTATAGTATCTATATTTGTCTCAAATATATGTGTAATCGTGTAGAAAGGAAAAACGCCAAAATGTTAGCCCTGATAATCTTGGAATCTCGTATTTAGTTTTTTCCAAATTTTCTGCAATAAACGTGTGTCTTTACACTCAGGAAAAAAAAATGTTATTTTAAAGGCACTCACAAGTGTATGTACTGCGTTATTACGATTATGAAAAAAATATTTATTAAAAAAATACTCCAGACCAGAGGCGAGAGCCCACGCCGAGCTCTGGCCGAGCTCCGGGCCGTTGTATGCGCTGAGATTCCCAGAGATTTCTCAGTTTGCGCTCTTAGGTTTTCTGGGCCCTCTACTGATTTCTTATCTGGCTTGGGCGGAGGGCAAAAAACGAAAATTGAAAGAATTTTAAGAATGAAAATCTGAATTAGATGAGCTTCAACTCAAATACCTAAAGCTCCACTAGCTGACGCCGGGCAGTAGGCAGGGAACTGGAACTGAACCACCAGCACCGCCGCGCCCGAGGCCCCGCCCACTACCCCGCCCGCTTGGCTGCGTTATTACGTCCGCACGGCCCACCGCCCCCGCCTCCAGACGCGCAAAGACCACGGCCGGCCCGGCTCCGCCCTCCCACTGCACCCTCGGCGGAGCTTCCGGGGCCGGCCGCGCCGAGGCCCCGCCCCGCGCCGCCACGCTGCATCCGCACCGCCCCTCGCGCGGCTCTAGCTTCCGGAGCGGGACGCAAAGGAGGGCGGACGGTGGGGCTGAGGCTGCTCTGGCGAGCGTCGCAGGCCTGGGCGCGGAAGGGCGAGGCTCCCGGAGGAGATCCCGCGGGCACTTCCTTCCGGCCTCCTCGTTCCTGTCCCCGCCCGCCCCAGGTGCGCGGGTTGCTGAGCCGCTCGGCCGGGGGCAGGGATCAAAGGGGCGGGCCCGGCGGGGCGCGCGGCAGATCTGCCCGGCCCGGGGAAAGCGGGCGGATCAAAGCATGCCGGCCCAGGCGGCCCTTCCGAGCCGCACCCGGATGCTAAACCCTTGGGCGGGATTTGGGCTCCTACGCAACGCTGTCAGCTGTCATCCTTTGTAGGCCAGGCGGCCTCACCTGCCCTAGCCAGGCTTGGTCCCAGGCCAGGGATTGCAGAGCCCGCTCCACCTGCCGGCTGTTACTAGGGCCTCAACAGTGAACCGATGCTGGAGTCACAGCATCGCTTCAAAGAAGCTTGAAGGTCATGGCAGCAGCTGTCATTTCTTGAAAACCGCGTGCCTTTGTGTCCTTTTAGTACTCACAGAGCTTGTATCTCGGGCACCCCCTTCCACAGAGGCAGTTTGCTCACGGCCTGGCAGAAGAGGTCTGCATTTGGACGGAGATCCCTGGTTCTGCCCCTCAGGCTTTTACACTCTGCTAACCTGGGTCCTTGGGTAATGGTTTCCTTTCAGTAGGCACAGCTGGCCGCCAGCTGTGTCATTTACCTTAGCTCACTGCTACCTCATCCCCAGCAGGAACATCCTCCTACCCAGGGCTCAGCCCCTCTCCCCAATCTGAAGGTGCCCACCACTTGGGAGCTCTGCCCCCGGAGCCTGGAGATCCCATGCCAAGTTAGCATCCACCTGCTACACGGGTCCCTTTGCTCAGGTGATGGGAAAAGAGCTTCTGTCCAGCATCTGAGGAGAGGGCGTGAAAAAGATTTCAGGTCGTCAGGGTGCCGTCCAGTTCAGCTGTGTCACAAGATCTGGAAGTGTGGGTGAGAGCACCGCAGGATATTCACATGCACGAACCGACCTAGTGGTGAAGAAACCAAACCCCCAGTCACACGGAGGCTGCCTACTTCTCATCTCCACCCACCCCTCCCTCGGAGATACAGGGGGCATTTTGGCTTTCCGTGTGGCTTGGTATACAAGGGCCATGTGATGCTCCACGGTGACAGAAAACAGGGCATGAGGCCCTAACCCAGGCCAGCTTGAGGCCCAGCACATATTGTCCAGCCTCTAAATGTACCTCAAAAAGGAAGCTGCACGTTTAATTTTTTTTTTGCTCCATATTAAAGAACAAAACATGGGAACTGGACAGGTCTCTCTGTAAACAGAAAACACATGTTTTCTGAGAGAATGGCCTCTTCCTTTCCTGATTTCTTCTCCATGGACAAAGGCCTCCTTAGACCTCCTGGCTCCAAGAGCAGGGAGGCCTCAGCCCAGGGCTGAGAGGAGGTGACTCTTTGCCCAATGAAGGAGACAACACATTCTTAAATGGGGGCAGGAACGGGGTGTTAATGGGTCCACCCAGCAGTGGGGTGGGCCTGGGATATAGTCCCAGGAAGGAAGCCCCCATGGACCTGAACAGGGTTTGGGTAGGGGGAGACACAGTCTGCACAGTTTATATCTTCCAAGCACTTGCAAATTATCCTGGATTCTACCTGAGCTACCTCCAGATGAACGTGTGTCCTTGGAACCTGCTAGCCACAAACAGGGGCAGAGACCTCTAACTCAGAAGGGAGGCTGGGTACCGATATCTGCAAAAAGCAAGCACATTGAGACTTGAGACTTAATACCCACTGCTGTGTGACCTCGGGCTAGTTTCTTAACCTCTCTGAGCCTTAGGTTTCTCATCCGTAAAGTGGGAATAGCAATATGTGGTTGTTGAGGTTTGAGCAAGGTAATGGGTATAGCCCTGTCAGACACAGAGAAGAGCTTAATAAGTGAATGAAATCAAGCTTTGTCTCGGTTTAAATGCTCAACTCCTCCCACACTCCTAGAGTGGCTCACAATCACTCTGCAAGAACCCCAAGGAGCCCCTCCACTTTGCCCGGCTTCTGCTGGGCACCCAGCAAGTACCAGGGCTCAGCCACACCCAGACCTGCTGACACCTCTTCGGAAGCAGTCATCTTGGGAATGGATCATTCCTTTGAAACCCCCCAGCAGCCTGATCTTTGTCCTCAAGGGGATATTTGATTTCGGGAAATAACCAGACATCCTTTGGGCCAAGTCTGCGGAGTAGATACATGGAAGCCAAGCCAGCGCCCCTGTCTGGGGCCAGAATGTGCCACCATTGTAAAATCAGGAGACCCTGTGGCTCCTGCTTCTGCAGGCAGTTTGGAAGGAACGTCTGGAGCCCTCGCTGGACTGGCTGCCGCTGACATCAGTGGGCGCAAGCGTGCCAGTGTGCGCGTGTGTGAAAACGGATATGGTTGCACACACCCAGCTTGGTCGATGAACCAAACCAAAGCCAGACTAATTAGCACAAGGTCGCCTTTCATATCAAGCCCACAATTTGACTTTCATGGAAATCTTTATGGGATGATTCTGAGTGTTTTTGATACAGGCAGATGTGTAAGAGTGAGGATGTAAGCTGTCCTGGAAGAATATGGGACTTAGAGATTGGATTTCCACCCAGCTCCGTCCCTGATTGGCTGCTTGGCCTCTTGCTGGTCACTGCATGGCTGTAGCTCTGTTTTTCCCTCTGAACAATGAGGATGATGACGCCTGTCCTTAATATGAAAAGCAAACGGGAAAAAAATGGATATGAACATGCCTCAAAGTCCTGACCTCATATCAAGAGCCTTGAAAACATGGACATCCTTTGATCTAACACTCTGCTGATGAGAATTTATTCTCGGGAAATTAGCATAGCCATACATAAAAGTCAGTATAAATATGTTCCCAGCAGCATTATTTATAATAGCAAAAGCCTTGCAGAGATTATATGTCTGACAATAGTAGCAAAAGTTATAACCCACCCACAGGGTAGGACTCTCCGCAGTTCTCTGGGGTTCTCCAGGCAGGAAATACACAGGCCATGCCCACGTGGTGGGTGTACCTCAACCTGTGCTGGGGACATTGCTTGCTAAAAAAAAAATAAATAAATTAGCATTCACCAAGCTCTATTCACAAGAGCGAAAGGAGCAACCCAATCGTCCACCCACAGCCAAACGGGGAAGCAAACCACTGGTGTACGACGGGCCCTCACAGTACGAAGGGTAAGTTGTCAGTAGACCCAGTAACACAGAAGAATGTCGGTTATGCTGAGCAAGAGTTAATACTCTGTGACCCCATTTGTATTAGATGCAGGTAAAACATCTACAGCGCTAGGATCCGGTTAGGTGGTTGCCTGGGGCCTGGGAAGTGGGGCCCACGTGCGTGGAGGGCCCAGGGGCTGTCTTGCGGTGGTATTTTCTCTCTTGCCTGTGGCGGTTACACAGCTGTGTGCATTGGTCAAAACTCATCAAACAGTACAAGTGAAAGGGATCTTACTGCGTGGAAACTATGCTTCCATAAGGTTGATTTTAAAAATTAATTGGCATTTAGATTTTATTTTCCAAATCCTGTAGAGATTAATATTTAATAACATAAAATGCTCACAACATATTAAACACAAAAATTCTGAAATACACACACACACACACACACACACACACACACACACACTACTTAATGGAAACTGTACCAGAAGGACTTTCAACAAAATGTACCCTGTGATTATCTCATGGGTAATTTTTGTTTTCTTTTTTGTGCTTTCCTGTATTTCCAAATTTTCTGTAAGAAACACTTTTTATAAACAAATTAAATAAAAACAAACATATCTCTTTTCTTTTTTTCCAGCTGTTTCAGGCCAGGGACATGGGGCTGGGCCCCAGACAGAGGGCAAGGACTCCCCGGGGACTGCCAGGAAGGTGGTGGTGATGATGGGGGCAGGGGAGGGGGTGTCTCCTTTCCCCAGCTCTGCGCCCCAATTCTGTGCTGGGTTATACAGGACTGTCATGGCCCTTGGGCGCCGCTGATGCGGGGCAGAGCCCTGACCCTCCCTTTTGGAATGCCGGGCCCCTGTGACTCCAAGTACTCCTCCCAAGGATGCCTGTCTCCTGTGCTGCCCTGGGTGAACAGTGGGCTGGGGGTTCTGTGCCACTTTCCCTGCCAGAGGAGGCCCTCAGCAGTGAGAGCTTCAGGGACCGGTGTGGAGGCAAGGGTGGTAGGCCCTGTGCCAGCGGCTGCCCGCTGAAGCGCGTCTCCTGCCCTCTGCACCCCATGAGGGGGGGCTGTTGTTTACCACCCCTCTCTCCAAATGTGGGGAAGCTGACAGGAGAAGTGACCTCCCCAGAGACCCTCTACCTGGCTTCTCACCACATTCAAGCTTCAGTCCCTGGGAGCTTGAGGACCCCAAACAGCTCATTCATTCAGTGTGGGTTGGGGGTCAGGGGCTATATTCTGTGCCTGTTGTCCGGTTTCTTGTGAGGTTGATAATCCTCCGCACATTCATGCACCTGTCCGCTGGGCTTAGTGGCAAACCTGAGCTCTACCTGCATTTGAGCTACTGGACCCCAGACTCCCCCATCTCCTGCCTCAGGCCAGCTGGCCTCACAAAGAGGCCGAGGAGACCTGACCTGCTCAGTATGGTTTCGTTCCCCTGCCTGACAGAGCAGATTCTACAACAGACTGTGCAGAGTAGAAATAGAGCCCAAAACTGCTTTAAAAAACCACAAGTCACAAATAGGAAAGATGAGGCGACAGCAGGTTAAGGACACTGTCATGTTGAGTTTTTGTCACTTGGCATGTTAGTGACTGTAAATGTCACAGTTTATGGTCCCTGTGAATGGAGGCCGCGGAGACTGGGCTTGTACCTGTGCGTGAAGCTGCAGCGAAGTGTGGTCAGCCTGGGATTAGTTCACAGCATGTGGGGGTGATTAGTCCTGCTCAGACTCCCACAGGGCCTCACCAGAGTTTCCAGTTAAAAATAAGTCGATGAAGTAAAAGGAAAAAAGTTTTAAAAAGGTAATGTATTTGTATGTATATTTATATAACTGACTGACTGAGGTTTTGAAAGAAAGGAACTGGATGGACATTTTCTTTCTTTCTTTTCTGTGTCCTCTCAACTTCCCATAACTGTGTGTATTACTTGTCTAATGAGAACAGAGAACATACACTCATATTAAAAGTAGTTAAGCTGCACCTGAGCCTTCACATCAAATGATAACTGTGATAATCAAGGGGGCTTTTTGCTGGGTACCTGGGATGTGCTGGATCTGCGAGCCTCACCCACCACCCTGGCTCCTCACAGCACCCTGCAGGGGGGATCCAAGGACCTGAGACCCTCACAGTGTCCCCAGGGCAGAGCTGGGGCTGATCCTGGATGACCGACTCTCACAACCATACTGTTTCCATAATAGCTTCCTGCCTCTTAAAGATGAACATCTGTCCTAAATACAATGATCTTCAATGAAAATATTTTTATCTTATTTGCATAGAATCAGGAATTATTTCTATAAGGAGAATTTCATAAGGGAAATATAAAAGTCAGGTTTTTTGTTTTGTTTTTACTTTATGACACTGTTACAACTCGAGGCAAAAATACATAATTTTGGGGGCCCAGGACAAAATGGAAATGTGGGGCCCTTGTTCAAAAATTATTTGGAATTTCAAGATGAGGACAGCAGTGCAATAAACACAGGGTGACACAGAGGCCATACATCTAGGAAGCCAGCCCAGGCAAGGTCTTGATGGGTTTTGATGGAACTAGGGTGACATCCCCTTTGGGGACACACTGAGCACCAGTGGCCACATGAAAGTATATAGGTTCAGGCTTTAGGAAGATGTACAGCTCGTGACACATTTTCCAGTCCTAAAAATGCAGTGGTTGCAGCTCAGGAATGGAGTCCCTCAGGGAGAAGACCATGGGAGAGAGCAGGCTTCACTTCCCTGAAAGAGCCAGGCCTCTCTGCATAGGGAGCCTTCATGGAAAGCGAGGGATGGCTGCTGCGAGTTTTGGTGAAATGTCACAGTCTGGCACCGAGCTTTGATGGAACTCCAGTTGCTTTGCTGGAGTGCCCATGGCTGACCCTCAGTCCTGGAGAGAAATAAGAGAAGCTGATGTCCATGCTTGCTCCTGTGAAAAAACAATAAGAAAGTTCCTTCCACCACTCTGGCAAAGGATCTTGGGCATCAGTGGCAGGTGGATATTCTCCCCAGATGAGGCCAAATGTGGTCAGTAGGGACCAATTGGCAGCCTAGGTATGTAAGCTGACCAGTATCTGCAGCTCTGTAAACTGCCCCAGCTAGCCCCAGGCACAATCTGACCACCTCCACCACCTCTATGTCCTCAGCCCAGTGTCAAGTTCAGGCAGTGTCCAGGTGGAGGAGGGTGCGATCCTCCTCCTCCATGAACCACATGTGGATGTCCAGCACTGACTCCAGAAAAGAGCACATTTGAGAAGTCATTTGGAGAGTATTGCAGGAAGGGCTCCAGCACTCTGAAGCACCACCCACTTTTGGGGACAAGGGATAACATATTCCCCCAACCCTGATCATTTTTTTTGAAAAATACAAACAATACCCTCTCCCTGTTGTACACAGGGCGCTGGATTAGCCAGCTGGCCTGAGTGTGTTCTCCGTGAGCACATCTTGCAGAAAAGGGTGAACAGGGCAGTGCAGGAGCGTCCCAAGGCAGATGGGCAGCTGGGTACCCGGTGCCCCTGAGTCTCCCGTTCCAGCTCACAGGGCCCTTACAGGGACTGGGCTTGGCAGCGCCACAGGTTCCCAGGCCCAGGGCCACTTGGGTGCCTCCCCCTACCCAGACGTGACCCCAGGACTCTGGCCTGGAGGGGTTCGAAGCCGGGCAGAACATGGCAGGCAGCAGTTGGGGAGCTCCTGAGAAGAGGAGGCCCGATTTTCCAGGACCGGGGCAAGGTCAGCAAATTCTCCTGTTTTGCACATGGCACATGACCTGAAAGGCAAGAAAAGGGTCCTACGTTCCCTGCAGATGTGCCCTGGGAGCAGGTGGGCCCAGGCCAGCACCCACTGTGGAGCCCAGGTCCTCTCCTGACATCAGAGACCCCAGCTGTCCCTCCACTCCAGGACAGGGACACCATGTAACTGCTTGTGGTGGCTGACCAAGCCGCTGTGCTGAGGGAACGAGACAGGAGGGAGGCTTGGCCGGCTGTTGCCCCATCTGCAGTGCAGTCCGTGTGCCGGCACCTTTCAGTGAGTGTCTTGGGCCCACATCTCTCCCTAACAAAAACATGCGCCCAAGATGCTGTGGAGGGGGTTACAACCCACGCAAGAGCCTCAGGGATGGGTAAAGGGACCCCGTGCTGGTTTGGGTGGAATGGAGGTCCCGGGATCTCCCGGTGGCCCGCCCCGGCCCCACTGCGATTTCTTCCCTCCCAGCCCCGGGCCCGCTTTCCCTCTTTGTTGCCAAGCTCAGACGTCGCTGCTGAAACCCTGCCCAGCGCCGCGAAGCCCGGAAACTTCCAGCTCCGGGATTCTGCGGAAAGTTGGGGTCGCGAGGCCAGGGTGACAGCAGCGCCTCCAGGGCCGGCGCGACGCAGACCTCGGACAGCCCGTGGGCCGGACATGAACTTGACCGCGGCTGCCTCCCGCCAGCTCCGCAGGGATCCCGGGATGAGCTGGTAAGGGCGCCGCCGCGGCCGCGCCGGGGATGCGGGCCCGGGCCGGGGGTCAGCGGCCGGGCCCGGGAGGGGGCGCCCCGGGCCGGCGATCGCGCCACGGCCGCCACCGGAGCGCTCGGCCCTGCGCCCGCCCGGTCGGTCTCCGGCCTCGGCCTCCGCCCGAACAAAGGCTGGGGAAGTTCGCGGGGAATCTTTCTCGACATCTTCCCTCCCCCGGGCGCCCGGGCCTGGGCGGCGGCCATAAGAGCTCTTAAAGGGGAAGCTCCCCGCGGCTTCCTGCGCTCCTCCGCTTTCTCGCGCGCCGCCCACCCCCTTGGGCTGGAGGAGGAGAGAAGGGGCACCGGTTCCAGAGCGGCTCTCAGGTGTTAGCCCTCCGAGGCCGGGGCCTGCCCGTGGGCTGCACACTCAGGACAGGGCCTGCCGGCGAGAGGGATCCTCCAGCGGTTCAAGGAGAGGCAGCCCCCGCCTGCACAGCTACCCTCTCACTGCTGCACCGGGAGTGGGTCCTGGGGGCTCCCGGTGGACATTGCTCTTGATCCATCCCACCTGCCAGAGTTACTTCCCTGAGCCCATCCTGGGGGGACCCTCCTGAGCAGGATCCCTGGCCACTACCACCCTCTCTGCTCTGCCTGGGGCAGCCGTGCCAGGGCAGCCAGGGTGCCAGGCTGCCATGGTGGGCACAGGGGACACAACATGGCAGCTGTGGGCAGGGCCTGGCAGGAGAGGGAGCTGGGTCCCTGTGGGGACTCATCCCTGGGGAGCAGGGATGGGGACACTGATGCCTCCAAACCCCCCCACCCCCACTCCTGCCTCTGTCACAAGCCCAGGCCTTGCTCCCCCTCCAGCAGTTTCTCTGCACACACCTCCCTCCCTTTACCTGAGACAGGCCTCTGCCCCTGTGAGAGGCCTGGTCTGGTCCCTGGGGTGGTGGGGGGTGACACCCACAGAGTAGGGAAGCCACCCCACCACGGTCGTGGCAGAGCCTCCAAAGCTCTCAAGCTCAGCCCTGAGCTGCAGCAGCCAGGTCCCCAAACTTTGAGAGGTCATCACCAACATCACCTCCATCCCCGGGGCTCTCAGACCCCAAAGTCCTCGGTGAGAGGCTGCAGGGGCAGTGGGTGGAACCCCTGCACAGGAGTGAGAAGGCCTGGGCCAGCTGGGGACTGGGCAGGTTACCACCCTCTGTACCTGGATGGTCCAGCAGGGGCCTCAAAGGGCAGCTTATAGGGCTCAGACAGGCCAGTGGGGCCCAGAGGAGAGTTTTCAGGGACTGGGAACAGAGAGCCCAGGCCTGCTCTAAGGGATTCCTGCCAGTTGCTGCTAAGAGGGTAAAGGCCTAGGGTTCCAGAGCTCCTGACTCTCTAGGAGAAGGAAATCTGAATTTGTGAATGGATGTCCAAAGTTTAAGAATAACACAGGACAGAGGAAATGCATAACTGGGTTGAACCCAGCCCTGGCCCCGTGGGTTGAAACCCCTTGTACACCACAAGCTGGTTAGTATTAAAGGAGGAAGGTTTCATAGGGACCCAGCCCCAGCCCCAGGTCTGACAAGGAAGCCCCACAGATCTGGGGACCAGGGAGAGAGGGGAGTGTCTGCCCCATTTGCCCTGCGTCGGGGAGAGGGCTTGGCCTCCACATGCCAAGTGCTCCAGAAAACTGAAGCTGGCTTGCCTATTTCAGGCCAGATATGTTTAACTAAGCTGATTTGAAGTTAAAATCTCCCTATAAATGAAATACGTGAACTGCCCTGCCCCCAAATCCCCTAGGGTGCATCTGTACCCACTCAGGCCATGCCCGGGGTGCTGTGTGCAATGAAGGAGTGACGGTACAGAAAGTGAACCTGAACTTGGACTTTCTTCATGTGCCAGGAGGTAAAGCAGCCTCCAGTTACAAAAGCCTGGGCATATCACTGCACTGAAGGGCCTGCACTCAAATCCCAGCACTGCCTCTATTAGCTGGTGGCCTGGGCCTCAATTTCCTCATTCATAAAATGGGCTTAATAACAGTGCTGACTCAGTCAAATTGTGGCGAGAATGGTGGTATCCATGTGTAAACTTGGCGTGACTCTAGCACACAGTAGGTGCTCAATAAACATTAGCTGCTGCAGTCTTACTACAGCCAGGTTTTACTACAGTAATATAGTATAATATAATATAGTTTTACTGTAGCCAGGAGCCAGGATGGTGGCTCCTGGCTCCTCTCACACATCACCTGCTTCTGGGCAGCTTAGGAATTTTTCTTTCGAATTTCCCATCTGCTCTCAATTGCTTGTCTCTCCCATTTTCTGTGTTTCTTTTCTTATCTTAAAAGAAACTGTCACACGCCCTGCCTTGTGCTGAGCACTGGGGATCCAGAGATGAATTGAACATGACCCTACCTTGAGAAGCTGCTGGATGCCCCCGTGCAATTACAACACCCGGACAAGCTTCTCTGGGCTAACTTCCCATCCAGAAAAAGTGTTTCCTACACAGTGCACTGCTGGTGGCCATGCAGTCTTTGTTGAATGCCCTCGAGACAGGCAGCTCACCACCTCCCTTGGGGTGTTTCTGCAGAAGCTGTAGGAGGAAGCCTCCTGGGTACCCCTGGGTCTTTACTGGTAGGACCAGATGTAGGACAGGTTCACAGCAGTGGCTCTGGGTCTAACACACATAGTTGTACCAGGGAAAACACACACCTGGTAAATAGGTCCTAAAAACTCAGTGAGGTGCTGATTTCGGTCTTCAGAAAAAGCACCACAAGTGAAGAATGCATGTTTTTAAAAACAGAGCCTTATTTCTCACTTTTGCTGACAGCTCATGAAGCAAGGAGAAGAGAAGGGGTTGCTGAATGGGAAATAAAACAAACCTAGTGCAAAAAGCTGGCTGCTGTACTCAGGAACCTAGAAGGCAAGGTCGCTGCATCCCGAGGCCTGGGGCTCCTTGCTGGGACTGGCTACACAATTTGCAGGGCTCAGTGTAACATAAAAATGTGGGGCCCTTGTTGAAAAATGATTAAAGCTTTCAAGGCGATGACAGCAGAGCACCACCCCATGTAAGGGCCCTTCTGAGTGCAGAGCCTTCCTGAGCACGGGGCCCCATGTGGCAGACAGATCACAGATCCATTCAGCTGGCCATGCTTCTTGCACGTGCTGAGGCCCCGGAGGCCCCTAGGCAGCACTGGGGTTGGAGCATGACTCCCCTTCTGCGTCGATCCTTTTCTCCATCAGTGATGTTACATGCTAATCTTAGAATGTTTTGAATCCTCACAAAACAAGAAAAAACATTTCTATCACCTGTGAAACCACACTCAGAAATAGCCAGTGGGAACACTTCACCCAGCTTCTATCAAAACATAATTTGAAACAAAATTAGCATCTTAGCTTCTTATTATATGTACCATTTTATCTTCTGCTTGTTCCACTAAATACTGTATCACAACTGTTCCCTAAGTCAGAAGATACTAGCAGTGGATTGCTAAGGACTGCTTAATTGGCCACTGGATGCGTCTCCTTAACTGACCCCATATTATTGGACATGGGTTATTTTCAGTTGTTTCCAGTTCTCCCTGCAATAAATACTTTGAAGAAAGTCTGTGTGCACACCTCTGCTTATTTCCTAAGGGAGTGAAGGCTGCCTGGGTGACCTTTAGGTTCCAAAAGCCTCTTGAGATTGCCTCTGAAGTCTAACCTTGGCCAGAGGCTCAGCCCCCAGCCCGCCTTGCGGTGATAGTACCGAAGGCATAGGCTGCCTGGCATCTTATTTTTTATTGTTAGAGAAAACCCCACACTCCCCACAGCTGACTTGATGGGGTGGTACTGAGTACTTAGTACACGCACAACACCGGCTGACAATGTTCACAGGCCCCCCCTGTGAGGCGTTGTCATCAGTCTCCTTTACAGGTGAGAGCCCTGAACCCTCTGAGCAGAACCCTCTGGCCCAGGAACCGCCTGCCTGTCCTCTTGTGAGAAGGACGCATTCATGACAGTGAAGCAGAAGACAGCCTCTTGTCCCACCAAACTATGGACAGGATCTGGGGATCTGAGCTGCCTTGACCGCTGAGCCTGTTAGGCTGGGGATGAGAAAAGAAAATGCCTAGCAAGGTGCCAGCTCGTGGGCAATGCTCAATAAGTGGTGAAAAAGGAGGAAAAACAGGCGGGTGTGGGAGGAGGAAGAGCAGCAGCCAGGAGGTGGGGTTAGAGCCCCTTTGGGAGAGGAGGGCTCTGCGGGGCATCTGGCCGCCCTACCTGAGGCTCCTGAGGCCTGCCGACCCCGGGCAGGTCTGCCCACTGCAGAGGAGCAGCGTGCGCAGGTGAACGCTCTGGCTGGATCCCCACAGGGTCCTTCAGAGGCACTGCGTGCACCCATGCTGGTGGGGTCAGAGGGCGTGTCTTAGTTTCCTCCTGCTGCCCTAACAATGTTCCCTGACTCAGTGGCTCAGATGGTGCAAGTTTTTTATTGCACAGTCGTGGAAGGTGGAACTCTGAAATGTCTTCCTGGGCTAAAATCAAGGTATGGGCAGGGCTGGTTCCTTCCTGGGGCTCCAGGGGAGAATCCATTTCTTGGCTTTTTACAGCTTCTAGAGGTGCCCGAAATCCTTGGCTCCTGGCCCCTTCTTCCCTCTTTAAAGAGAGTCCATGCTCTTTCTCTGACCATAGCTGGAAAAGGGTCTCCAATTTTAAGGATTCACGTGATTAGATTGGACCACCTAGATAATCCAGGATGGTGTGCCTGCCCCAGGCCCTAAATTTCATCTGCCTGCAAAGTGGGTTTGGACTCTTCTGGATTTGTTCCTGGGCTGAGGAACTTCTTGCTAAAGGCCCCACTGGCCCCACCCTTTGCCCACCTCCAGGGCAGAGATTCTGGGAGCTTAGGCAGGTTATGTGCCCAACCAGGAGCTACTCCTCCTTGCCTCAACCCCAAGGGCAGGCACTGTGGGCACTAACATCCTTATTTTGCAAGTGGGAAAACTGAGGCCCAGAAAGGCCAGGTGACTTGCTCAAGGCCACACAGCTGGCAAAGGGCATGGCTGGCCCTTAGCGATGGCCAGACTCTAAATTCAGGGCTGCATGGGGCCCACGAGCTGCCTCCAGGAATATGGCCTTCGCCAGCTCTCACCCAGCCTTTGATTCCTTCAGAACAGTGGCAGGCCCCATTCCCAGGACAGGGGCAGAAGGGCCGTGCAGCAGCCCCTGGCCGGGAGCTTGTGTGACTGTGGAGACATCTCGGAGCCTCACCAGTGCAGGGCCCCATTGCAGCTTCCATATTATGGGGTTCAAGTTGTGGATGGCAAAGGATGAGTCTGTCCTAGCAGGAATGGCAGAAGACCTTCCTGGGCCAGCCCCCCACTGAGGGGCTTTGGGTGTCTCGTTGCCCAGCACGGTCACAGCACGTTGCCCTCCCGGTGCAGTGCTGAGCCCCTCTGAATAAGGACATCACGAAGAGGACGCCCTGGGGCCAGCCTCCAAAACGGGCGGCATCGGTACAGAAGGCGGGTGCGGGTGTGCACCCCAAGACCAGACTCCTTTGCAGAGGGCAGCCGGCCTTCCCACCCAGCTGCCTGCCGTCGCCACCCCCACCGCCTGGCATGGGAGGAGTTAAGCTGCTGTGGGCACCTTGGACGCTGACCTGCCCTGCATGTCCGGCGCCCTACCCCCACCACTTTTCTTCCTTTTTTGCCATTTTTCCTTCTTGGTTAATCCTACACTGCTGCCCCAGTTAAATACGGACGTGCCCAGGCCCAGCGATGCAGTTATTCCTGGGGCCCTGGGCTGCGGGGAGCATGGTGGCATCGCCTCCTTTCTGGTGTGTGAAATTATGTGCACAAAAGGCATCTCCTTATCTGAGTGTGTGAACTAAATAAATAAATAAGGGCTTTTGTTTGTTTGCCGGCTCCGCACATGACTGTTTTGACTCAAGCACCCGTGTTGTCTGTGCCTTTGTGGGACTCAGGAGAGGGAGGCGGGGGAGGCCGTGCAGGTCGGTGGCGTGGGGGTGGCCGCTGGGCATCTGGGCCTCTCCCCCCTGGCACCACCCGCACCCGCATCCCTCCCCACACACACCCTGCCGGAAAGTTCCCTGCCCGGGCTGGGCTCCCAGGCAGCCTGGCACTGTGCCAGGCTCTCCGCCGAGCGCGGGCAGCAGGGTGGGGCGAGCGGCGGAGGCGCCGAGGACGTGGCCGGGCGCCCTGGGCGCGAGCAGGACCCGAGGCCGGAGGCCTGGCCCGGAAGGTGAGGGTACCCCGGGTGTGCGCAGGGTGGGCACCGGGTGGGTGCCCGGCCGAAGCAGGCTCGGAGTGGGAGGAGGCGGACACAAAGCGGGGCAGTGCCAGGCCCCACCGGCCTCCCTCCTGCAGCGGCCCGGCTCCGCGGGGAGGCCGAGCATGCAGGAGGCCCGGGCAGGCGGCAGACTCCGAGCCGGGCCTCCAGGGAGGCCCAGCAAGGCGGGGCCGGGGCTGTCAAGGAGAAAAACATCCGAAGGCCTGCAAATTGCTGCTCTCAGCTTTTTTTTTTTTTTTCTCCTCCTGCTTGGGAGGAAAAAAAAATAGTGCTTCCTCTGGAGGCGGATGCAAAAAGGATGCAGAATTTTAACCATCTCCTGTACCAGGTCCTTTCTCAGCAGGGGCTGGGCCCAGGCCTGGCCCGCGGCATCAGGGGGCAAGTGAGGGAATGGCCACAGCGCCAGATGCCTCTTCCTGGGAGATGCCAGAAAGCCAGGCTTCCTGGGCCTCCCAGTCCAGAGCTGGGCCCACCGAGGGGGTGTGAGGACTAGAGGGCGTAGGTACCCCTGGGCCTGTGCAGAGCTGGCATGTGGTGGGCCGCCAGGCGTCCTGACAGTCACCTCATGTCACTGTCCCCTGTGCTTCTCTGGCTTGTCTCTTGGTATTGGACGTGGTGCCCAGGCACCCTGGTGGGGACCCCAGCGCTGGGGCAGCGGTCTTGGTTTTCCTGACTTGGGGCCTTTAGCCACACAGAGACTGTGGGCCTTTCTCATGACTGTTTTTTTGTATTTTAAAAATAATATGGAAACTTTTCTGGTGTCTGGTGAGGACTTCAACACCATACGTTCAGGGCAGGACTTAAGAAATGAATTCTAGAACGAGGGAGGTGATCTGTCACTGGACGAGCAGCAGGCAAGCTCCAAGTGCACAGGAGGGGCCCGTGCGCCCCACTGGGTGAGGATGCCGTGCAGGGAGTGGGCACAGGAGCTCGGAAGGACGTCCAGGGAGGCACAGTGCCAAGGGCCCACAAATACGTTTAAATTTAGCATCTTTTAAAATCAGAAGAAAAATATGACTATAATAATGATAATGAACATATATGAGAAATTCAGCCTAGATTATATCCATCTTTATACCAATACTGGCATAAAATATAATTTTTAATATTTATGGAGGAAGGAGCCCCAAGCTGGGCTGGGCTGTCCCCGGGCAGAGGGTCAGTTTGGGGCCCCAGGGGCACCATTTGGGTGCCCCATGAAGCTGGCTTCTCTGAAGGCCAGCCAGGCGGGGCTGATGCAGCCTGCTGTGAGGAGGAGCCGGGCCGTTCCGTATGTCTGTGTGCGTTCCTATGCACACATACGTGTTTCACAAAGGATTCCCAGACCCCTAAGTGTCAGACCCAATTCTCGAGGCAGGTGACCACAAGGCGGGAGTCAGGTGAGGCCATGAGGGCCTGGTACTCCTGGCCCTCGGGTGAGGGGGTTGTCACTCCGTGGAGGAGACGTGATGGCATCTTCCAGTCATTGTCCCCCCAGAAGAAGACAGGCTGCTGGCCCGCCTCAGCCCCCACAAACCCTGTCCAGCACAGCCATGTCCCATAGAAACGTGACGTCAGCCACAAACAGTGACACCTGCAATTGAACGTATACTAGCAGCCGTGTTTTTTAAAAGGTAAAAATAAGTGAAATTCACTTTAATAAGACAATTTATTTTATCTAATATATATCTAAAATAGTATACTCCAACATGGAATTCATATGAAATGATTAATGAAACACTTTACCTTTCCTTTTCATTTACATCTTTGGAATCCAGTTTGGACAGACTTTCCAAATCTGAAAGACTCCATGGCCACATGTGGCATGTGGTGACGGCTATACTGCACTGGGCGGTGCAGATTGAGCAGGTCCCCGTGGCCCTAAACCCGCCCCCAGCCCACCAAGGCAGGGAGCTAGTTTTTCAGCTTCTTTTTTGCCAGTGGCCCTTCTGGGCCAGGGTGAAGAACGCTTCCACAGGCTGGGCAGGCCCCCAGCAGCCCCGAGAGCTGAAAGAAAGGGTGTGGGGCTGCAGGTTTCCAGGACGAGGGGGGACTGCAGCAAAGGGTTCTTCGGCCATGCTCCCAGACACCAGGGGGACAGTACAAAGGGCTGGCTTCAGGGTACAATAGTGGGGCGGTTAGTCACAGTGCGGGCAGCGGGCAGGCAGACAGAGCTCCCTGTGTCTGCGCTGGCCAGGCTGGGCCCTGCAGCCTGATTCCCCTACCCTGCCCGGGGCTTTGTTTGCACCCCTCCCTAGTCTCCGATTAACCCCCTGCTGCCCGCTGCCTACCTGGCCGCCTGGCTGGGGCATCCTTACCAGGCTCTGGTTTCCATCAGCCACCTGGGCCAGAGGCAAACTCAGTCTAGAAACTGGGCTCAGGCCTGCAGGAATTCACTGGTGTCTCTTGGGCAAGAGGCGTTGTCCGAGCAGCTCCGTCACCGTGCCTGTGCAGCATTTGTGCAGCTTGAGGAGGGGTTTTCAGATGAGTTAGAGAACAGCATGTACTGAGCTCCCTACTGAAAGATGTCAGCGGCATGTGTGAGCATTCACCATGCATGGGCCCTGCACTTCTGGAAACAATGAGAAGCCAAAACTGTGAAAAATGGAGGAGTGGCCCTGAAGCTGGTGCCTGCACTACATGTTTTAAAGTGAACAGACTGATATAAATATTTTAATCGTGTGCATAGATAGATGGAGAAGATAAAATAAATCAGTCATGTCCCAGCCCTGTCTCGGGACACTTTGAAAGCAGGACTTCTGTCAGCATTTGCTATTTGCTAGTTACAATTAAAATCTCGACTTCTAGGTTGCAATCCAAGCATCTCAGAGAGGGAATTAGTTGTTTGTTGTGATTTGACAGTTAAATTATTAACACGTGGAAAAGGTAACTGCTCCCCCAAAAGGTTTAAAACACTGTTAAGGGTCTCTTGTCTCTTTTAAATTTAAAAATGATCTGCAGAGATTCTGCTTTGTAGCTCTTCTTTGCTAAATTAAAGTGGTGTGTGTTTTAAGTTTAGAAGGCAAGATGGGTTGCCGTGCCCAGGGTGAGGAGGGGAAGTAAAATAAAGGCTCTTTTGAAAATGTGCCTTCCACTACAGCTTAAAGATTCCAAGCACCACATTTTTCTTGGAGGAAGTAAATGCCTCCGACTTATCATCTTACCTGTTGATTACATTTTATAATCATTTCTTTTATAATTTAATCCTTGTCTGAAACTAAGGATGTCTTCGGAATATAAAAAGCCAAGGTCTGCTTGGTCTATGAGATGTTGGTGCCTTTTTGTTGAGAACTCACTGGATGAGGAATTGGGGCCCCATGGATGGAACATGGTGTGTGTGCTGCACCGCACCCCACTGCACCCCACTGCCTGCAGAAAATCTGTGATGGGAGACATATGTGCAGCGCACATCATTTTGTTCTGATTTATTTTAAACCAGTTAAGATGATTTTAGCACAAAGAGTGGTGTAGCTCGCTTGCATTCTGAGAGCCATTGGATTTTCAAGCTGGAGTACAATTTTTTTTTCAAAATCCAAATTTAGAAATTGCCTTTTAGAGTAGAACATAACATGCTGGTTTGCCTTTTAACTCACTTTTAAAGAAAGAGATGTAAGATCAAATACATTTGATTTGCAAATGTATTAGAGCTATTGTTATGAAGGGACTGGAATTGGCCCACTTCTTTGAAAATATGATAAGGAAAGGTGTGTTCCCCCACAGGCATACTGCGTTCTTCGGTGGAAATATGGCCGCAGCTTTGACTCACACTCCAGAGGCTCCACAAACATGTACCTGAGACACTGTCCTAGGCATGTTTTCTTCTTGCCAGGAGGAGTGTGGTATTTGGCTCTCATATCATCATGTGAAATAGACAGCACCTGCCTGGCTGAGGCACAGCCACCTCGGCCAGGCCGCTTTTCAGCGTGACCCGCATGCTGGGGCATATCTCAAGTGATAAGTGGGCCCTGTGCAAATAGCTCTATTTTGAAGCAAATCCCACAAAATCTTCACTAATTCCAATTCCACCCTGATCATAGGCACCACCTCCAGTAATGGAGGAAAAAAAACTGGAAATAGTGGGAACCACACTAGACCCCTCGGGAAAACACCTTCCCTGCAGGAAGGTGCCAGGATCGGAGGTCTGGAAGCTGTTGTAGGGACATGGGAGACTCAAAACCCCTGTCCAAGTCCTGGCGCTCTTTGCTCCTCCAAACCTCAGTCTCCCATATTTAAAATGAGAAGAAAGTGTCCATCCTGGCCCACTGTCAGGGGTTGCCGTGGGAATATGACAACGGCAGGCATTATCTGCCTAGCGAAGCTGCCCAGTTTCATTTTCTGTTTCAAAGTGTTTCTCTGAAGGGTAAATTGCCAGAGATACATGAACTACCGTTATATACATCTTAATAACTTGCCTGGAAATTTAGGACTATTATTGTTTGTGTTAAACTTGTAAATATTAGCAGTAATTCATTTGACTCTTAAAATGAATTCCATCTTTTTGACTTTTAATAAATATAGTTGTCTCAGGAATATGATCCTTTTCTGATGACGAAGGCAATATCCAGTCACGGTAGAACATTTGGGAAATACAGAAAAATACATGTACGGGAACGTTCTTCATCATCCTCTTCCCTAAAGCTGCGGTCATATTTCCACATATTTCCTTCCAGGCTTTCCTCAGCCTTGTCAGTTCTAGTGACATCTATTTTCAGCTAACTCCATGCCGCTCTTCGGCTGGGTCCTCCTGTCCTCTTTGCGCTTCTGTTCTTCATGGAAGTTGCTCCTCTCTGGCCTCCACCTCCTGCCAGCAGGCCCAGTGCAGGCCCTGGTGTTGGGGAGAAGATCGGGGGCTCCGTGGCACCCAGTCCCATCTCCTGCTGTCCTGGGAGCAGTGTCAGTGCAGGCTACACAAACCGCCAACTGACCCCATGGCAGAGCCCAGGCACTGGGAGAAGGGGCAAGTGGCATAAAACAGTGTCTCACAGGCCCAAACCTTAGGCAAAAGAGGCCAGCGAGGCCTTCTCCAGGCAGGAGACAGCAGGCTGGTGGGAGGAAGGCAGGACCCTGCAGCTTGGGGCAAATGGTGAAAAGCAAGCCTGAGGTTTGAGTTCCCAGCAAAGAGACTTGGGCCAGATCACTTCTTAGGTGTGCAACGTCCTGTCAGAACTGTTGAGATAATGTTTCCAAGGTGTTTGGCTTTATAGTCCTGATTTAAACCCACCAAACCGCCACGGGTCAGTGCCAACAGGCTCGGGAGGCAGACCCAGACCAGCACTTTTGTGCCAGGGCACAATTCCCAGAGGCCATGTCGCAATCAGGGTGTGCCTCAGCTGGTCCCACAAATCCTGCAGGCAAAGTTCCACATCACCAGGCGTGTGGAGGGGGACGGACTGATTTCCGTATTGCTTTCTGGAATAACCACCACCTCAAGGGAATGCTAGAATTTCGAAGTTCATTTCTGATAGGATAAATAGAGTCTATGGGGCCTCTCTTAGCTCCCTTAGAATAATGTAGCAGCTTCAGCATCTTAACAACAGATTATTAGAGATTTATTAATAACCCACATTGCAGACACACTTCACAGGCAAGGCCATTGGTTTTAGTGTCATTTACAGTTGAGAAATATTAGCGAGAAATTAAATTTGGAATAATAGGGAATGCTGGGGTAAATTATCACATAACAAAATAATGGAATATTGTGTCACCATTAAAATGCTGTTGACAAAGAGTTTATGAGGGCATGGGAAGGTATGGGATACAGCATTTCACAAATAGTAACTCTGTATGTAAATTATGTAACTATGCATATGTCACTGTTGGGAAGGAAGTAAAATAGAGTATTATTTCTGGATAATGGCATATAGGTGACTTTTCCTTTGTCCATGTAGTTTATATTTGGATTATTTATATTTTATACTTTTTACTGAATCTCTTATTT